>NC_042621.1:267438042-267738042 GCF_901001135.1 Rhinatrema bivittatum
TTCATCCAATGCTATACATTCTAACTCTCCCATCTTATTTTTCAGTCTTCTAGCATTTATATATAGATAATTCAAAGTATGCTTTTTGTTTGTATTAACAACCCACTCATCAGTTCACAGGAGTAATTTGGAATTTTTCTCCACTTTACTTAAAGGCACCTGCGCCACTTTGGCATTTATTGCAACTTTTCTACTGGGACTGTTGGCTTTTCCCCAATTATCTAGTTTAAAAGCTGTGCTATCAGCTTTTTGAAGGTTAGTGCCAACAGCCTGGTTCCTTACTTCCTTTTTCCTGTTGACGTTACCTCTGCTCAGGGGTGTAGCATAGCGTCCATAGTGCACAGTGGTGCACAGGCACCACCAGCTTTAAAAAGGGATGTGCCGTGCATCACTGACTTTAGATGCTGTCACCTCCTCCCCCCTCCCAGTCCCTGCCTCCTTTTTTCCTCAATGCTCCCCCAAGTGCCATTCTTCCCCTGCCCCAGCCAACACCTCAAAGTTGTTGCACAGCAGCTCAAATATGGGTGCCTCCGCCCTCCTGCAATGAAAAAACTTTGAACTGCGAGGCTTTGTGTCTACAGATGCCCACGTGGTTCAAACATGCTGCTATGCCTGTGGTGAGTTCCTGGACCTGGCTGGTGAGGGACAAGTCCCATGTCTGGAGGCCAGTGACGAGAAGATCTGTACGCTCTTCTCCTTTCATGTGAAGGGTTGCAGTGAATGATCGCCTCATAGGTAGATTAGAGTTAGAGCGTGAATTTCCATTTTTAGTTGGTGAGGAATTTTTTGCCACTCTTCTTCACACAGAAGCTGGGTTTCCAGTCAGCCCAGTTTCTTGAGTTACATCAGACCTTTCTCCTTGAGAAGTCACATGAGGAGGAGTTGGGGGTACCAGAAAGCAGAGGGAAGAGATAATATCTTTGAAGATCCACTCCTGGGATCTCCAGGCATTGGGACACAGGACACAGGCAAGGGAATAAAGACTGGACATTTGGAAGACCGGTAGGATTTTTCCAGGACTAAGGAGATCCCCTCACAATCAGGCTTCCTCTACATATCTGGGACAGTTTACTATTAAACATAACAGGGATAAGCCATCCTCCCAGGTACCTGAGATTAAGGATGCATACTCAGAGAAAGATAGAAAGGAAGTTCAGAGAAAGAAACCAGTGTGAACCCAGCTGCAGTTGAACACAATATTCTGCTGATTGGACATTATTTATGTTGAAGTAATCGTAGTAAAATTTTGTTTGAACACCCAATGGTGTCCTGCCTGTTCCCTGCAGCACCATCACATACAGAAGATAGTAACACACAACAGAAAAGGAGTATACTGCCCTGCCTGGGCCTTGAAGATCACCCTTCCCCCCAATAGAAAAGACCCACACCATGGAACAAGCAAAAAGGGAAAAACAAGCCCATGGAGACAGCCCCCACCTATAAATGTTGTTGTGACCCTTTGGGACACATCCAACCCACCAATAAAGGGTTACAGGTATGTCTGCACCTGGACAGCCTGTTTCCCCTAACCTGCTGGTTTCATTCCAAGCCTCTTTTCTGAGAGCAGGAGAGATCCCTACTTTGGCCTGGACACTGTATATTCTCTATCTTATTAAAGTACCTTTTCCTTAAAAAAAAACAAAAAAACAACCCACAAACCTTTCACTCCAAGCTATTTAAAGATATATATATAGAGAAAGAAAGAGAGATGTAGATATATATAGATATAGATATAGATATATATTTTTTTATATAATGAGTACTTGTAAATATACAAACACAAAATTCAATATATGGCCACATCTGTTTCCATTATTTGTTTTTATCATATGGTGCGCTATTGATCAGGATGTTGCATCATGTCTCTGATAAAAACTTTGACCCAAATTTAAGTTCTCTCAGTTCCACAGATTAAAGTAACATAAAATGTGTTTATACCATTGCAGCACGTTGCTTTTGTAATGTCTTTTCATTATTAGGAAATAAAGTTTAGGCAGATAGAGGATGAGGAGAAGCGTTTTGAAACAGGTTGAATCTAAATGTTTGAAGCAGTTTTCAACTTTTCTCCAGTAAAGTGCCAGGATTTGAAAATGTTAAATGTGAGTGCCCTATCTGCAATATGTTCCAAAATCAGACTTTTTCATTCCCTGCCATTAGTCCTTTTACAGTACTAAACAAAGCAGAAAACCAGCAGATCAACCCCCACCACCACCACCACACAGATTCAAAAAATGCAAATTCAGAGGCTGTATGTTTAAACAAATAACTATAGCAACATCAAAAAATTACAAAGAGGACCTAATATGCAAGTTATCTTATGCCAGCTAAAAAAAAAAAAGCCAGTGGTGCTATTGCAATACCCATAGACCCATGAAATTTGTATTTCTCTTCATAAAAATCAAGTGAAAACAGCACTGAACAGCTTCTTTGTGATAAAATGTCCTTTCCTTAGTTCCATAAAGAGTGAAAGGTTTGCACTTAGGCACACTTAATATATTTTAATGCCCAAGATTGAAATGCAAACCCTAATAATCAGTTTCTGGTCAGAGATGAGGAAGGAATACCTGAATAGCTACTTGGTTTGATTAGAAATTCTTAGCATGCTTGTCTTTATTACATTTTAGCTTTGTGACTGGCAATTTATCTTCATATACATTTTTGCATTACGGTTTTCAGCCATCTGCCATATGGTCCTTATCTGACCCATTGAAAATGGAAAGCCACAGTGCCACCTAGTGGTTGTTCATACAAAGTTTAGCCCACAGCTGTCACTTGGCCTGTCTTCTTAGTCCCCTGGTTTGAATTAAGTGCAAGAGATGCCTTTCTGAAAAAGGGTGGGAACTGCTAATTCCAGACTTCTGTTTGTTGTCTTGAGCAGAAAGCTCATACTTTCAATCCTGTATTCTAAGGTGGGCGCATGAATAATTCTAACAAGTCTGCTTACATAGATTTGAAAATAAAAAGACTGTAGAAAGAAGGGATGGAGGGAACAAAAGTCTCAAAAGCTAGTTGCAGGTTTATTGAGTTAGTCCAGTGCACCTGCAGGGCTCACCAGCAACTTGTTTGCTGACCCTTGTTTCTACATATTCAGGTGGACTGAACTAGAGAGCCCAATACTTTGCTCATTAATAATAGTAACTGAGCTTCTCCTTTCACTGGATCCTAATATTGCAAATGGCATGTCTGTTATCAAATAACATCACATTTGGTATTCATATCTGCCTTAAGGTGCAACACCTGTGTAGGATATAAATCTGTGAACCTTGAAAAAACCGATGAAATAAAATGCACTAGGCTTATCACACCATCTACTAGATAAGGGAGCCCTGACCGACGTGCCGCAAATGCGCAGTAGAGAGCAACTCTACCGCGTATGTGCGGGCGAGCACGTCGGTCAGAGCGCAGCGTGGCCAAAAAAAAAAAATGGCGCTGGATCCAGGAGCAGCAGCGGCGACGACGATGACGAGCAGGAGCAGCGGCGACGACGACGACGAGGAGCAGGAGCAGGAGCGGGAGGAGCAGTACCAGCGGCAGCAGTGGCAACAAGCAGGAGCGGCGGCGATGACGCATGCGAGAGAGGGACACCCCACGTCTGCCGGTTATGGATGAGCTGAAAGGGGAGGGGATTGAAAGAGGGAGAGGGAGGAGAGAGTGAGGGGGGAGGGAGGAGAGAGTGAGGGGGGAGGGAGGAGAGGGTAAGCGGAGGAGAGGGGAGGGGGGAGGAGAGAGTGAGGGAGGGGAGAGTGAGGGGTGAGGGGAGGGAGGAGAGGGTGAGCGGAGGGGGGAGAGGGAGGGGAGGGAGGGGAGGGAGGAGATTGTGATCGGAGGGGGGAAGGTGAGAGGGAGGGAGAATAGAGGGAGGGAGGGAGAATAGAGGGAGGAGAGAGTGAGGGGAGGGAGACTAGAGGGGGGAGGTGAGAGGGAGGGGGGGAGAATGAGGGGGAGCGTGTGGGAAGGAAATGGACCGAACAAAAATTTTTAAATGTTGCCCATTGTTACGGGCTTAACGGCTAGTAGTAGTATAAAGGACACAGTACTTGTCAAAAAACATTTTTTTTTAATATTCTGCTTTTTTCAGGCACTTCAAAGCGGATTACATTCAGGTACTATAGGTACTTGTGTAGAGACCCCCTGGGGTCGCCACTAGATGGCCCTAGTTCCCAGCCCTTGAGTAATCAGCTGCAAAGGAGCATACCATTCTACACAGCACTTCCCCCAAAGGACTACTGGAGTGGAGAGCTCCTGAGGCACAAGCAGAGAGTGCTAGCTTAAGATAGAAAGAGGCAGTGCAGATTTGGTTCTGGAGGAGACAAGAGTATTTTTGGTGTGCTCTCCAAGTTTAGGCCCCCTGCCTAGATAAGCAAGGGAGAGATACTGCCCTTCCAGGTCTAGGTTAAAAACAGGATAGCATGGTGAGGGGGCAAGATGGAGTCCTGAGAGGAATCACTGAGCTGCTCAATTTCTCTGAGATACTATGGCATTTTGGAGAGTTTCCTGGGTTTCTTTTGCCGAAAATTTTAAGAATAAAATGCCGGCAAAACGGAAAGAGAATATAAGAGTTTTCCCATCGATATCGATGCAACTGTTGTGAGAAAGGTGTTTTAGTGGACCCTTGGGCCGACCTGCGGGAGACTGGAGGAAGATGGACTATAGTCTCTTCTAGGAACAGGCCGGGAGGCGGATAGCAGGCAGGAAGTGGATGACAAGCTTCACCCTGGAAGCCGGTACTCACCGGGAGGAGCCCGTAGGAGCCCAGCCGCTGGGACTTAGGAGGTTCACCCTGGAAGCCGGTACTCCCCCGGGAGGAGCCCGTAGGAGCCCGGCCGCTGGGACTTAGGCGATCGGTGTCTGGATCCAATGCAGGGCGGACACTGGAACTGGACTGTTACTGAAGCAAGACAGGTTACTGGAACCGGGCTGGAGCTGAAGCAAGACAGGTTACTGGAACCGGGCTGGAGCTGAAGCAAGACAGGTACTGGAACCGGACTGGAACTGAAGCAAGATAGGTACTGGAACCGGACTGGAACTGAAGCAAGATAGGTACTGGAACCAGACTGGAACTGAAGCAAGACAGGTTACTGGAAGCAAGTAGGAACAGAGGCAAGACTCGAGAGCCAGAGCGCAGCGAGTCTCAGGCAGGAACGGAGTTGCTTGGGCAAGCACACTCCGGGGCTTGGAGCAACTGAGAACCGCAAGGAACCCTATTGCAAGGCGAAGTTCTGGGATCCGCGGTGGCCTTACATAGGTCGCCGCGTCTGACGTCAGGCATGAGGCGGAGTCTTCAGTGGCGGGAAAAGGCCTTCATAAGCGCGGCTCTTGCACGCGCCTAGGGAGGAGGCGTCCTGGAGGGGCTTCTCGGCGGCCTCCCTCCCGCGGGAACGCCGCGGAACAGGCCATTGACTCCCCAATGCAGAATGGGACCATGGAGGTAAGGGCCGGGTCGCGACACTCGCGACCAGGACCGTAACAGCAACTTACTGAGCAGAGACTCATTACTAGTTTTCCAACTCTGGGAGTGGTGAGAAACGGGGGGAGTAGCCTTGCTGTGGCACAGATTGGAGGAGAGTCTGTGTCACCTGAGGCGGAGGTTTCCCTCAGCCCCCCCAAGAGCAGACCACCGGCTGAGAGGGGAGCATCATCGCTAGGAGACCTGCAGGAGACACTGAACGATGAGCTTGGCGACTCAGGACTCCAGGGAGGAGGAAGTGTGGCATCTTTGCAGCCAGTGGCAACGAGGGAGTTCCTCAGGGAAACTTCGCTGGCAGCTGGCCGTTTGGAAGCCATACCAACAAGCACCGGAATACCATCTTTATCGGGTGAGCAAATAACAGCTCCTATTAGACCAGCGGTGGTCACGCTGGAGACTCTGTGGGACCTTACAGCTGGTCTCTCAGTTGCAGTTAAGACTAGCAACCAAAAAATGGAACAATTAGCCACTTCTTTGAACACACAAATTACTGACCAAGTACAATCCCTACAAAATGTGAAAACAAAAGTTGAAAAAATGGAAATAGATAAAAAAAATATCCATGAATTAAACCAGGCTACTATTAAGGATAGATTAGCATTGTCCCGAAGACTTGAACCGGAGATTAAATTTAAGGCTAATAAGATTTCCAAGAGTAATGGGGGAATTGCCCATTATGACATTTAAAAGGGATCTCCGGGAGACACTTCTTATGATAGACACCGAGATTCCGATGATAAATAAGGTTTATTTTATCCCCAAATCAACAGCTGAAAAGGAGGATCAAGAGCAAAATCCATTAGATATTAATAATTTGACAATGTTTCTAGAATCTTCAGCAATTGAAATAATAGAGTGTTCCACACTGATTGTGTCTTTGGTAGCTGAACAAGATGTTAGCAAAATGACTAGGTATTTCCGACATTTAAATTCCCCCCTTCATGGTTCATTAGTACATATGTTCCCAGATATTTCTAAGATAACGCAAGAAAGATGCAAGGGCTTTCTTGCAATGAGGCAGGAAACTGTTTTGTTAGGTGCAACATTTATGTTGCGCTATCCTTGATGTATTGTCAAAAAGGGAAATGATTGTTACATATTCTTTGTTCCTGAGCAACTAAGAGCTTTCATTGATTCTTTTTCTAATTAGTGTTAGAATCATAGAGATCCAAAATGAAGATGGTACTGCTCAAAGTTCAAGATTATACCAATACTTTAAAAATGTTCTTGTTAAACGCCTTGTAGTCTTATCCCCCTCATCAGAGTGTAAAGTGAGATTAAAGATTAAGGGGTAGATTTTTTAAAAAAGCGCGTTCGCGTACTTTTCTTTGCGCACCAGGCGCAAACAAAAGTATGCGCGCCGGCTGCCCAAAATCGGCAGCCTCTGCGCGCCGAGCCACGCAGCCTGTCACCGTTCCCTCCGAGGCCGCTCCGAAATCGGAGCGGCCTCGGAGGGAACTTTCTTTCGCCCTCCCCTCACCTTCCCCTGCGATACTGTGTTTCACGAGAAACATCTGGATAACCAGAAACCTTTTGGCCACAAACATTTACAGCTTTAAATGTGAAATATTGCTTGAATATCAATTCTTTATCCATATCAGCGACAAAAGAAACCAACAAAGTGTCTCTATGAGATTTAATATCTTGGGAATCATGAAGGGATGCAGATACATCAATACTATTGTTTGAAACCAAAACATCAGTTCCCCCTTCAGGACCTCCCTACCTGCTTTAGCTCAGGAAGATAGCAGCACTTAGACAACTTTATTTCTTTATCCTGAACAATCTGTAAAACTACAGTTATATATTTTAAGCAATTCTATCGGTGACAATAATCTAGTTTTAGGAAAATTCACAAATCTGAAATTTTTATATCTCATAGCGTTATCTAATTGCTCAATTTTATTATGCAAAAACAGACTATCTTTTAGATTCGCAACTTTAACAGATGGTAAATTATTTATAGATTGACTGTTGGTAACCATCTGACCCTCAATCGCAGCTACTCTTGTTCCAAGTCCAAAAACGTATTAGAGGCAACCGAGGAATATAAACACAATTGAGAGACAGGATGGAGCAAGGCAGATTCCAATCCTGAAACTGCTTTCCAAAAGTCTCTAAGAGCTACATTCAATGGTTCTTCCATGTCTCCGGGAAAATATGACTTATTCTCCAAAATCTGATCAGCAGGTTTTGGAATTGGAACCAAGGATCCTGAACCTACAGCTTCCAAGTACTCTTGTTAATTTAAAGGATAAATCTGTGTTCATGACACTGTGCAATTGGACAGCTGGTAGGGAAAGACGAAGGAAAATGAACCTGAGGTCCTTGCTGTAGTTTCAAGTTAATCTGAACAGTTTTGGAAGAAGTTTCAGATGGTGTTAAAACCCCCAAAGATCCCAAACGGGGTACAGGGAGAGGAGACCGACCACCTACACTCAAGGAGAGCTCACCTGTTTCTCCCAAATCCTCCTTCCCACAGTTGTCCATTCGTGCCAAACCTTTTGTGAAGTGATGGTCTAGCGGTCCTCTGGTAGGTGTAAGAACTTGGGGAACCAAACTCAGCTTCCCCTTTCTTTGTTTCCCCATTCTGACAACTAAAAATCATCAGAAGGGGCACACCCCTTTGGCACACGACTTTGGTGCGCCGGCAGCAGTGCGCCGCAAGCCGATCACTTAAGTCCTGATCCGGGTTAGGACCCCAGGTGTTTACCTCCGTGCCTGTTGGTCTAGCTGGAGGAAGAAAGTTGCAGTCAGTCAGGCAGGCAATCTACGAGTAATGCCTCAGGCCAGCCACTTAAATCCTGATCCGGGTCAGGACCCCAGGTGTTCACCTCCAAGCATGTTGGTCTGGCCGGAGGAAGAAAGTTGCAGTCAGTCTGGCAGGCAATCCCCTGGGCAAAAATTTTTTTAAAGAGAGCCACATTTCTGGCATTTATTGGAGCTGAAAGCCGGGGTCCCCCTTAGAACTCCATGAGCGGGGTGGGGGGGGGGTCATTACAGTGCTAAGTATATCCCATAGTGAGAGGACCAAAACAACAACCATACCAATAAAAAGAATATTTCAACACAATTAAATAAATAGACTAATATCAAATAGTTGAAAACTCATATATGTTCCAAACACCCATAAAATATTTCAAAACAGACACATCAAATAATACCCAATAATTAAAACTAGTAAAGATTTAAAAAAATTCCCCACGCTCTATACCTGGGAACTTTTGATTCCCAGAAGCCCTGAGATTGTCATGGATTAGTAGGCAGAGAGGAAAGGGGGGAGGAGGATTTGCTGCACACACACATATGCTCTCTTTCTCTCACCCATACACACACACATGCTCTCCCTCAACCCATACACACAATGCTCTCTCACCCACCCACACATATAGACACACACATGCAGCCACTCTCACTGTCTCTCTCACATACACATACATGTGCACATGCACTCATTTTCACTGGCTCCCTCACACACACCCCCAGGCAAGCACCCATTCATTCTCACAAACACACAGACTCCCCATGCAGGCACCCATTCATTCTCACACCCACACACACACAGACTCCCCATGCAGGCACCCATTCATTCTTACACAGACACAGACTCCCCATGCAGGCACCTATTCATTCTTACACACACACACACACATACACACACCCCAGAGAGCTACCCATTCATTCTCACACACAGACACACACAGACTCCCCATGCAGGCACCCATTCATTCTCACACCCACACACCTTCAGGCAAGCTTCCATTAATTCTTACACCCATCCACACACACAGACCTCCATGCAGGCACCCATTCATTCTCTCTCTCACTCACACACACACACACACCCCAGGCAGGCACCCATTCATTCTTACATGTGCGCACACACACACACCCACCCTGAATGGGCACCCATTCATTTTCACACACACACACACACACACACACACACGCCCCCAGACAGGCACCCATTCATTCTTATATGTGCACACACACACACACACACACCCTAGATGGGCACCCATTCATTTTCACACACACACAGAGGTCCTCAGACAGGCCCCCATTCATTCTCTCTCACGTGCACACACAAGGCAGCCTCAGAGCCTCTCTTACTCCTCCACTGCCACTGTGACCGCCACCACAACATGCCAGTTGGGGAAGAGCCGATCCATCGACAACAAGCCGGTTCTGCTGCTCCTCCTCTCTGCAGACCCTGCAATAATAAAAATTCACGGGTGAGCACTTCCTCCATGCTGATCTTGTGTATTGCGAGATCAGCACAAAGAAAGTGCTGCCCTCACAAGCTATTAATACCGCAAGACCCTCAGAGATGTCAGACAGGCTCAGTTTACCCAGCAGTGCTGATTGGCAGCTTTGGCACCACGGGGCGAACTGAAGAGACAGGCCTTTTCTTCACCACCAGTGGAATTGGGTCTACCGGCAGCCTCTTCTCTTCTTCGCTGCTGGTGGGATAGGGTCCATTGGAGGCTAGACACAGGTGACTGCAGCTAGATGATTCTCCTCTTCTTCCTGCCCCGCTGGGAATGTCACCTCTGGCTACTGACATCCAGGTTGAACTCATCAACAAGGCCTGCAATGTCAAACTGAGGAGGAGGACAGCCAGAAAAAATGTGCCCTCAGGCCAGGTTTGGCCCACAGGCTGTAATTTGCCCACCCCTGTTCTAGATGAAAAAAAAACATAGAAGTCTGACTTCAATGACCCAGAAGCAGTACCACGAAGGAAATCTGGTTTTGAGACTTGTATCCAACGTGATTGGGCTGTGAATGCTGCAGAGATGACATTGCCTGCCTAGCTCAAGGATGTGCATGTGATGGGCTCTGAAGGGAGTTATGGTCCGTGTCCCTCAGTCAGAAGATTACTGCTGTAATGGTTGGGCTAACGGAAAGGTAGAGAGGTGACTTAGCTTGAAATAACTGGTCTGACCGTGAAGAAAGGTCCGTGCTGTCTCAGCTTTGGAGCCTCTTATCATAAATGACAGTGAACACGGTGGAGTAGATCTGACTGGGCTGAAAGCTCTGGGAGATGGGGGAAGGCTGCCAGCATAGAATTAAATTTTTACTTTTTTTAATCCATATCAAGATGGGCCGAGCTGGATGTTATGATCTGTGCCTGCTGCTAAGTGCAAGAAGAAAGTTTCCTGAAATTTGTAACCACAAATTGCTCAGGGACACCTTACATTTCAGAAAAGCCAAGGCAATTTCAGAGATTAATTGCTTTTAAAACTGGAAACAGAAAGTCAAACAGATCTCCAAATGGAGCAGCAGTTTCCAAGATTTTGTGCACTGGCATAGAATTCACTGATGGTTGCCATGCACACTGTACCCATAGCGCAACGTGGGCTGCAAAGAAAGGAGCACGTGGGATAAAATTAAAAAACAAGGTATTTAAGTGCTCATGCCACTAGCAGAAGGATGCTATAGCAAGTAATGAATATAATGGGGGGGAGGAACGGGATTTGCATGCAGTATATAAACCTGGATTTCGAATGTCACCAATGTGACAGATCAGAACAAAGAAACATTTTATATAATACATTGTGTCTTTTTTTTTTTTTTTAGTTTAACAGCCTTGATCAGTTTGTTACATCACGGTTTTATTTATAGAAACAGGAAAAAAAAAACTCTCGCCTCTGAACAAATGACAGCAATAAAGTACCGAAGAGAATATGTGGATGTGAAAAACCATAAATCTGTATAGTACATTTTCTCTGTCCTAAAATAGAAAGGCAGGGCTTTGTCCAGAGAATTTAACAATAGAAGAAACTTTTTTGGTGCCAAACGATGCTGTGAAATTATTTTAGATCTGTGGGAAAACAAAAAAAAACAAACAAACCCCATTTGCTCTGTTTTGTGGATTGCTGTATTGCATTTTGAAATCTGTGACCCAATAGAGAAGTCTTTGTTTTTTTGTAATTGGAGGTCTCTCTGGAAAGAATGAATAAGCAGTAATGAAGTCATCCACTAGATGTCCCTTCTGGACACATCTTCCATGTCAGATCACCCACTTCAGTACACCAGATTGTGACTGTTCTTACACAAATAATCTTCTGAGTTGTTTTCTTCTGTGTCTCTTTCCACACAATAAGATCACGTTTTTCTTGTTTTTGTTTTCTCGAAGGTGCTTGTTGCATTGTAGGATTTCGCACATCTTTTTTGGGTACAAAATAAACCAGAAGCATTTTGTAACCCCTTCAAACCAGACATCTTCAGAGTGAGCCCTCTGCTCGAGTGGTTGTGCTTTATGCTTTCAAGTGTGAGAACAGGAGTAGCTTAGTGACTAGAGGAGTGGGCTTTGAACCAGGGAGACCAGGATTCAAATCCCACTGCTGCTCCTTTTGAAATTGCGCAAATCACTTTACCCTCTATTGCCTCAGGTACAAATTTAGGGGGGGTCATTTATCAAATCGCATTAGGGCCTTATCATCGTGAGATGTGTATGCAGATTTGAAAGATTTAGTTAAGTGGGTGGATAAATGAAAATGAGGGGTGCTTAACCTTGTGTGTGATAAGGTAAGTGGGATTTTTGCAGTGTTGCCTGTGATAGCTGTGTGTTAAGCATGAAATGGGATTTATTGCAAATCCCATTATGGACAGGGAGGAAGGAGGGAGCAAGGGAGAGGTGAGATTTGTGTAATGTACTCTCGACCTAGCTTGATGCACTCTCCAGCTAGATGCTATCAAACTAGGTTGAGAGTACATTGTGTAAATCTCATCTTTGTGTACCTTTCATCACTCCAGATCACAACAAATCTTCACTGATGTCTACTGTGCTGTTCGTACCTCTGTCTATGCATATAAAAGTGCCCCTCCCCCCCAAAAACCTAGCCCCACCACCAAACGTCACCTGCAGTTACTAGTTGCCCCTCTCACAGTGGTATAAAAAGTTGACTAATATGTGTGCCTCCCCAGAGGTGCTCTCTCTATCTCTCTCTCTCCCCTGCCTGAAACAGGATTTGTGATTTTTAGTGCAAATCCCATTTCGGGCATAATGCCAGCAAAAAAAAAGGTGTAGTTATTTCCGGTGTTCACATGCAATGCTAAGCACCCCTCATTTTAATTTACTCCACCCAAACTTCTCCTATTTGAGAAAAATTTTAAAATTTGCATATGCTTCTCGCGATATGTTATCCCAGGCGTTATGGTGTTTTCGCAGGCATTAGGGCCCTAACGCCCATGATAAGGCCCTAACACAATTTGAAAAATGACCCTGTAAGTTACTTGGATAACGTTGATATTCAGTGTTACCCAGCATCAGCTAGATAACTTTAGGACTGCATGAAACTAGTCCTAAAGTCATCATTGATTGGCCTATGATAGGCACCTATGGCACTGAGGTGAACTGTGATGGATGATGTTGCTAGACCAGCTACATATAGTGTATGAAGGTAATCAATGAGCAACTCCGGTGAGCAGTCCAATGGTGGTACACCTTTGGAAGTGCACCAGGCAGAGTAACGTTTCCATTTATAGCTATAATTTTTCCTGGTTGAGAGTTTCCTGGATTCTAACAAAATGAATTGTGCTGCAGTGGAAACTCCTTGTTCTGTCAGAAGGAGCCTTTCAATCTCCAAGCTGTCAAGTGTAGAGATGAGTGTAGCGAGTATAGAAGTGTCCCTTGATCTTGGCAGAGAAGATCTTGTTGATTCGGTAATTGAATTGGGTCCTTGATGGATAGTCGAAGCAGGAAACTGTACCATGGCTGCCTCGGCCAGGCCGCGGCTATGAGTATCAGTTGAGCTTTGTCCGCTATATACTTCTGAATTGTTCTTGTTATGAGAGGTATGGGAGGAAAGGCATACAGAAGGCCTGTTGTCCACGGAATGAGGAAGGCATCTTGAGAGATCCTGAATTGGCTTGGTATTATTGAGCAGAATTTGGGAACTTGAGCATTAATCTCTGTTGCAAAGAGATCTAGTCTTGGACTATTTCTGTATTGAGTGTCCATTTGTGGGGATGAAAGATGCGGCTTAGTCTATCCACTCTTGTGTTTGCAACTCCCGGTAGGTAAGTTGCTTGGAGATGTATGGAATTTTGGTGAGCGTGTTCAAAAATTATCAGGGTCTCCTTGCAAAGGGACCATGAACCGGACCCTCCTTGTTTGTTGATGTAAAACATCGCTACCTGGTTGTCCGTGTAGATCATGACCCTGCGTCCTTTCAGGTGGTCTTGGTATATTCGTAATGCATTGCGAATTGCTCTGAGCTCCAGCAAATTTATTTGCAGATTCAGTTCCGAGATTGTCCATAAGCCTTGTGTTTCGTAAATCTCGAGGTGTGCACTCCAGCTCTTGTGAGACGCATCTGTGGTTAGGACTGCTTTGTGAGGAGGGGGGCTAAATAACGCTCCTTTGGATAGGGTGGAGTCTAGGAGCCACCATGTTATATCTTTTTTCATTTCGGCGGTCAGCGATACCTTTTGCATCAATGGCTGTGAATGCTGATTCCATTGGCGTTTTAGTCCCCATTGCAGGCGCCTCATGTGTAGCCTGGTGTTGGGAACCGTGAAAATCGCCGCTGCTATGTGTCCCAGGACTACCAAGACTTGTCTCGCTGACGGTCTCTGAGTATGGTTCAAGGTATATAGAAGGTGAAGGAAGTGTGATATTCTGTCGCCTGGGAGGTATGCTCTGTTGCATGTAGTGTCCAGGCATGCGCCTATGAACTGTAACTGTTGTGTTGGTTGTAGGTGTGATTTCTGAAAATTGATCACCAATCCTAGTTCTTGTACACAGTGTATCACCCGATGGAGGTGATCCAGTAAGATGTTTGGAGTTGGCCCGATTATGAGCCAATCGCCAGATATGGAAAATGGTTATACCTTGTTTCCTGAGATGAGCCACCTCCACTATCATGCATTTGGTGAACACCCTGGGTGCAACCGATAGTCCAAAGGGAAGAACTTTGTACTGGTATTGTTGATGTCCATAGCGAAAACATAGGTAACGCCATGAGGATGGATGGATGGTATGTGTGTGTAAGCATCCTTCAGGTCGATGGAGCACATCCAATCGTTGGTTTGAATGAGAGGAAGAATTGACTTCAACGACACCATTTTGAATTTCTCCTTTGTGAGAAATTTGTTCAATTCCCTTAGGTCTAGTATGGGGCGAAGGCCCCCCGACTTCTTGGGTATGAGGAAGTATGGGGAATAAAATGCTGCTGATTTGGAGCCTGGGTGAATTTGTCGACTTGCTTGTGGTTTGCGAAGCAAAGCAATTTCCTCCCCCAGTTGTGGATGGGAATTGTGAATCTTGAGTGTGGAAAGATGAGGCAATATGGGTTTTGTGGTAAATTGGAGTTGGTAACCGTGATGTACTATCCCCAAAACCCATTGATCTGATGTTATTCTTTCCCAGGCTTCCAGGCAAGAATGAATTCTGCCTGGAGGAGCTTGATGTTGTGGTGGCGGCTGAGTAACTAAAAAGACGAAGTCGCTTTTGCTGTGGTAGTCGGCTGTTGTGCCTGCTGCCTCTGGTTTCGTGGTTTACCTCTACATTGGTTTGATGTATTCTGTTGTGGAGCAGGACGCTGGTAGGAAGGGTATGGTTGGGTGCGAAAAGATTGATAAGATCTATAGGGTCTTCTGGCATATGATTGCCTACGAGTAGATCCCATATAATGACGTGTGGTCGAATAAGTAGGATGTGATGTTAATGATTTTACTACTAGAGCTTCTTCTTTCAATTTACCTACTGCGTCCTGGAATCTTTCTCCGAACAGGTTATCTCCTGTACATGGGAGGTTTGTTAGTTTCTCATGCAAGTCTTCACATATCGAACTTGAACGTAACCATGCTAGTCTGCGGGCTGCATTGGCTGTTGCTGATGCCCTGGATGATGTTTCATGTGCTTCGTAGATTGACCTCAAAAGGTGTCGAGAACACTTTTCCATGTCATGAAGAGGCGGAGGTATCTGATCCACCATTGAGGAAAGCATACCCTTCATAGCTTGCATGCACTCATATAGGTATTGTACCATGTAGAATTGATGTTGCATAATTCATGCAGTCAACATCGAGTTATGGTATATTTTTCTGCCAAACTCATCTAAATATTTGTTGTCTTTCCCTGGTGGGTAAGAGGAATGCGACTTTGTTTTCTTGAATCTTTGCATCGCCGACTCTACTACAATTGAAGCGTGAGGTAATTGTGGTAGAGTGTACAGTGATGCTTTCCTCATACGAAATTTTATGTCTGTTTTCCTGGAAATGGCTGCAATTGCATAAGGCGCATCCCAGGACTTTTGTAAGACTGAATGCAGGAGCTCCTGTGGTGGAAGAGATGTTGGTTCCCCTGGAGTATCAAAAATCTTTAGAAGACCAAAGGTTTCTGCTCTAGGGTCTGCTTCTTTTTGGACCTCTAGATGCAGTATTGTAGCCAATTTTTCTAGGAATTTTGGGTATGTCAGATCTTCCGGAGGGGAGTATGGTTCCTGAGGTTGTTCCTGCGGATCCGACGGGAATCCCGTAGATGATGATGGGGATGTTTGTATTGAAGGAGAATCAAAAGATGTATCCTGTGTATTAGTTGGCGAGGCGGGTCGGTTTATTATGGGAGATGTCGGCGGTTCTACCAATGGCTCTCTATTAAGCTGAGTTTTGTGTTCCGAAGAACTGTCATCAGCAATATTAGTCATTTTGAATGATGACTGAAGCGTTTCATAAAACCCTGCTAAAGACTGAGACAATTGATAAAATGCCTCTTTTGTATGAGGGGCCATTGTCATATGACCATCTGGTTCTCGTGAGACACCTGCTTTAAGGTGCATTGAGTTATTTTGAGGTGAAGTATTAGGTACCTTTTTGTCGATTTGTATTTTATTGACTGATATGTTCCTCGAATCTTCTGAATCTGTAGAAATGCTAGAGGAAACAACCTGTATTACCTCTCTTTGTGAGAAGGTATTGGAAGGTAGTCTATGAGATGATTTAGAAGTCGAAGGGCTTATTTCCCATGTAGCACTCCTCTTTGCCAATTTTTTATGGTGAGAGTGTCGTGAGTGCTTACGATAATAGTTAGACGACGAGTCTATATGACTTCTACGTGATGTGGTATCAGCTCCAGAAGAAGAGTCGTTCCAACTCATTCTGTAATACCGGAGGTGAGTAATTATGCCTTTTATGCGCAGATTTAGATCTATGCGCGGATTTAGATTTATGCGCGGATTTATGTTCATGCGCAGATTTAGATTTATGTGCGGATGTAGATTTATGCACGTATCTTTCTATTCCTGTGCACGCAAGGGTTATCGGCGCCGATGTCTTCGGCGCCGTGCGCATAGATTTCACTGGAGTCGGTGCCATATGCACAGATTTCAACGGCGCCGTGCGCGTATTTGATCTGCGCGGTGGCTTCTTCTGCGCCTTGCGCGCCGGTTCGGTCAGGTTGTGCACCGATCCCTCTCCCGGCGCCGATACTTTTTTATGCGCAGACGGCGCCTTAGGCGCAGAAGGTGTCGGCGCCGAGGTTTCTGGTGCCGATGTAGTACATTGCGGCTCTACAGGCTCTGTGGATTTCTTAGAATCCATTGGCCTTCGTCGTTTTGCATTCTCCTTACCTCCTAGAGTGGAGGATTGAGGATCCGACGACAAAGTTCTCTTTTTTGATGGAGCCGATGAAGTCAGTGGGCCAGGCGATGAATGAACCTCCAATAGGTCCCATGAGGCAAAAAGTTCCTGAAGCCTATAGGCCCTTTGTTTTAGTGCTCTAGGTGACATCCTAGAGTAAAAATCACAATCTTCCCGATTGTGATCTGGTCCTAGGCATCTGTAACATCGGTCATGTCCGTCCATGACTGACATTACTTTGCCACAACGACAGGGTTTAAACCCCGATTTTGACATTTTTTTTTTTTAACGCTGAAGAGAGAACAGCCCCTCGTGCGATCCTGCTCGCGGAAAAAACAGACTGAGGAGATTCCGTTACTTTCCTGAGCGGGAACACACGCGCAGCCGCAGAGAGCAAAGCTCTGTTCTCTGCTTTGACAAGCTCCGCCTCCCAGGCCTGATTGACAGATCCCATGACAGCATGGATAATTCAGCCCTGCTATCGACGGGAAACCCTCTGACAACAAGATGAATCAGAAATTCCATTATGAAACCATCCTGTGAGGTCTCTGTATGCATATTAACATCTCCAAGTCAAAGAAAATTATGACAAGACATTAACAACCCAGCGATAAAGGCAGCCAGTTGCAAAGTAGTGGTGGCAGAGGCCAATGGTGACCGGTAAATCAACATCAAATTTATACCACTTCACTGAAATATACTCATATGATTCAATAGGAAAAAGAAAAGTAAACTAGAAATCTGTATTTGATGGTGGAAGAAATCTCTTTATACTACATCCCATACTATGACATGCAGCCCTGTCATTGCAATGACAGTCCTCAGCTGGGGGCCACTTACCAGGGCTCCTTCCAGAAACCCACTGTTGCATGATGATTGAGACTCCCTCCCAGTGCTGGTGCGAGGATCTCCAGCTACCCTAGGTGGTGACTTCATAGTGTCACACGGCTCATTCTCTCTTGTCCAACCAAATCTCCAAACCGAAATCTCCTCCTGTCCCGCGCTCCGCAACCTTTCGCCTTTCAAAAATGGCGCCGCCCACTTGCAGCGCCCTAGGCGACCGCCTAGTCCCACCCTAATGCTCGTGCCGGCCTTGCTCCCTCCCCCTAAGGACTGTGATCACTGCCTCCACAGCATCACCAGCCTGGGGAGAGGAAAACCTGGCTTGGGGTTAGAACTCTGCTCCTCCACATGGCAGTGGGCAACACTGCCACTGGGGCTGGCCCTCCATTAGTTATTATTCGTTGTCGGATTGATTAATGAACCTGGATGCAGTAGGACCCGTCCTCCACCCGGTGCTCTGCAATGAGTATTGGAACCTGGAGGACGTACCATGAAGGATCCTCCTTCCTACCCTGTAATTTACTTTTCCGTCACTTTATCTATACATTTGATCTTAGATTATAGAATGAGTGTTGGGGAGAGGATTCTGTATAGTTGATGTGCCCTACCTGTGCTGCTTGTATTGATAATCTATGCATACAGGCTAGAGTGCTATAACATGTACGTAACTTACATTTCTATTTCTTTATTTAGTTCAGTTTGGAAACCTCCTTTCCGAAAATGCACAAGAAAGTGTTCATAAATAATACAAATACAAAAAACGGGCATGGGATAAACACAGAGGATCCCTAATGGCTAGGGAATGAAATGAAAAAACAAACAAACAAACAAACCCAGGATATCCCGCATGCGGGTAACCTGCTTGGAGCAGCAGTTACAATCCTAAGCAGAAGGTATGGGGGTAACCTGCACAGAGCCTGGCATGGTTTTCTTTGCCTTTCTTTTTCAGACCCATGCTAGAGTGGCAAGGATGCTCTGTTTTGGTCCTTGGGATTTAGTAAGTTACAGTATTGACACTGACAAATGTTATGATTTCTGCTATCCTTCTGTTCATCTTTCCTCTATCACAATTGACCTACTCAGCCACTCTTCACTGTCAGCTTTCGCTTGTCTGTAGGTATGATACTTATAAAGTCTGTTGTTCAGTTCAGTCGAGTTTAGGGAAAACTTTTAATCCTTATTATTTTACGTAGTTTCTCTTTTGTTTCAAACAAAGAACAGGGCTGGCCGCAGCTATAGGGACGAATCCGCTTATTTAGGGTGAAAGGCGGAGGCTCGGTTCAGTAATAGTTCTCTCCCTCCCTTCCCAGATTGATCCCTGGACCTGCTCGCCCTCTCTCCAGCTTGATTTGTCATCCCTTTTACTCTCCCTCCATCTCAATCCCTGTTCCTCTCCCCCTTTCTCTTTTTCACTCACCATACGGATGCAGCCAAGCCTGATTCTCCCAGAGTCAGCAGGTTTAGCAGTGGATCTCTAACTGCCTTCAGAGCTCCTGCACAGCCACGGGTACTCTGAAAAAAAAAAAAGTGCATCTTGCCTCCAAAAAACTCCCCGTGCAGGCAGGCACATGGTTCCGGTCATGCAGGAAGTAGTCCGGGCAGGGCTATCACAAGCTCACTGCACGCACGTGCCCTTCCGGGTCTCCTCGTGCTCTCTTTTTTCGGCTCACCTGCGCAAGCTATGTTTTCTGCACCCTAGCAGTGCTCCTGCTCCAGCCTTAAGGCTACCAGAGTTTTCATGGGCAAACCTGAGGCATGTGTTCCCATGGACTAAATAGTGAGTGAGCAATTTATAAGAGAGCTGGGAAAATCTCTTTCTCTTGAGAAATATTTCACCAACCCACTTTCAAAATATTCACTGCTCTGATGTCTAAGAAACATTCTTTAAGTTTTTGGCAAAATATTAGTGAGCCAATTTAACTCATCTGGAATATGTCCTGCCGAAACGCAAGAAAAAAGCCAGATCAACCAATTATATTTAGCTTTTTCCCAGAACACAAATCCTCTCTATGTGGGACATACACAAAGACCATAATGCTCGAAATGCTTGCTAGAAACACTTTTTCCTGCTCAAAAAATAATAAAATAAGTACATAAAATATATGTCCTTTGAAACTGAATTTCTTTGAATATCATCATTTTTTATAACAGGTTCTAGCACAGTTGTAGTCAGACAACTCTGGCCAAGTAAAAAAGTGGTGCCGATGCAATAAAGTGTGCCCAGCCTAGCACACAGCTTAATGAGTGGTTGGACGCGTGTTCTGGATGCGCGCCATACCTTCCAAGGCAATAAGGGGATATGTGCATCCAAACAAAGGGGTAGCTAATAGCGCTCATCACATATAAATGCCATGTAGATGAAGCTATTAGTTATTACCCTGCGATGCAAAAGGCGGGGTAGCTCCCAAGGCGCACTTTTTAACCCGTAAAATTTGACGCCTGCCCTGGAGCAAGCATAAAGTCTACCCGCACGTCAAGGGCTCAACTTAAAAACAAAAAAACCCTGCTTTTCTGTGGTTACTCCTACTTAATATTGTCACGATACTAAGAAGAACCACAGAAAGTAGCACCATACAAAAAAAAGTCTTGACGTGATAAAACAATTTCAGGGTGCACAATATACATTCACAATATACACGCTCCGGGCCATGTATATTTTGTGTGCGTATTCCGCCAGTAAAATAGCTGCGGCGGGAAATAATGGACGCTCGTAAATTGAGCATCCATTTTCCTAACCCACGCACAGTCACATCTCCTGGGAGCCTGAGGCCCTGGACGCGCAAGGAATGCACAATTTATCCATAGAGCGTACGTTTTAGTGTGGCAGCTCATTTACATATTGCATCGGGTGCCCAGGAGAGGTGGATCTGCGTGGGTTTAAAAAATGTGCCCAATTTGGATGCACTTTTTTTATGCGCACTTTATTGCATCGGCCTGTCTGTATGCAACACATGACACCACAAGCTAGGAAAATCTTTTTAAAAATATTATTTAAAACCATAACAGTATTATTTATAATCTCTAAGTAGACACACATATGAGCCTGTGTTCTGTAGGTCTATATGGATGTGATCCTTAATCTTTATCCAACTGATTAGTCTTTACCTTGTTAAGCAGGAGTTAAAAGGGAATGTGCGCCTTTAAATCATGATGAAGTCTTGCCTTTTCTTCTCTGATTGAATTATATGATCTTTGATTATATTAAACTAATTAGAGTCAAGGTGGTCCAGCTCTGTTTACCCAGTTAATTTTAGACTGAGCCGGAGTAGATGGTGGGATTTGAAAACTCTGCTATGCTGACCAGCCACAAGATAGCTGAATAACATGTTATCTGGCCAAAATGTTATCTTAGTTCGGAGTCATTCCGGGGCAGTTATCAAGCTAAGTTAACCCGACAAATGACTATTTTCAAATAGCAGTCCTAAAGTTTAGCGGAAAAATGGATCTGGCTTACTTTAAGACAGCCGAGTATATTAAGCAGCGCAGGCAGTCTGCTGTGTTTAATGGATATTATTTATTGTGCAGATATTGTGTTGATTTATTGTAATTATTTTTTGTTTTATTTGTAAGTTTTTATTTGTATTTAATGTTTTTATGATTGTTTTACTGTACTTCTCACTGATCAGCTTTGGTTGAATGTTGCAAATACTTAAGTGTCTTAAATAAATAAATAATCCCAACAAAGTTTGTTGACCAGACAGTGGCTAAAAATGGATGCCATTTCTCATTAACAGTAAAGTAGTAAAGCAAACAGTAAAGCAGTCTTCCTCCTATACCAAGCACATTGGGATATACCACAAAACCCTGCCAAAAACAAACTCAGAACCTCACAGCAACAACCTTACTGCAGGGTTTGTGGCTTCTGTTAACAAATGCCATTTTCATAACAGATTCCTTTCTTCTGATACCTGCTTGGCCCACTCACCCAGTCTGGAAAACATGTCACTGTTTAGTTTCACTAAATTTCTCTGCTTGCCACATGTCTTGTCAGCTGTACACTTCTCCTTCACAAGCAGTTAAGGTTTTTTTTTTTTGGGGGGGGTTTATTGTTTATTGAGAAAAGCACAGACAACTTTTAGATAAAACATTTAACAATAACATGACAAGACAGATAAAAGAATGGCCCAACATCTAAGCACTGAACATTAAGCATAAAATTTAACTGGGCATCTGAAGGTAAGCTAAAAATCTGCCTCCTTCTCAAACTTTGCCCTCCCCTTCCCCCCCCCCCCCCTTTTTTTTTCATTTGTATTCTTCCCCTTAGTTTCCCCATCCCTTCTCAAAATATCCTCAGTCACGGATATACGGTACAGAATGATCCTCCCTTGGGCCCCCAAAGTTTTCTCAGACCAATAGTAAGTATCTCCTAGGAGCGCCAAGAATGGGCCTGTATGGGCACCAAGGCTCTCCAGCTAGGCTTCCCAAGCCTAGACAGGTTCTCCCTTAACTCCGCTGAACCCAGTCAAGGTACCGGTTTAAGGGCGACCAGATTCTAATAAACTTAGCTACCGAGTCACACCTAATTGCTGTGAGCTTTTCCATATAGCGTATAAGTCTCAATTTAGTGTACAACTGAGATAAACCCGGTGGGTCTACAGCCTTCTAATGCGCTGCAACCAACAGCCAAGCCGCAGTCACAATAAAAGTAAGCATTTGGTGTGTTTCATCCTCTAGAGCTTGGTATGGAATCCCCAGAAGCCAATAATCTGCCTGCAATGGTATCTTGACCTCCACAACTGAGACTATCATGTGTTGACACTGTGCCCAAAACTGTTGGATCCGGGGGCATTGCTACCATATGTGCCAAAAGGTACCTCGGTGTGAGCATTGCCGCCAACAAAGGGGTGGCCGACCAGGTATCCAGCGTGCCATGCGTGCCATGCGTGCCGGAGGGTAGTGCCACCGGTACAATAACTTATAATGGTTTTCCATCATGGACGCGGACATTGAAAACCGTCCCAGCATCTGAAAGCACTCCTCCCATTTATCCATGCTCCACTGGGTCCTGAGGTCTCCCTTCCAGACCAGCATGTGAGCAGTTTTCTGCCATGTATTGTTAATAAGCAGTTGATAAATTTTGGAAATACCTTTTTGTACCCAACCCGCCAAGATACAGTACCCCTCAAAAGTCGAGCGAGGACTCTGTAGATCCTGTCTAAGGCCCGCTGAAGACAAAAAATTCCTAAGTTGCACGTAAGCTAAGAAATGCTTATTGGGCAAGTCGTAGACAGATTGTAAGTCAGAAAAAGAAACTATCCCTAGACTCCACAGTTGGCCAAAATTAGTCAGGCCACGGATCTCCCTTCTTTGAAAAACTACATTTTCCTGTCCCATTGGGAATTCGCGAATGTGTCGAATGTGTGGTAACACGGAGTATTTCTTTACCCCTAGTAAAGAAGATTTCCACCTTTTCCATAAAGTGAGGGTAGTTTGAAGGCTCGGAGGTAGCAAGGCCAACTCCCGGGTAGTGCAGCTCAGAGGCCAAAAAATAGCCTGCAGAGGGACTACCCCAATCAATGCCTGCTCTATCAGGACCCACTGCTTCGGAGAATTCAATTCATGACATCAAGTATATACTTTAATTGAGAGGCCATATAGTAGTGCAGTAGTGAAGGTAATCCTAAACCACCCGCTTTTCGTGATTGGTACAAGATCTGTCCTGCTACCCGGGGTGAGCGTTTACGCCACACAAAGGCAAATATCTTATGCTGGAGGGGTCGCAGTAGCCCTACCGGAAGTAGGCAAGGGAGCACCTGAAACAGATAGCTGATTTTCGGTAACAAGGTCATTTTGATCACAGCCATCCGACCAAACCACGAGAGGTTCAGTTGCTCCCAGTTATCTAACTCCCCCTTCAGGGAGTGAATCAAAGGGTCATAGCTCAGTTGCACAAGACAATCAAGCTCTAAACTCAGATTGATTCCAAGATAACGGATAGGACCCTGCATCCATTTATAGGGAAGAACCCGTTTAGCGGATCGCAACAACTCAGGAGAGAAATGGGCCGGGAGAACCTCTGATTTGTCTGGATTGACACAGAGGCTGGAAAGCCTCCCATAGCTCTCAATCAGGGACATTGCAGCTGGGACCGATACCATAGGCTGGAGGAGAGATAAAATAACATCATCTGCATATAAAGTAATCTTATATTGTTGCCCACCACAACTGACCCCTAAGATATTTGGGGCCCTTCGTATTGCTTCGGCCAGGGGCTCCAAACTAAGTGCAAAAAGGAGGGGGGACAGGGGGAAACCCTGCCTGGTTCCCCTGCCTGGTTCCCCTTCTAATAGAGAAATTGTCAGTGTCGCCATGATTAACTTTTAGGCAGGCTAGAGGTTCGCAATATAACTCCCGTATCCAGGTGGAGAAAGTCCTCCCCAAGCCTACCTTGGCCAAGACAGCAAACAAAAAAGGCCAATAGACCCTGTCAAAGGCCTTCTCTGCATCCAATGTCATAAATACCGCAGGGCTCCTCTTCGCGTTTGTGATATATATTAAATCCATTAGTTTCTGAATATTATCAGCGGTAGTCCGGCCTGGAATAAAACCAGCCTGATCTGCATGAACAAGCTGCCCTATCTTTCTCCGTAGGCGAAACGCTAAGATCTTGGCCAGGATTTTCAAAACAATATTTATGAGGGAGATAGGCCTATAGGAGGCACAGCTTTCACCATTCTTCCTAGGCTTAAGAATTAAGGTGATCCCCGCTACATTACCGAAAGAAAGGAGTTTACCCCCCTCCCGAAGGCTATTGAACATGACTGCTAGAGGAATCCTCAGGATGGTACAATATTTTTTATAGAACAAGGGTGTGTATCCATCCAAACCAGGGGATTTTCCCACCTTCAGGCGCTTAATGGCCCAATCTATTTCTAGAGGGGAGATCGGTTTACCCAGTGATGCCTGTTCCGTGGTGGTAAGGCATGGCAACGGTATGCTATCCAGATAAGATGCAATGTCAGTCTCCACGGGTTCCGTCTCCGGCTTACATAACTCCTCGTAATATTCCTGAAAGCGGTGCCGAATCGCTTCTTGGTTCAAGAGGAGTTCACTGGTGGCCCTTACACGCTTAGCTTGCAGCCGCCTAGCCAGCAATTTACTATGTTTGTCTCCAAATTCATAATATTTTTGCTGCAAAATATCCAATGCATATGCTATGGTATCCACATCTAAAGCTGCTATCGCCTCCCTTTTTTGAGTCAACCACCTGATGGGAATACCTCCTGGATTTCTTTTATGCCTCCCCTCAAGATCTCTTAATTCCCGTACCAGTGTCTCCCGACGGGCCTGGCGTTGTTTTTT
Organism: Rhinatrema bivittatum; assembly: GCF_901001135.1. Taxonomy (NCBI): domain Eukaryota; kingdom Metazoa; phylum Chordata; class Amphibia; order Gymnophiona; family Rhinatrematidae; genus Rhinatrema; species Rhinatrema bivittatum. The sequence goes on from NC_042621.1 coordinate 267,463,241, forward strand.
ACGATGCGTGGCTAGACTAATACAATGGCCTCAAATGACAGCCTTCATGCCCTACCATACCACTACTGGGGATTCCCCTGCCATAGTATTAAAATATTTCTCTAAGGCCTCATAATTGCGGTCTCCATAGAGCGGTTCTTTTAATAGAGAGTTATTGAGGATAGTTAAGCCTCCATATGTCAACCAGGTGGAGCGTATGGAGGAGGCATTGAAAAGCCTTCCTAGCCCTCCCCATTCCCCGAGAGGCCATAGCTGACGTATCTATAGCTGGTACAAGAGGGATATTAAAGTCTCCCGCTTTTGAATTTAACATCTCTGAGATTTTGGAAAAATCAGAGTCTGAATTAGTGAAACCTGCTACACTTTTGGTAACTTTTATGTTAGAGTCTGACAAGGATTGGATTTTTAGAAAATACTTTTTGAATAGGTTGAAGGAATTTCTGGGCTGTAAGGTCCAGATATTCCCTGATCTATCGCGTCAGATTCAGAAGCGTAGAAAGCAATTTCTTTTGTTAAGACCTCAGGCTGTACAATTAGGTATGTACTTCATTTTGAAGTTTCCCTGTAAATATTTAACAAAATTCAATGGGAATTCATATATATTTTTACAACCAGCACATCTTACCCAATTCTTCGTTGATAAAGGGAAACCATTGTTAAGTTCCTCCCCAGGAGCTACACAATGTGTTCATTGATAGGAGTTAGATCTCCTAAATAGTTAAAATCTTCCTATAGTCATATTGCTTTGTTTTGATACAGTATGTATAATATACTTTAGGTGGTGTTAAAATGGATCTCTTTATTGAGGGCTTGATAGACAGGAATGGTAGAAAATCAGCTTTGTTTAAAATGTTCTAAAGTTTCTTAATTCTGTAATGAATTGATGAATAAGTATTGCGTCTACTATCTGTATTCATACTCAAGTTGATTTTGCTTGGTGTTTTATTTATGTAAACTTCAATAAATAATAATAATAAAAAAAAAAAAGTCTCCCGCTAGTACCAAATTTGCGCTAGGGTAGGTAGCTAAACAAAGGGAAACCACCCGCAGGGTCTGAACCTGCATTATTGGTCGGAAATATATGCTCACTAGCACCATTGGTACATTAGAGATCGTGACCCTCAAGATAAGAAAATGGCCCTGGGGATAACAGTATTGGTCCTGGAGTTGGGGCAGCAAGTGTTGTGCAAAGAGGATGCCCACCCCACTGTACCGCTGGGATGCCATGGCCGGCGCATAGACCTGCAAGGGAAAACGCTGGGAAGTAAGTAAACACTCATCTCTACGGCGTAAATGAGTTTCTTGGATGAAGGCCACCTGTGCAGAGAGCCGCTTGAGTTCCCTAAATAATTTCTGACGCTTAACCGGGAATTTAACCCCTTGGCGTTGATGGATACACAATTAATGTCATCTATACACCTATTGTCTCCAGTCTCCCACCTATCCCCCAGGGAAAGTAACCAGAGATGCTCCCACTCCCCAGTTGCTCCCAACTCCATAACTGATGGAGAAACCTCCCTTTTGACTGATATCACTCCCCTAATGTACCCCTGTACCCCTCACCACCACCCCTCCCTCACTCCCCCATATCATCTCTTCCACACTCACTGTGAACCTCTATTGTGGGAAGATATCTCCCTCGGCCTCCCCCACTGTTCCGTCAAAGTTGATATTTAACTAACAGTTAACAGTGTAACTCAATAAAACACATAATAATTAGCAGACCCCCTCTGCCCCCCAAACCGCACCAGTCCCAAATCCATAACAAACGGTTTACAAGGAGAGTCCTGGATCCGTCGCCTCATGCAAGCATAGGTCTCTCTTGCCAGGATCAGGTACTCCCTCCGACAAGCCTGAGGGAAGTCCCCAACTACACGATACAGTCGATCATGACCAACGTATATTGTGTGGGACCATCTTCCACAGGGTTGCGTTGCCCTCCCGCCACTCCAAAATCCCGGATCTCAGGTTGGCCTCCCCTTGTCTATGTCCTCTGTATCCACTGGATTCCTCGTGAGGCGCCTTCCACCTTTCCCCACACGTTGCCATTGGGGCTGGCTCTGCGCAGATATCTTTACCGGTGGCTGATCCAGGGTAGAAACGTCGATTCCCGCAGCCTGGAGGGATGGTATAGCCTCCTGCATGTTTCTCACCTGCGTAGTAGTACCCTTGATCGTGAAGGCTAATCCCCACGGGTAGACCCAACGATATCTGAAGTTTTCTTTTCGCAGGAGGGCACCTGTCGCGCCGGAGGGCACCTGTCGCGAGCCATTGTGAGTTCCCCTGCTGAGTTGGGCCTACTAACCCAATTTGGTGTTTTTTTTGTTTCCGAAGACACCCCTTATCAATGCACTCCCTGCCTGAGAGCATCTGCCTCATTTTTGGAAGAGAGGTTCTGTTGAGATTTTGGCTATTTAGTGACTGGTGTGAATCGTTAAACCCTCATGGTCATGGTTATTCCCCAGACACAGAGAACAAGGGCTGAAGAACTGTGAGTTATCCTTCTGCTACAGAGAAGGAACAAGACCAGTGACAACATTACCCCAGCCAGAGAGATTTTTGAAGTGAAGAAGGTTTTTCCCTTCTGTTGAGAGGAAGTTTTTGATCCACCCCTCCTCACGAGGAAGCTGGGCTGGTATTGCTAGTTTCCTGTGTGCATCAGACTTTTCCTTCAGAGAAGTCACATCCAATCTGGAAGTTCAGGAAGATCCTCAACAGGATCTCTACCCCAAGGGACCAGGACAAGGGATCAAGATTTGGCATTGGGACTCAGGTAGGATTTTTCCGGAATTCAGGGAATAACTCACAGGTAGGATTTCCCTAGCCTCTGGGACAGTTTATGCACTGAGAGAAGAAATGGTAAGCTCAATCCCAGTAACCTGACAAACAGGACACATATCCAGATCAAGGAAGAGCAGTATAAATAAAGACATCTGTACAAGAACACTTTTGGATTTATTATTGGACACTGAGTGACCTTTTAAAAGAATTAGTAAATTTATTTTGAACACCCAGTGTAGTGTCCAGCCTGTTTGTCCTAGCAGCCCTACTTCACTTCTGTAGAGACACTGAGATATCATACATTTAGGGGAAAATTACACCATTGCCTGGGCCAAGAAGGACTGCCTTCACCCCCACAGAAAGAACCTACAGCCTGGAGACAAGCAGAAGGGGAAGAGAGATGGTCGAGACACCCCAGAGATAAATTATTTTGTGTATCCTTGGAAACTGCTGACTCCATGAAAAAAGGGTTACAGTGGGGTGGGATGGGTGGGGCACAGACATCAATTTTCTCTCTTCCACTCCTTCTCTCCCCACACACAAACACACATACACACATACTTCCTCATACACATAAGAACATAAAAACATGCCTTACTGGGTCAGACCAAGGGTCCATCAAGTCCAGCATCCTGTTTCCAACAGTGGCCAATCCAGGCCATAAGAACCTGGCAAGTCCCCAAAAACTAAGTCTAGTAATAGCAGTGGCTATTTTCTAAGTCAACTTAATAGCAGGTAATGGACTTCTCCTCCAAGAACTTATCCAATCCATTTTTAAACACAGCTATACTAACTGAACTAACCACATCCTCTGGCAACAAATTCCAGAGTTTAATTGTGCATTGAGTGAAGAAGAACTTTCTCCGATTAACTGAAAGACTAAATAACCGATTATCTGAAAGACTAAATAACCGATTCACATCTACCTGTTCTAGACCTCTCATGATTTTAAATACCTCTATCATTTCCCCCCTTAGCCGTCTCTTCTCCAAGCTGAAAAGTCCTAACCTCTTTAGTCTTTCCTCATAGGGGAGCTGTTCCATTCCCCTTATCATTTTGGTTGCCCTTCTCTGTACCTTCTCCATCGCAATTATATCTTTTTTTGAGATGCAGCGACCAGAATTGTACACAGTATTCAAGGTGGGGGTCTCACCATGGAGTGATACAGAGGCATTATGACATTTTCTGTTTTATTCACCATTCCCTTCCTAATAATTCCTAACATTCTGTTTGCTTTTTTGACTGTTGCAGCACACTGAACCGACGATTTCAATGTGTTATCCACTATGAGGCCTAGATCTCTTTCTTGGTGGTAGCACCTAATATGGAACCTAACATTGTGTAACTATTGCATGGGTTATTTTTCCCTATATGCATCACCTTGCACTTATCCACATTAAATTTCATCTGCCATTTTGATGCCCAATTTTCCAGTCTCACAAGGTCTTCCTGCAATTTATCCCAATCTGCTTGTGATTTAACTACTCTGAACAATTTTGTATCATCTGCAAATTTGATTACCTCACTCGTCGTATTTCTTTCCAGATCATTTATAAATATATTGAAAAGTAAAGGTCCCAATACAGATCCCTGAGGCACTCCATTGCCCACTCCCTTCCACTAAGAAAATTGTCCATTTAATCCTACTCTCTGTTTCCTGTCTTTTAGCCAGTTTGTAATCCACGAAAGGACATCGCCACCTATACCATGACTTTTTACTTTTCCTAGAAGCCTCTCATGAGGAACTTTATCAAACGCCTTCTGAAAATCCAAGTACACTACATCTACTGGTTCACCTTTATCCACATATTTATTATCTCCTTCAAAAAAGTGAAGCAGATTTGTGAGGCAAGACTTTCCTTGGGTAAAGCCATGCTGATTTTGTTCCATTAAAACATGTCTTTCTATATGTTCTGTGATTTTGAAGCTTAGAACACTTTCCACTATTTTTCCTGGCACTGAAGTCAGGCTAACCGGTCTGTAGTTTCCCGGATCGCCCCTGGAGCCCCTTTTAAATATTGGGGTTACATTTGCTATCCTCCAGTCTTCAAGTACAATGGATGATTTTAATGATAGGTTACAAATTTTTACTAATAGGTCTGAAATTTCATTTTTGAGTTCCTTTAGAACCCTGGGGTGTATACCATCCAGTCCAGGTGATTTACTACTCTTCAGTTTATCAATCAGGCCTACCACATCTTCTAGGTTCACCGTGATTTGTTTCAGTCCATCTGAATCATTTCCCATGAAAACCTTCTCCGGAACGGGTATCTCCCCAACATACTCTTTAGTAAACATCGAAGCAAAGAAATCATTTAATCTTTCCGCGATGGCCTTATCTTCTCTAAGTGCCCCTTTAACCCCTCGATCATCTGTCCAACTGACTCCCTCACAGGCTTTCTGCTTCAGATATATTTTAAAAAGTTTTTATTGTGAGTTTTTGCCTCTACTGCCAACTTCTTTTCAAATTCTCTCTTAGCCTGTCTTATCAATGTCTTACATTTAACTTGCCAATGCTTTTGCATTATCCTATTTTCTTCTGTTGGATCCTTCTTCCAATTTTTGAATGAAGATCTTTTGGCTAAAATAGCTTCTTTCACCTCCCTTTTAACCATGCTGGTAATCATGTTGCCTTCTTTCCACCTTTTTTAATGTGTGGAATACATCTGGACTGTGCTTCTAGGATGCTGCTCCTTTCAGTTTTTTTATTATAATTTTTCTCATTTTATCAGAGTTTCCCTTTTGAAAGTTTAGCATGAGAGCTGTGGATTTGCTTACAGTCCCCCTTCCAGTCATTAATTCAGATTTGATCATATTATGATCACTATTGCCAAGTGGCCCCACCACTATTACCTCTCTCACCAAATCCTGTCCCTCACTGAGAATTAGATTTTATTTATTTATTTATTTAGAACTTTTCTATACCGACTTTCCAATAACAGAATTACTGATCAATTCGGTTTACATTTTGAACAATAACAGTGACAAGAAAATGTCTTACAAAAAACAGGTAGAAATAACTTGGAGATAAATATATGGGGTTAAATAACAAAGAAATACAATATACAAAGCCTAATATAGGCTGAGGCAGATAACATCGGTGTGGGGTTGTGTAAAGAGTTTAGGACTGACAATAGGTAGGGAATTACATGTTGGACTTTTGAACTGCCAAGGAGTTGGAGTTGGAAATTTTTTTTTTTTTTTTTTTTTATTGGGGAGTTCCTTGAGTTATTCTATGGGGTATTCAATGGGGATTCAAAGAATTTTTTAAAGTTGAACTTGTCTAGATCTTGTATAGTTCTCTTGTAGGTTGTTGAAATTAACTGAAGTTCTTATATAGTTCTCTTATAGTTTGATTGAAAGTGACCTAAAGGGGAGCTTGGCAGAGATTATTGTGCAGTCTGATGTTATGGAAAAACTTGGTGGAAGAGCCAAGTTTTAAGTCTTTTTTTGAAGATAATGGGGCATTGCACTGATTTGAGTTCTGGCGGGAGCGTATTCCAGAGTTTGGGACCAGCTATGGAGAATGCTCTTTTGCTTAACGCTGATTTCATTGGTGGTATCTGGAGATTGTTTCGGTAGGCTTGTCTCACTGGTCTAGTAGAGGTGTGGAGCTGGAGAGGGAATTTGAGCTTGAGTGGGGCCAGGTTGTGTAATGCTTTGTGTATTGATGAAAGCACTTTGAAGAGTATTCTGAAATTGACTGGTAGCCAGTGTAGGCTTTTTAAAATGGGTGAGATGTGGTCTCTTTTGTTAGTCGTGGTTAGGATCCTTGCCGAAGCGTTTTGCAACATCTGTAATGGTTTTAAGGCGTTTGCGGGTAGGCCTACTAGAAGAGAGTTGCAGTAATCTATTTTCGTGAGTATGATTGCTTGTAGAACCAATCGGAAGTCTTGAAAATGGAGGAGTGGTCTAAGTCTTTTTAAGACTTGTAATTTGAAGAATCCGTCCTTTACTATATTATTGATGAGAGCTCTGTAATTCATTTGGTTATCAAGTATAACTCCTAGATTTCTGACTTGTGGTGACAGTGTTATTTGGGTGGTGAGGTTGGTGCTGGGAAGTGAGTAGGTTCCATCTTGAGAGATGAGTAGGTATTCTGTTTTGTTTTGATTAAGGATAAGATTTAAGCTTGTGAGTAAGTTATTGATGGCTTGTTGGCATGTGTTCCAGAAATCCAGAGTTTTTTGGAGAGATTCGGTGATTGGGATTAGGATCTGTACATCGTCTGCGTATAAGTAGTGGATGAGATTGAGGTTGAGCAGGAGTTGGCAAAGTGGGAGTAGGTAAATATTGAATAAGGTTGGTGAGAGTGACGAACTAAAATTGTTCACTCTCCTGTCGGTTGCTGGACCAATTGCTCCATAAAAATGTTATTTATTCCATCCAGGAACTTTATATTTCTAGCATGTATCGATGATACATTTACCCAGTCAATATTGGTGTAATTGAAGTCTCCCATTATTACCGAACTACCAATTTGGTTAGCTTCATATTCTTCATGACCTTGTCACTCTCTCTTCTATGCCCAAGCCATATACCAGCACACTTCCACTTCCTCAGCCCTTGACTTTTAGCACTCTCCCCCTCCTTAGACATAGGCACAGAAATGTGAATTTTCAAAATGTTATGCAAAAATTAGCACATACGCGCATAAGTAGCCTCTACTCTCGTGTTCCGTATTTTCTAAAAATATAAAATACTCATGTATTTTCACTTTTGTGCGCACATATACGTGTATAAAAACGGGGTGGTCCGGAGCATTCGCCAGTGGGGCCAACAGTTATGTGCATAAACTATTTTAAAGGACACTGTACATTTTCCAAATTACCTGCTTATTTTTACTTATTTTTAATATAAGTGATATTAAACGTGTTTATTGTGTTTGGGTGAGCTGGGAGGAGTTTAGGCTGAAGAACAAAGAGGGCCTCAATGACCTGGAGGACTGGGAAAACTGGTGGACTAATTGACAAAACTGGTAACTTCATTGACACGCGCATGTTATAAAATACACTAACTTACATGCGTAAATTGGAATTTATATGGGTAAGTCCTATTTTACTTTCACGAGCAAAATATACACATGTATATTTTTAAAATAAGTGGGTAAAGTCCCTATTTTCAATGCATTATATGTATTCTTGCGTAAGACTATATACACGCGTATGTTGCAAGGTAAAGATATGCGTATTTTGTAGTCATGCGTATTATTAAAAACTATAGTAAATCTACAAGTGGGCACATGCAAACATATATGTCATTGCACGCAGTGGTTTGAAAATTATCCTCATAGGGTTTGTGCAAGGAATTTCACTGAACCGAACAAAGCACTCTGCTTCTTCCTCCAGCCCCTCCCTTACTAGGCAGCCAGCAGAGAACAGGAAGAGAGGGGTGAAACAGAGGTTGGAGTAGTCAAAGCAAAAAAGAAAACAGCCACTCTGCTCCCTAATCCAGCTCCTCCTCTCCTGTCTTTCAGGGAACAAGAGGTGGGAAGTGAAGTTGGAGTGGACATAGAGCAGACCAAAGAAGATCACCTCTGCTCCTTGCTCCAGCCCCTCCCCTCATGTTGTTTCCCTCCCTCTGGGCTGCAGAAGCAGCAGTGCCAGGGTGCCCATCTGGCAGTGGTGCCTGTGGCCCATGTCATACGGGCCATAGGGGAGGTTCGGCTCTGGGTTTTAGGTGCGCCATTTGCTCTTTAAAAAGTGTTTAGGGTTGATTTTCAAAGTGCTTTATGCACATAAAACAGGGACTTATGCACACTTGGAAAATCAACCTGCAGATTCTGGGGGTAAAAATGGATGTGCAACCCGGTTTTATACATACTTTTACCTGCAGTAGGAAGAAGCATTCCAGAGAGGTGAAATTGGGAGTGGAGAAGGGATTTATGTACATGCTTTCGATTTGGAAAAGTATGTGCATGCACAACAGTTATGCCTGCTTGGGAGCAGATGTAGCCTTGTGCAATTATGTCTGCGTGCATGCCAGGAACCTAAGTCCGCTTTGAAAATTCGGACTTAAAGGCTGGGGATAGGAAGTGCCCGCAGACTTTAGCCCTATGTGGGATGTTCCAAAATGACCCTCTGCAAATCCAGTTTAGGAATGGGCTTGAATGTCAAGGCACCCCAGACACCTACAATACTTTTAAACTGCTCTACAAAACAGAGTCACCGAGGCTTTGGCATGGAAGACCGTAAGCTGTAATTCCTCTCAGTCTTCTTCTTGATTGCCAGGGGTTTTGTGGGTGTAATTTAGGACCAGGGGTGTGCCTGAAACGTCCCTTATCCTCCTTGCTATGTCTCCTTGGTGGTATCAGGCATCCTTTCCTGTTTTCAAAGAGAGGCAGGACGTAGGAGGTTTGCAATTGGTCGTCGGGACCCATGGAGTCTGTAGTTGCTATGCCAACCGTAATCACCCCTAGTTCATAGGACCCAGGAGCTGTGACTGGAAGCGCTCGGCAAGCTCACAGCTTGAATGAGTGAGGGAGGGACAGGCAGGAGACGCCAAGCATTATTTTATTTTCCAGCGACAGATAGATAGATATGTATTTTGTAAAAGGAGACCAGCATTTGAATAAAAACTTTTGGCAAGCTACTTTTCTTACTCCTCGTAAGCAATAAAGACCTTTACAATTTCACGCGGCGGATTCTTGCTTTAAATGCAACCTCTCCCCCCCCGCCCCAAACACACACACCTATTGCTTTCCGAAGAACTTTTGCATAAAGCAGATAACAAAAGAAGTAAACGTCAAAGCGAGATTTCTTTCAGAGGGAGCATCTGAAAGGCACGTCCCTGGTGGATGGGTCTGAGCGCCGAGTGTTAGTGCGAAAGGAAGAAACGCAGAACAAATCAGCTGGAAGGTTTTCAGGAACAGCACCTCCTACAAGCTGAAGCCGAGTGTTTTAGCTGGTGGACGCCAATGAGAGGGAGAAGGACTTTTTAACTGCAGCAGACGAGTACATCACAAGCTGGGGAGAAGAAGAAGAAGAAAAAAAAAAAGACCACCAACTGTGCAATGGAAAACATTTAAAGACAGATATTTGCAGTTTGCAAATGGGCCAAGAATATCCGTCTCTGCAAAGTTTTATCACTTTCTGGTGCGGCTGCTGGAATATTTCTCGTGTGTGTGCAGTGAAGGCATTTTGGTTTACATATTCCTTGTGCAAACTCTAAATCCTTTGAATTTCTTCAAACAGAAGCCAGCAAAAAAACAGCACATTGATCTCTTTTTTGGGGTGTGGGGGGAGAGAGAGGGATTTTTTTCTGTTTTTGACATGAGAATTTTTTTAACTTTTTAGAAGTTTTTTAGATACATTCCTTGAAAGTGGGGAAAGCATCTTCCTTTCTTAACAACTGCCTGGGTCCTTCACACTGGACTTTTCCTCCCGGGATAGCTGTTGTACAGGACCAACATGAGCCGTTGCCAGAAGAGGTGTAAAAAGCAGCTGAGCAAAGTTGCTCGGTATTTCTACCGGTTTGTTACGGGAACGCTGACGCAAGGTAGGAAGGCTTAGTTTGCCGAAACCCCCTCAGCAGCCACCACCACCCCAACCCTCTGCTAGCCAGAGGGAGGAGAAACTCACAAAGCACCACTAAGCTGCCCTGGTACTAAAGCACCACAGGCTGAGAGGTGCAGTCTCTTTCAGGATTGCTTATCACATTCACGAACAAGATTGAATTAGAATCTGTGCATTTCTTTTATGCTGTTTAGTAGAAAAGAGTCTTTCTGTATATTGAGGGTGATAATCTCGAACAGAATTGTTTTGATTTTCCATGAAAGAAGGAAGTTAGGATTTTTTTTTTGGTATGTAACTAGAGATGGTTGGTAAAAGTGCTGGCGTTAGGATTGTTAGCTGTTTATCTGGATGGAAGGATGGAGGGCCTGACCAGAAGCGGTTCCCATCGTTGGTAGGGATGCATGAGCGTAGACAGGATGTTCACGCAGTCTCCGGCAGCTATGCCACGTGTTGGGAACCTTTTCCCATGAAATTAAAGTGCAGGTGTCGCCGAAAGTATCCATATCAAGGAAAGCTTCACTGCTTTTTGGAATCGTGCACCTTTAATACCCCAGTGTTGTCATGCTCCGTGTTGATTGCAACATTTGGGATGGATGTTGAATCCAGTGTCTCGTAGATTAGAGCATTATTTTCCCGATGCTTTAAACAGTATTTGCTCTGATCATTGTGCGTGGGCTCATGATTTGTACCGATATCATATCTTCCATGCCGCCCCCACCTCCCAGGGCAGGAATGTGGCTCACCCTCACCCTCCGCATCCAAACTCTTGGGCTGAGAGCAGGGCAGTCCCTATTGTAGCACTGAATGATTGTCCATGAGAGGCAGGCAATGGTGCCTTAAAATGATATACTCCATAACTCTTTTTAATTTGTATATTTTTAGCTTAAGTCCTTGTCAGATCATGAAACTGTGATACAGGCTGGTACTGAGAAATCTGTGCTTTTAAGGCAGGGCAGGCATACTGATATTGTGACTTAAGTGCACAAGATTCCTGTTTGTCAACAAATGTATCTAAAAAATGTCGAGCTTGGCAACGTCTGAATGCAGTGTAGCTATTTAAGAATTGTATAAATCCAGTAAAGTCCTTCTGCAGATAGCCAAGAGAACTGATTTATTAGCACCAATGGCTGAGTGCTACCCAAGTTCTAGTCACGCTTATTTTCTCACTTTTTTTAAATTTCTTAATTTGCATGTGTGTCCTTTTTTGGTTGAAGTGGCATTTTGCTTTATTATGGGTTTTTTTTCTGCTATGCCTGTGCAAAAAAACAATACCTAGTCTGGGTATCAAATGTGACATTTCTTTCTTTTGGCGCTTCAAATAGAATGCACATCACCTTCTGAATCTATGCTTCATCTTTCTCCATGGGGAGCTGATCAGCAAATCTCCAAGACGACACACAGTATATTACTTTAGTAATGAAATTTCTTCTTGTGCCCTAGATGTGCCATGGGGTCTCTTTTCAAAGGGGATTTTTCCCATTCTCTTTGTAAACCAAAAACTCATTTAAAACAGAACCCAAAAGCCCCCTGAAAAATCTTTTTCAGGTAGAGCTCAGGTGCTTAAGAAAACTGAGTTTAAGTAGGAACTTTTTTTTGGAGGGGAGGAGGTGGGGGCAGTTATCAAGCAAGGCTATATGTTAAAAATGGTCTGTCTCAAAATAGGTTAAGCTTTCCTACTGCATTACAAAGTTAAACATCTTTTTGTCCCTCATCTTGTGGCCTTTTCCATCTTCAAGGTCACAGAGTTAAAAAAAAAAAAAAAAAGAAACAATCTGAAAGGGCATTGATTATTGGTATTAAGAACATAAGACTTGCCCTACTGGGTCAGACCAAAGATCCATTAAGCCTCCAGGTCACAAGGGGTCAATAGATTCCAAGCTGCTAATCCCAGAGGTAAGCAGTGGATTTCTGCAACTCCACCTTAATAATGATTTGTGGACTTTTCCTCCAGGAACTTGTCCAAGCCTTTTTTTAAACGCAGCTACACTAAGAGCTTTCACCACATCCTCTGGCAATGAATTCCAGAGCTTAATTGTGCATTCAGTAAAACAATATTTTCTCTTATTAGTTTTAAATGCATCGCCTAGTAACTTCATTGTGTGTCCCCTAGTTTTTGTTCTCTTTTTTTGAAAGAGTAAACAACTGATTAACCTTTACTCATTCCATTCCACTTGTTATTTTATTAACACGGTTTCTACTTTTCTCTCCAAGAGGATCAGTGAAATAAAACGATAGTCGTCAATGTATGATAGGGTGGTGTGTGAGCCTCGGAGTATGATGCAGTGATTCACTCCTAAAGCATCAATAGTGCGCCATCTCGATGGTGAGAGTCTTGTGAGCATTTACATAAACAGGAAAGTTATTGCCATCTGTTACAATACACAAACTTGATTTTTTTTTTATTTTTTAGCAAAATGCAATGGAATGTACTGCTGTTACAGGGCAAGATTTTATTTTTTAAACAAATTATGGGACAAGATCAAACTTTTCTGTGGCCATATTATATATCATGAGGTCAAAATTCAAAAGCCATTTAGACAGATAACTCAAACGTTATCCGCCTAAATGGCACAAGTGGCGTATCCATCGAGTGTAAGCCTTGTGTGGTGTATGCTTCCAGCACAGCTGTGACAGAAGCTGCGCTGGACCTTGCCAGGAGCTTGTAAGTGCTGAACCTACTTCCGGAGAGGATTTTTGAGCTCGGGAAGGGGGGGGGGGGGGGTTTAGGGTGCAGTAGGGTGGTCAATGAGATTGGTGAGGGAGAGGGGAAGGGCCTGGCTTCACAGTTTGCTCTGATCAAGGGTCTTGTTGGGGGAAGTTGCATGATGGCTTCATTAAATTTTAAGATGTGGGATGAGAGATATAAAGCCCGATAAGGTACTATTATATTAAATAGAGGAGACACCAAATCGGGCCATAGGCCCCTTTAATTCTTGGAGGGTTTGGAGGCAAAAGTACTACTTATCTGGATATCTTTTGAAGATATCCGGGTAAGAGACAAATTATCCAGCCACACAAGGAAGGATAACTTAAAAACCTAAACGGCTAGATTCAAATAAAGCCATGTAGGTTTCTTAGTTATTCGTCTACATGTAGTAGTACGTTTATCCCGCTAAATATACAGGACAAGTTATCCGGCTAAACTTAGCTGGATATCTTGTCCACTAAATGGCCTACTGAACTATTGGCCTCCATGTGTTTAATTAGGAGAAGAGACTGACTTTCCACAGTTTGATCGCCTGACCTGGCCTATTACATTGAATAAAGGCTAGATATTTGGATGTTTGTTGGTTATGAAAAAGGTTTGAATCAATCCCTTAGGCCTATAAGAAGAATAGTTGGTAGAAGTATGGGGGGGGGGGGGGGGGGAGAAATTTCCTAAACGGGCATTTTTGCAGGTGAAGCTTTTACAAATACCCTCTGTATGGTTTAACATAAGCGTCCAGTTTCTGAAAATGCCCTGCTAGTCTCCGATGCCTTTCACACTATTATAAGCTTGATTTACAAAGACTTCTGTCATTCTGTGTCTATGGGGGGAAAAAAAGCTTGGTGAATCAGGCAGTATGATTTCTGGGGCTGGGGGCTGAGGAGGGGTTTGCACTTATATGGATTATTTTGAATTTTCAAAAGTGTGCATGTACTTTCCTCTAAAAGACTAGCTGCACAAATATTTTGAAAGCGAACTTGCATGCGTAAGTTCAGTTTGAAAACTGGTGTAAATTCCCAAGTAATTAACTTTGCAGCAGTGCAGACAGTTACAAAATTGCCCCCTTAAAATCATAGTCGGTCCAAGGTCCTAAGTGGTGACAAATTTCCGGCAAAGTAGAGCTGTGGTGACTTAGGCAGCCAAGAAGAGCTGTTTACGACTTATCCGGCTATGTAAGATGGCCGGATAAATAAAAGAAAAGCGCTACATAGGCGGATAAGTAAGATAGATGGATAACTACTGTTTGAAAACTTATCGGCTATCTTACTTATCTGGCTATGTAGTGCTTTTTAAGGCTTATCTGGATAAATAAGTGGTGGACGTCTGCTATGCTCCTAATTGTAATCCTTTACGCGAGGAAATATGACTTGTGTATTTTTGCTTAGCGCTTATCGGCTTTTTCACATGCAAATGATCAAATTTTCTAACATGCACGCGTGAAAGAAATTACCGGTTTTAGCAGTTAGTCCACCAGTCTGTCCAGATTATCCTCAAGACCTCCCTCCCCCCCCCCCCCCCCCCCGGTTCTTCAGCCTGAACTCCCCCCTAGTTTACCCAGATCCTTCATCCAGTTGGTATTTTCCTATAAATGATTATATTCTGAAATACACTCGATAATTAGCAGCTGTAAATATGCGCAGGCAGCAGTCATACGCATGTAGCGTTCAGAGTTTTTAAAATAGCGCCTTAGACACGTAAATGTTGGCCCCGCCCTGGAATGCCCCTGGCCCGCCCCTTTTTTATATGAGCAAATTTATTTGCGCACCATTACTTGCGCGCGTATGTTTGAGGTTTATAAAGAAGCACTTATGCAAACATGTGCTAACTGCATGCACATATGCTCATGTTTATGTGTGCAACTCTTTTAAAATTGTACCTGAGGCAATGGAGGGTAAAATGATCTGCCCAAGTTATGGCAGCAGGATTTGAACTTGGCTTTGCTGGTTTGCGGCCTGCTACTCTAACCGCTAGGCTACTTCACTTGCTCTGTACTGAGGGCATTATTACCCAATGGAATACACTTCTGTTAATGTGACAGCATACGTTAAAAAATAAAATTGAAATGCTAAAGAAATAAGGATAAGAGCGCCTTCAGTTTTGAATCCTCTGGATATCCAAAAGTAAAGATTCCATAGTCAGTCCTAACTATATGAAAGTGAGGCTCGGTGACTTTAATCAATTAGAGGTTTAATGATGTGGTTCTAGGGTCGTGTTGTGTTGGATTTAATTCTCATGGGCCCCTAGGCATGGGGGGGAGGAAGGGTTTCCCCTGAAGCTGCAGGAGTGGTAAAGGGAGAAAGTCCCTCTCAGAAGCCAAAGGGGAGACCGCTGAGATTGCAGTGTGATCAAAGAGAGACTCCTCCTCTGGATGACCCTTTCATTTTCCTGGACCCAGTTCTTTAGATGCAGATTGGACCCTCTAGACAGGTGCCTAATCTGCCTAATAGGAAATACAGTCCTGAAGTGGTTAGGTTAGGTGCATTTGTGAGACAAGCAAGAAGCAGATAATCAGTCATGGAGTAGGTTGTGCAAAAAATCACGTGTGACTGGTCCAGCAAAGTTGCATTCTGTAATGCTTATGCTTTGAGAGGTAGATCTTTAAAAAGTATGCCGGATTTTATAAGATATGCGGGTAGCCATGCGTATCTTATAAAATCCGGGGTCGGCGCGCGCAAGGCTGTGCAAAATCGGCAGCCTGCGCACGCCGAGCTGCACAGCCTGCCTCCGTTCCCTCTGAGGCCCCCCACCTTCCTCTCCCTTCCCCTACCTAACCCACCCCCTCGGCCCTACCTAAATCCCCCCCTACCTTTGTGGGGCAAGTTACGCCTGCTTGAAGCAGGCGTAACTTGCGCGTGCCACCTCGCATCCGCCGGCACAGGCCGCAGTGCCGGGGGACTCGGGACCGCCCTCCTGGCCCGCCCCCGAACCGTCGCCATGCCCCCGGACCCGCCCCCCCCCCGCCCCTTTTACGAAGTCCCGGGACTTACGTGCATCCCGGGGCTTTGTGCGTGCCGGCAGCCTATGCAAAATAGGTGCGCCGGCGCACGAGTGCCCTGCGCGCGTAAATCTGGGAGGATTTACACGCGCAGGGCTTTTAAAATCTAGGCCTATATGTAAGATTCCCTGGCACCTGAATGAATCAAGCTCATTTTTTCATGCCTTGTAATACACATTAACGGGTTGTTGGTTTTTTTGTTATTAACATTCTTTGATCACATGCAATTTTTTCAGCCAAACTAAACTAGTTGTTTGCTTATTAAACATTAATTATCAAAAGTAGTTTCTGGGAATTTACAAGCTAGATATATATATATATATATATATATATATATATATATATATACCTTGCATTGTTACTAAACCTTAATATTTCTAATTACAATAATTACTTGATGCTTCACAGGTTATTTAATTACATCTAAATGAACTCCATAAGTACACTTTTTAAAGACATTCACGAAGGAGAAAAATACACCATTACAGTGTGGCAAAGTATGAGGAGGGGACATTAACGAAGCCATTCTTAAGTGATTGCATCAAAACTGCAAGAAATTATAGAGAAAAAACACAGTAAAAATCTGATGCCAAGAAAACTAATTAAAACTTAGGGCAATTAATAGGAAAATAGGATTAATGAGTGTCTTTAACCAAGGTACTCGTATCAGTCATAGGGAGTATGTGTTCTTACAGCCTTCCTTATGTGGAAGAGTCCACTTCAGGCTAGAATACCTATCCTCTAGTAATTCTCTTAGAACGTGCCATGTCACCAAAATTGTCAAATTCGTTTCTTTAACTCATTTATTGACTGCATCCCTTTCCTTGAAAAGAAATGAAAGCAGAGACTTGATTAGTAATAGTTGTCCTACTTGGCACTCCTTGTCTCACCAAATGATGTGGATAAAATAGTTGGATGCATAGACTGAACTTCACAACTTTGCCGTTGAGAACACTGTCAGTGACTCCGCAGGCTGCGAGTGAGGAATCTATGCCAGTCCTGGGGGTTTCATGATCAGGATTGCTCATCTACCACTGCGGGTTGGCCAGGTATCCTATTAGTTGGGTTGTTTTTTTTTTTTAATTTGTTTGGGGGTTTTTTTGCTCATAGATCACAGGTGAACAAGTTTTGGGGGCAGAATGCCCCAAAAACCACACAACACTTACTTCTGTGATGTCGGAATACATGGCTCATTGCTGATGTGAAAGCTTTTTGAACTGTGGCGGTTTGCTTCCTTTTTTCACTCTGCAGCCAGAGTGGAAGTTGGAGGCTACCACTAACCCTGACATGGTATCTGAGAATGTCACCACTGGCTGGACTAATAAATATGACCAGTGAGGAAGAGAGCACAGTTAGGGTTCAGGTTTCTCTCTCTAACAATAACATATACTCTTATAGCCTGTCTCTGTCACATCTATCACTCTTTACCAGTCTGTGTATCTCACATCTCGTGCTCTCTCATTGTTGTGTCTGTCTCTCACTATCTTTGATTCTCTCCCACAGCTCTTGCTTTCTCCTTCCCCGTGTCTGTCTTTCACAGCCTGCGTCTGGCTCTCTCAGCTCTTGTTCTCTCCCTGTGTGTGTGTGTGTGTGTGTGTTTCTTTCGCAGCTCTTGCAATCTGCCTGCCATTCATAGCTCTTCCTCTCTCCCAGTCTGTCTGTCTCTCTCTCATACAGCCTTCACTCTCTCACTGCCTGTGTCTGTCTCACAGCTTTCATTTCTCGCCGCCTATGTCTCCCTATCTGTGCTACTTTCTCTATGGCTAGCTCTATCATCAGGCAAACTAGGGCGGTCACCTGCAACGTCAGAATTGGAGGAAGGGGAGAAGCCAAAATTGCTTCACGGGGGCTGTCGGCAGAAGAATCGCAGGAGCAGATGCTGTGCTGAGTGGTGTAGCTGGTAGGGCTCACAAGGCCCCCGCCAGCCAAAGAAATGGAAGATTTACCATCAGAAGCCTTTGCCGCTGCTCCCTTCCGTTCTGCACCAGCAACATAAGAACGTACAAGGCTCACGAGTCGGCACTTCCTGTTGCTGATCTTGTGCACCGCAGGATCAGCAGCGAGAAGTACTGGCCTGCGGCTGAATATTCTCGTGGTGCCGGTACAGAGCAGGTGGCAAAGACTCTCATCACTAAGCTGACCAGGAGGGAGAAGCAGGATCAGTGGATGGTGGGGAAGTGGGTGGATAAATACCGTAAAAGGGGGCAGATGGGGGAATGCGGCAAGAAGGCAGACACTGGGGATTGGGGGGGGGGGGGGGGAGAAGGAGGCAGATGGGAAGATACTGGGAAGAGACCAGGGGAGTAGGAAGGGGGATGTTGTGTGGGAACCATCGCCACTAAAGGAGGGAGTGCTGTAGCAGAGCCACCGGCAGCAGGAGGGAATGCTGTGCTGGAGCAGCTTCTAGTAATTAAGTCAGGGGAGGGGGTGGCCTAGGGCTCCCGAATACCCTTGCACCAGCCCTGGCTCTCTCCCTGCCTGTCTGTGTCTCACAGATCTCACACTATGCTTGAGTCTGTCATCCAAGATGGGAGGTTGCTAGCAGTTTCTTTCTCTCAGTGGGTGGGGGGCAGTGGGCTCCTTTCTGCTTTTATATCCCCATAAGCTTTTCTTTGCTTTGAGTCTCTACCTGCATCCACATTCGTCTTCTGAAACTGTGCTGCTCGGTGGTAATGCTGGGAGTAACCCAGGAAGTAAGGGTGACAGTAAGGAAACAGGAAAAAGGGGAAGAGACAGTGCCACCCCCCACCCCACTCAGTGCTCATCCATGATGCGGGGCCTGTGCCCACCCTATCATTTCCCGTTTGCGGGAAGGGGGGGGGGAGGGGGAGGCAGTGCCCCTCCCACACACACACACACACTCAGTGCTCATCCATGATGCGGGGCCTGTGCCACCCTATCATTTCTCAGTTGCTGGAAGTGGGGCCAGCCTTGGGAAAGGCTGATGCAAGGCAGGGCTAGTTTCAGGCTGGTGCCTCCTTAAGACAGTGCTCTCTGGCTCTGACCAGCAGTTGCCAATCCCTGCTATAGATGATAAAAAAAATAAATAAATAAACTGAATATCTTTTTGTTAACAAGAAGTATGCAGAATTTTTTATTTGCATATTTTGTGTGCTATCATTATTATATGTTAATATGTACATGGGTCGGCAAACTAGAAACTCTACATCCCCTCCCTGATGGTCTTCCAGACCTCTGCTCAGCCTATCAGGAGACCCCCAGGCTGCCACAGTAGCTCCCTGATAGGCTCATTGCTGGTCAGAAGGCAGTAGAGTGCATGGCATGTGAAATGAAATCCTCAATATGAAGTTAATTTTTCCTTCTAAGTATCCTCTGCTAAAAAAGACTGTTTCCCTCTTGTGGAAAACATATTTATAGAATAAGGCCTTAAGAGTATAAAAACCATATTTTCCAACCGTAGTGTTGCAGGAGAAGCATATATTTTATGATGTAAATTCCAATTATATTCCTTATGCATTTTCAAATAATGGTAGAATTGAGAAGGAAATTTACCACCATAATGACTTATTGCAATTTATGGTTGGCTATGAGTTCATTATAAGGAGCTCCCACTTAGGAATACATCTCCATTTTGTGCTTTTGTAGAGCAGTATATGAGAGACTTCTAGGCAGAGCAGGCGGACCTACCTAATTCTTCCTGGGTAAACATGTTTCCCTCCCAGACAGCACACAATTGCCTGTTTGAAGGAGTGTCTGGAGAGGTCTGCTTCAATCACTCACTTATTTATAACTTCACAGAGACATTTATTTCTTGCTTTACGGACTGATAAGCAAATAATATGCAGGAGGTTGTTTGGACAAACCAAATCATGTGTGCACTAATTAGATTTCATGCTCACACTAATTGCATCCGTCATTCCTTCTTGATCATAGGGTGCCTGGGAAATAAATGGGGTCACAGCAGGTCAGCGTGGAATCATAACTCCCTCATGCCTGTAAATGAATGAAAATTCATGGAAACCCCAAATGTCTAAGCATCTAAAACATGTTTTTTTGCTGTCTGTCATTGGCCCTACTGGTACCCCCTATGACCTTTTCCTGTTTCACTGTTTTCCCTTTACATTATTGACCCCTGTGCTACCTTCTCCTAGCAAATGGATACTACTTATTATAACGGGGTTAAATTTGGGGGTTTTTTTGGCCGGAGATCATATCAATATCATGCATACAGCAGACCCCCAAGAAACAGAAATTACCAGTTCACGCTAGAGATAAAATGTGTCTGTTTTCTCTTTAAAGATTGTTCAGCAAGTGGGAAATAATCTACATGAATGTAAAACCTGAATCATAGTAATCTGAATATGATGAATGCAAATCAGTATTACGTGCTTCCACTTCTGGAAGCCTAAAGATTGAAATTGGAATGAGGAACCCTTCCTAAACACTTAAGTGCCTGGGAAGACAGAGAAAATGGGAAATCTTAGCATTCATTTATGGACTAAAGTAGAATTAGCATTTTAACAGGTGCCAGCAGGATACTCTAGAGATATACTAGTTTGATGCCATATATGATAGATCTGGTTTCTCACAATTAAAATGTGGAAAAATGCAGAATATTTAAGCAAATGTAAGAAGAAGGTATTGCAATACTTATTATTTCTATAGTGCCATCTGTGCACAAAGTAATGCATACAATAATTTACATCCCTGCTCTCAAGAGTTTGCAATGCATGTGAAGCTCAACCAAATTACTCATCACCATACAGTAATAATGGAACCTAGATCTGCAGGTTTGTAGTCCCATTGCTCCAATTCTCACGCCACCCTACCAACTTAAATGTGAAACAGAGGTGCCATTCCATGTGGCAGATTTTCAGCATGGTAGCCATTTTCCCCTTGAAAGTTGCATCATAGACTTCTAAGAAAGATTCTTCATTGTTAATGTAGTTTCACATTTACTGTAAGCAGTATGAATGTTCACGTGAATTACAAAGCAATTTAAAGCCTGTTCAATATCTGAGTTGCAGCAGTGAGCAGGGAGGGTAAGGAGGATGATCCATTTGCTATCACCTGCTGCGCATTAGTTGAATCACAGGCATATGCAGTTGGCATAGCAGCTGTCTATAGAGTTTTTCCTTCAGGAGAAAGTAGATTAATCAAGGAGTACATTGTTTCCACCTCAGTAGGGCCCTGATTTTCCAAAAGAATATAGAAAGGTATATCCCATTTCTGATTTGTGCATATTGGGGGTAATTTTCAAAAGGGTTACATGCGTAAATGTAGCTACTATTGTAGCAATTTTCAAAAGCCATTTACTCAAGTAAAGTGCACTTATGTGAGTAAATCCTATAGACAAGTCAATGGCATATATTGTAGCAATTTTCAAAAACCCACTTACTCAAGTAAAGTGAATTTACTCCAGTAAACCTGGTTTTTACTCGAGTAAATGCTTTTTAAAATCCGCCCCATTGTATTTATTTATTTATTTATTTATTTGGCACTTTTATATACCGATATTCATGTAACAAGTTACAAATCACCTCGGTTTACATTCTAACAATAACCGTTGCAAAAGGATGCATTACATTGAACAAGGGAGAGCAGAACTTGGATCAAACAAAATGGGGATAAAAAAGGAGATAACTGGGCTAGAGAATTGCAGGAGAAACATTTGATGGCTTGACTGTATTTCATTTATTATATATGGACTTTAAACTGGTTTCTGACTTTAACTGCAGGTATTTTCTAAAAAGTATCTTTCTCTGGTAAGCATTTTTTTGTCTAATCATGCATTCTCTGAACATTATTCCTGTTAATCAATTGACAAATATCTTCTCACTCTCAAATATGAATTTTTTGCTTTTTTGTTCTTCCTTGCTGAATGCTTTGCAACCTCATTTTCTTATCTTATGATTAGCAGTTGCCATGGAGAAGATTTATTTTGTAAATGAAAGCAGAATACATGCTTCTTCCTGATCACTTCTGCAACTGATCCATGCGTTCAGAATAAAACTGAGACAAAAATACTTCAAAGGCCCCACAGTAGAACCAAATCAGCTAAGTTAGGAGTGGTTGCAGTCTGTTGGACAGATAATGGAATTGTACAGAAATACCCACAGTTGGAAAGAATCAGGGCATACATAGTGGTAGGACCAAATATATGGACAAATAGCCATAAAACCTATATATTGTTTTCTCGGTTGTGTGCAGATTCAAAATGCTGCAACGTGCATGTAAGTCCAAAATTGTATTCAAGGCAAGTGATACGCACAGGGAAGCCCCCTTAAACGCACAAGAAATCCAAAATACCATTTAGATTGCTGTGGTGCTTCTCCTTATTTTGGCTGCATCACTATGTAACTTTGAATTTTGATTTTCTGTAACATTTTGTATGTGTCCACAGTCTCTAGAAGAAGTAATTAGTGCATGAGATATATTTTGGCTGTTCATTCAAAAGTGAGAGGACATATACACCATCTGGCTAATTTTAAAAAGAACACGTGAGCAGAGATACACTGCAATTTTATATCGTGTGCATCATTTAAGATACCCCTGCCACACATGTCATAAGAGGTGCCTCGTGTAACTGTCCTGAGTATATTGCTACCAGGGCTTTAACAGTGTATGCTCACACAAGGGGAAAACCAGTTTTTTCATGTCCTTACAAGGGAGGGGAGAGGTATGGAGGGAGAGAGAGAGAAAGAACTATAGGAGAGACAATATGACACTATATATATCTACCACTGTAAGAGGGGCACATTCAACTCAGGCGGGGTTTGGGGGGGGCCTTACAGTGTTATATTGGTGAGCTACAGACCCGTGCACCCTGGCCATGGGGGAGGGAATGAAGGACTTGAACAGGTAAATGTAAATCAGTTATTTACGCTCTCAGATAATAGAAGGACTGGGGAGCACTCCATGAAGGTAGCAAATGGCTCATTTAAAACAAATCGGAGAAAATTATTTTACACTCAGCGAATAATTAAGTGTTGCGGTCTCGGCCGCCACGGGGGCGTCCGAGCCCTTACCTTCCCTCCAGGTCCCGGGTCTGGGCCGCGGTCCGCGGGCTCGGAGCCCGTGCGGGCAGCATGGGCCTAGTTCCTCCTCGTGGGAAACGCCGCCGGCCGTCGCGGGGGACTCCTCCCCTTCGGGGGAACGCGCGCGCGCGACGGGAGGGTTTTTCTGCTGTCAGCACCCGGATGTGCTGACACGCCCCCCGTGATGTCAGACGCCGGGTAGGGATTTAAACCGGGACCCGGGGCTTTTCGAATTGCCTTGCAACGAGGTTCCTTCCTTGAAGTACTAGTTGCCTTGCTGCTACCCGGTTCCTGATTCCTGTTGCCTGCACTTGGATTCCAGCTTGTCTTCTGCCTGCCTTGATCCCGGTTCGTGACTCCGATTCCAGCTTGTCTTCTGCCTGCCTTGATCCCGGTTCGTGACTCCGATTCCAGCTTGTCTTCTGCCTGCCTTGATCCCGGTTCGTGACTCCGATTCCAGCTTGTCTTCTGCCTGCCTTGATCCCGGTTCGTGACTCCGATTCCAGCTTGTCTTCTGCCTGCCTTGACCCCGGTTCGTACTCCGATTCCTGCTTGCCTGCCATCTGCCTAGACTCCGGTCCGTACTTCACTCCTGGGCTTCTTCACCCTCGCCTAAGTCCCAGCGGTCCGGGTCCCTACGGGCTTCTCCTGGGGGGACCTCGGACTTCCAGGGCGAAGACTCCTAAGACCTTGCGACCCGGGCTCTCACAGCTCCTCTGGAGGAGTCGCGGGTTTCCAGGTGAAGCTCCAGTTACCCAGTGGGAGTTCTGCCTCCCGACTGCTCCCGCCGGGCAGTCGGCCTAAGGATCCACTTCCGGATTTTGTCTATCACAACAGTTTGCAAGGCCATGGATCCGGCAGACCTCGCCGGGCTACAGGCCATTCCGGGTTTGGCCCAACGCTTAGTTCAGCAACAACAAGTTTTGGACTCTCTGGCCGCTACTGTAGAGCGGTTGGCAGCTCGCATGGATGTCGAGCCGCCCGCACCTGTACAGGTACCGGTACCTGCTCCTGTACCGCTGGTAACCTTCCAGACTCCGACACAGCTTCCAGCCCCATCCCGCTACTCTGGGGATGCCAAGGCGTGCCGAGGGTTTTTAAACCAATGTTACGTGCGCTTTGCCCTTTTGCCTAACCAGTTCCCCACTGACGGCGCCAAGGTGGCGTACATTTTTTCCCTTTTGGATGGACGGGCCTTGAACTGGGCTTCACCCATGTGGGAGAATAGTGATCCGGCTCTGGGCGATTTGAACCGTTTTGTTGAAGAGTTTAAAGCGGCTTTTGATGAGCCAGCACGACAAGCTTCCGCTACTACTGAGTTGCTCCAGCTTCGGCAAGGAACACGGTCTCTTGCGGACTATGCATTGGATTTCCGCACACTCGCCCACGAGGTAGGCTGGCAGGATGAAGCTCTACGGGGCGTTTTTCTGGAGGGCTTAGCAGGCCGTATAAAGGATGAGCTAGCGGCTCGCGATCTGCCAGAAAACCTCAACTCTCTTATTGACCTTGCGGGTCGAATCGATCGGCGTTTACAGCAGAGGGCGAGAGAGGCTCGCCCTTTTCGACGCCTGACATCTGTGGCACCAAAGACCCTGAATTCTGGCTCTCGAGGTACTACCGCCTCTTCAGCAACTTCTTCGGAGGAGCCCATGCAATTGGGTCGTTCTTCTTTGTCGCCCGAGGAAAGGCAGCGTCGCCGCGACCTGAGGTTGTGTCTGTACTGTGGCGGTAAGGGTCACTACCTTGCGCAATGCAAGGAACGAGCGGAAAACTCCCGCGCCTAGAGGTAAGGGAGGAGTGTCCCCTAGGCTGCCTTAGCACTGCTCCTCCATGTACCATACCAGTAACTTTGGAATACCCGGGTGGTTCTTTTTCCACGCAAGCCTTGGTCGACTCCGGGGCTGGAGGCAACTTCATTTCTAAGGAGCTCGTGCAACAGTTGTCTCTTTCTACACGAACTAGGACTCCTGCCTTGAGGGTAACCTCTATTCAGGGTACTCCTCTGTCTGGGTGCATTTCCACAGAGACCTTCCCGCTTATTCTGCAGACGGGGTTATTGCACACCGAAGAAATTTCATTTCTGATTCTGGAGAAAGCTGTACATCCGATGGTCCTTGGTCTACCCTGGCTCCAAAAGCACTCTCCAGTAATCCGGTGGAAGGACTTTCAGATCACCCAGTGGAGCCCCGACTGTTTCCAGTCCTGTCTCCAAGCTAAGAAAGTCCACCGGATTCCATTGGCACTCATCGAACCGGAGTTACCGGCCCCGTACGCGGATTTTATGGATGTCTTCTCCAAAGAGAAAGCGGAACTGTTACCACACCACCGACCTTTTGACTGTGCTATTGAACTGCTCCCGGGTTCTACTCCTCCTCGGGGACGCGTATACCCTTTGTCTCAGCCTGAGACCCGGGCTATGTCGGAATACATTACCGAAAATCTGGCGAAGGGCTTCATCCGCCCTTCAAAGTCTCCCGCAGGAGCTGGTTTCTTTTTTGTTGCAAAGAAGGACGGAGCCTTACGGCCGTGCATAGACTACCGTGGGCTCAACGCCATCACCAAGAAGAATCGCTACCCGCTGCCTCTTATCCCAGAGTTGTTGGACAGACTCCAGGGGGCTCAAGTTTTCACCAAATTGGATCTGCGCGGTGCATACAACTTGGTCCGGATCCGTCCCGGGGATGAATGGAAGACGGCGTTCAATACCCAGGACGGCCATTACGAATACTTAGTAATGCCCTTTGGGCTGTGTAATGCCCCTGCCGTCTTCCAGCACTTAATGAACGAGATTCTACGAGAGTTACTACATTCCTGTGTAATAGTCTATTTGGACGACGTGCTAATACATTCTCCAGACCTTTCCTCCCATCGACAACATGTGAGACAAGTCCTCCAGATCCTACGGGACCATCACCTGTATGCGAAATTTGAGAAATGTCTCTTTGAGCGGGAGTCGTTACCCTTCTTAGGGTATATAGTGTCCTCTACCGGTTTCCGGATGGATCCCAGCAAGGTGTCCGCCATCAAGAAGTGGCCCCGCCCTGAAGGGCTTAAAGCGTTGCAGCGGTTTTTGGGGTTTGCTAACTTCTATAGACACTTCATTCCCCAGTACTCTCATTTGGTGGCACCTTTAACTGCTTTGACTCGGAAGGGGGCTAACACCCGTCTATGGCCTGAAGAAGCTTGCGAGGCTTTTGATCAGTTAAAGAAGGCGTTTCTCCAGGATACTTGTCTACGTCACCCGGATCCCACTCGGCCATTCTTTGTTGAAGTAGACGCTTCGAATATTGCGGTGGGAGCGGTCCTTTCGCAAGTTTCTACTACCGGACATCTCCTACCCTGCTCCTATTTCTCCAGAAAGTTTTCTTCAGCTGAGTGTAATTACGGCATAGGAGATAAGGAGTTGCTGGCCGTCAAACTTGCACTGGAAGAATGGAGACAGTGGTTGGAGGGCTCTCTCCATCCGGTCACGATTTACACTGATCATAGGAATCTGGAGTTCTTAAACCAGGCCCAACGATTGAATCCCAGACAAGCACGTTGGTCACTCTTCTTTAACCGTTTTGATTTCATATTAAAATATCGGCCAGCCGCGAAGAACGTTCGGGCAGATGCACTCTCCCGTTATGAAATTCAGGAGGAAAAGGAGAATTGTCCCCAACACATCATTGACCCGGCTAAGATCCAGGTGGCCAGTTCCACTGTTTCTACTCTAGGTCGAGTTGTGGTTTCCCGCAGGGACCGAAGAAAGGCGTTAGCCTGGGCCCACGATTCCCTTTCAGGAGGTCATGCTGGCAGAGCGAGGACTCTCGATCTACTAAATCGCTATTACTGGTGGCCTCAAATCCGTCAGGATGTACGGTTGTATGTGGATTCGTGTCCAGTATGTGCTCGGCAAAAACCCTTGAATGGCCGGTCCTGGGGCCTGCTGCACCCACTACCTATTCCCGCGGAACCGTGGTCCCACATTGCCACGGATTTTGTGGTGGATCTGCCATCCTCAGAAGGTAATACGGTCATTTGGGTAACCGTAGACCGTTTCTCTAAAATGATCCATTTGGTGCCTCTGCCTAAACTACCCTCTGCACCTGAGCTCGCGCTTTTGTTTACTCAACACATCTTCCGGGCTCATGGACTACCTCAGAGTATCGTATCTGACAGAGGACCACAGTTTACGGCCCGTTTCTGGCGTGCCCTTTGTAAGAAATTTGGGGTACAGCTGAATTTGTCTACGGCTTTCCACCCACAGACCAATGGTCAAACGGAGCGCACTAATCGTACCCTTAAGACTTTCCTCCGAAGTTTTGTTTCTGAGAAGGGGACTAACTGGGTTTCTCTTCTGCCTTGGGCTGAGTTCGCCTACAACAACCACACCCATGCCATCACGGGACGAACGCCTTTTCAGATTGTGTTTGGTCGCCACCCGCGGCCCCCAATACCAGTACCTGTTTCCGTTCCTTCCCCTGCTGCACTAACCACAGCAAGTCAAGTGCATCGTCTCTGGAGGAGTATTCAGCACAGACTAACCAGCGCAGCGAAGAAGTCTCAGCAGTTTGCTAATCGCCACCGACGTCCTGCACCAGTCTTCCTGCCAGGCACCAAGGTTTGGCTCAGCACCCGGAATCTTCACCTACCCAATCGTTCTCGCAAATTGGTTCCCCGTTACTGCGGCCCTTTCCAAGTTGCGGAACGTATAGGAGCGGTATCTTATAGACTTCGTCTTCCCAGTACCCTGCGCATACATAACGTTTTTCACGTCTCCTTGCTGAAACCGGTGGTTTCTTCACGCTTCCATCACCCCTCCTCGGATGCACTTTCTTCTGCTTCTTCAGGTGAGAATACGTATCAAGTACGGGAGGTTCTGGACGTCCGCTTCCACGCCCGTCGCTGGGAGTACCTGCTGGCATGGGAGGGGTGCGGTCCCGAGGAGGACTCGTGGGAACCAGCTCGGAACATCTTGGACAAATCACTGCTAACTCAGTTCCATTTGGACAATCCTGGGAAACTTGGCCCTCGGCGGAGAGGGCGTAAGGGAGGGGGTACTGTTGCGGTCTCGGCCGCCACGGGGGCGTCCGAGCCCTTACCTTCCCTCCAGGTCCCGGGTCTGGGCCGCGGTCCGCGGGCTCGGAGCCCGTGCGGGCAGCATGGGCCTAGTTCCTCCTCGTGGGAAACGCCGCCGGCCGTCGCGGGGGACTCCTCCCCTTCGGGGGAACGCGCGCGCGCGCGACGGGAGGGTTTTTCTGCTGTCAGCACCCGGATGTGCTGACACGCCCCCCGTGATGTCAGACGCCGGGTAGGGATTTAAACCGGGACCCGGGGCTTTTCGAATTGCCTTGCAACGAGGTTCCTTCCTTGAAGTACTAGTTGCCTTGCTGCTACCCGGTTCCTGATTCCTGTTGCCTGCACTTGGATTCCAGCTTGTCTTCTGCCTGCCTTGATCCCGGTTCGTGACTCCGATTCCAGCTTGTCTTCTGCCTGCCTTGATCCCGGTTCGTGACTCCGATTCCAGCTTGTCTTCTGCCTGCCTTGATCCCGGTTCGTGACTCCGATTCCAGCTTGTCTTCTGCCTGCCTTGATCCCGGTTCGTGACTCCGATTCCAGCTTGTCTTCTGCCTGCCTTGACCCCGGTTCGTACTCCGATTCCTGCTTGCCTGCCATCTGCCTAGACTCCGGTCCGTACTTCACTCCTGGGCTTCTTCACCCTCGCCTAAGTCCCAGCGGTCCGGGTCCCTACGGGCTTCTCCTGGGGGGACCTCGGACTTCCAGGGCGAAGACTCCTAAGACCTTGCGACCCGGGCTCTCACAGCTCCTCTGGAGGAGTCGCGGGTTTCCAGGTGAAGCTCCAGTTACCCAGTGGGAGTTCTGCCTCCCGACTGCTCCCGCCGGGCAGTCAGCCTAAGGATCCACTTCCGGATTTTGTCTATCACAACAATTAAGCACTGGAATTAATTGCCAGAGGATGTGGTTATGGCAGTTAGTGTAATTGGGTTTAAAAAAGGATTGGATGAGGTTCTTATGATTCAAACCCACCCTGAGCTGAAAGTACATATATATATATACATATAGTGTCATCTCTTTCTCTCTCTCTTTCTCTTCCTTCCCTCCCTCCCTCCAAGTATATATGGTAGTTCAGCAGTCTTGAAGACCTCTCTGGTTCTTCATCCTGAAAGCCAGCCGCTTGACCCGGAATCCTCATGCTGTGCTGAAATCCCTAAAACTCAAGATCTCCTGACTTGCTCATCGGGATGAGCAGTAAAGTTACATGGATAACACACTGACGTGTGCCATGGTCAGCTTTTCTAAAGTTCGGAGCTATGTGTGTAACTCTTGGCCACGCTCACGACCTGCCCCCTTTCCACCCCCTTGTTCTTGACGCACACGTGTACTTCGCAGCTTCTTAAAATTCGCATTGCTTGCACGCGGCTCACATACGCATTGCTTGCACGCGGCTCACAACGCTTTGAAAATCTACCTGCACGTGAGAATTTCAGGTCCTGCCACCTCCTGAAAAGTCAGTCCGATTCCTGGAACTTTTTCTTCTTAAAAGATGACTAGGAACCTGCATAAGCTCGGATCTTTTTTTTTTTTTTTTTTTTTACAGTAGAATTATTTCCAAAGATGTGTTAGAAAAAAGTCTCTGCGAGAATCAGTCTTTCTTTCACTTTGAAGGGCATTTATTGCTTCCAGCCATTGCTATTTCCTCTTTAAAAGTAGATTGCACTTGGTAATGATTAGACACAGCATCACACATGCTGAGCAGATCTGCCAGAATTGTGTAATTATATTTCAAATTGTCTTTCCAATGTTCCAGGAGAAAGATTGTTTCTCTGCTGTCATCGCAGCTCGCAGTCTTTATCAGATTGTAAAGTCATTTGGCAAGTGCCTGATTTTGAGGGACAAACAGCAGACAGGAACAAGCTTCCTATATTTGTGCAGCCCTTCTCTGGGTGACTGTCTTCATTTAATAATGATATAGAATACGTATTTATGAATATAACTGTCAGGCGACCTATGGGACGTTGTGCCTTTAAATCTCACTTGATCAAAATGTATTCCTTAGGTATTAACCCATAAGCTTGGGACATGTTCTGTGACAACGGCATGTAAATGGACATTCTCAAAGCGTTTCTCTAAGTTGCTGCTTACAGGGAAAATATTGCCTAAGGGAATGGGCATGCAGGAACCTAAGGGGTAAATTTTCAAAGGAGTTAACATGTAGAAAACTAGCAGATACATGCGTAGGTAGCTTGCACTCGCTTCTCGCACACATGCTGTTTCATAAACATCAAAAACATGCATGCATTTTCAGAATTACCTGCACAAAAAAGGGGTGATCTAAGGGCATTCCAGGGCAGGGCCAAGAGGAACGTGC
Organism: Rhinatrema bivittatum; assembly: GCF_901001135.1. Classification (NCBI taxonomy): domain Eukaryota; kingdom Metazoa; phylum Chordata; class Amphibia; order Gymnophiona; family Rhinatrematidae; genus Rhinatrema; species Rhinatrema bivittatum. The sequence continues at coordinate 267,493,608 of NC_042621.1, forward strand.
GTAAGTTGCTATTTTATACGAGTTGTGCGTGGATACATTAGGCAACCTATTTGCATAATTTTACACCTGCTGCTGATATCAGACTCATCCATTGTCTGCTGTTGGTTGGAAGGTTGAGGGGAGTTCGGGGTGAAGAACTGGGGGGGGGGTGTCTCGATGACCTGGAGAAGGACTAGCTGAACTGGTGGAAGTATCGGCAAACTGGTGATTTCAATTACATGCACATGTTTTAAAATATGTGGAATAATACAGGTGAAGGTATATTCTTCACTGTCCACAAAAAGTTGTGCTATTCACAATAATGAAGAGAAACTTAAACACAGCGAGAGTTAGAGGTCCCCTGACACGGGCCGCGTTTTGAGAACTGCAGCGGGAGGGGTACAAAACACATCACAGGTTGAAAGGGAACTCGTAAGGCAATAGTCAAGACGTAGAAAGCTAATGGAACGGACATGTTTTAAAGTATACCAACTTTCATATATAAATCAGGGTTTTATATGAGCAACATCTGTTTTTTCTATGCATAAACTATTTGCGTGTATGTTTATAAAATAGGCAGGAAAGGTACATGTTTTCAATGCATTGAACACATTCACGCATAAGCAAACATACGTGTGTATGTTAGTGAGTAGACATATATTTTATAATCTGTGCTTACCTGATATGTGCAAGTAATAAAATACTGTAATAGATCTTGGCATGGCCATTTATGGAGGCTGCATGGATTTCTTTGAAAGTTATCTTTCCTGTGTACAACTTACAACGATCTGACCAATAGCCAAAAGTATCTTCAAACTAAATGAAGGCATGTGTGGTTATTGCCAAAATATAATCCTGTGATGAAATTATGCATAACTTGCCAAAAATACCAGACCTGGTCCTGAGACCTAACAATGTAAAACAAATTCATCTCATGGACCAAAGCTGGGATAGATGCGCATGCTTCTTCCCTTGCAATAGCTGCACTCACCTCAAAACTGATCTTCTGATTCTTCACTAGTTATAATGCATGAATTGTATTCACTATTTAGCAATCGAGTCATGGGGAAAATAATTTGATGTGCAAAATAAAAAAAAAAACGTTAATTGCTGGCAAATATCATCAATGATTCATCATCCTAATGAATCATTTGCATTGGGATCTGGCATTTTTTCCTGACACATGCTCTGTAAATGGTTAGCGTGAGCTAGTGCAGTTCATTTCCCATCTTTGTGGTGATGATAATTATTATTATAAATAATTCTTTTCCTGTATCTAAAGCTGAATCACATATATTAAAAATGTATAGGCCCTGATTTGTAAAGAGGTTTTTTTCCCATTGTATGCTGATAGAGAAATCCTTTGTAAGTCAGTTTGAATGCTGGCATTTTCACTATCTAGCAGGGCAGGGAAAGTTAGAGATTCGTCACAGACACAATTTATCTTATTCTTGAATTCAGTCAAGATCTTGTGTCAGGGAATAGCATTGGTGGGGCTTGAATGGAGATCTACTTGGGAGAGCAGCCTGGCACCTTAGCCCATCATCCATCAATTAATGCTGGTAAGCCTAGGATATTGTGAGTCATGACCATGACATTTATATTTATAGTCCATACCCCCCCCCCCCCCCCCCCCCCCCCACCAAGAAGCAGGTTAGCGCAGGGAACTGGGAGTTGGTCTTAGCAACTGGGAGGTTGCCTATCCAACCCTATCATGAAACCCAATTCTGCTGATCCCGTTTCCAGTAGCCTTAATATTCCTTTCTTCACTAAGCACAGTGAGTGTGTGTCTGACTCTCCTGTGTTCCTGTCTTCAGTATGCCCCTGCCTGCTTACTTTTTGGACCGACACCACGGAATTCTGCATTATCTTGACCAAGAGACTACCTTTCCCTTGTCGGTTTTGAAGCTCCAACCTCTTCATGTTAAGCCCAGTTGAGGAGTCTGCCAATCTGATTCTGACTCAAGTCTACAGTAGATTCTGATATTTTCAAAGAAAATTGACCATCACCCAGCTAGGCTAGGATGAGTCAATTCAACTAGTATGCCTATAACAAAAAAGGGAAGGTTTATTCAGCCTGTGCTTTCAGAGACATGAGAATGCCAAGGAGGGGGGATGCTGCTCATGCTACTATCACTCTACAGACTGGTTAAGGTCGAGATCTGGGGAAATGACCACACAGTTTGACAGGGCAGACAACCACAATGACATTGTTAGGGAGTGCTAGGAGAACGGTCCCATTTGAGGGGAATGTGTGTCCTTGGGCCACGGCACAACCCCAGAGGGCTCCAAGGCGGTACCGAGGCAGGCGAGACATGTCCAAGCATGGGTGGAAACTGAAGGCTCGAACTCTCCACCAGACCTGCACGCTTCAGGAAGACCAACAACGCAATAGTAGTCTTTGCATGGTCCTCCGACCATTCCAAGCCCTTTCGGACCTGCCGCTGGGTAACAGCAATAAGTGGCAGGCCGGATGGAGGTCATGGGCAGACGAAGGCCTTGGAACATGGAAGGCTTAGATGAAGAACTTGGAACGTGAAGACTCAGACGAGAAACTTGGAATGTGGAGACTCAGACGAGGAACTTGGAACTCTGAGCACTAGGGAGACTCAGACGAGGACTCGAAACGAGGAAGTTCAGGATCAAGGTTCAGGATCGAGGACTAGGTTGAGGCTACGACGCAGCATGCCCTACATAGCCCACCACAGGGCGGACCCATGGGGCTGGTCGTGGACCACACTTGATGCGAGGCAGACTCCAGATGGATATGTGGAAGTTGAAGCTGGAACAGGGCAAAGGTTCAGAAAAAGCCTGCACCGAAACGCGCCCTACACAGCCGCCCTTGGCTGTTCACGGACCATGCTGGAGCGGAGCAGGTTCAAACAGAGTCTTGGGCATGGACGGAGCAGCCACAAGGGAATCCGAGGACCGGAACGAGATTCAGGAGGAAGGACCAAGTCGAGACTTGGCTTCAAACAGGAAGATTCAAGAGACAGGATCAAGATGAGACTTGGCTTCGGGCAGGATGACCCTCCGGAGACTTGTGCTGTGGACAAGAAGGCAGGCCTGTGCCGCGACATGGTATGCCAGGAAAGGTGGCGATGAGGAACCAAGGGCTCAGGACATCAAGACAGGATCATCACGAAACATCAGGACTGGATCACGGAACAGCAGGACAAGAAACAAAGACTCAGGAATCAAAACAGGACATGGAGCTCCAATGAAGAAACAAAGACCTGACAGAGCGCTGGAAGATGAGACTTCCAGGGACATGGAACTCCAATGCAAAGCAAAGCAAGACTGAAGGTGAAGCCCTTTTAAAGGGCTAGCCAGAAGACGCCCAGGATGGCGTCATCAGGTGGGGCCCAGGACATATCCGACTGCAGGGCCTTTAAATAATGTGAAGAGGCGCGCGCCGTTGCCTAGAGGCAGTCAGGAAGCAGAAACAGCTGATGGAAGCAGACACTGGCAGGATGCCTTGCGAAGATCCCGGCTGACTTGCGGTTCCCTGCCGCGAGGGATAACAGGGCTGGGAGCAGCCTCCTGGCCGCTTAGGAGGTCGGAAGCACGGCAGTCCGAACCATGTTCCTTCCTGTTTTACCTATCTTGATTATATGCCTTTGTTTTACATATTCTCCGTTGTTATGCTGTTTCTACTCATGTTCGCCTACCCCTTTTTCTGTTAATTATACTGCTCATGTTTTTACAATTGTAATGCACTATTGCTAATTCTCAAGTTATCTGTAAACCGGTGTGATGTTACTAAACAAACATCAGTATAGAAAAACCTTTAAATAAATAAATAAATACATGTGGGCGCAGCAGCAGCAGCGGCCTCCTGGCCGCTTGGGAGGTCGGCAGCACGGCAGTCCAGGCCGTGACTGCCGCAGGAGTGGAAGTTTGGCGTCAGGTGTCTCAGCGGCTTCCCAGCCGCATCGGAACGCGGCAGCTTTCTGGAGAAGGGTGAGAGGCTGCTTGCGGCTCGGCCTGCAAGCAGTATCGCAACAGACATTCACAAGAAACTTAAAGAATTACCTTGCAATTTTTGATGAGGAGTGAAACCAGTTCATTGTTATAATCATCCTGATGTGGCTAAGCCCTGTTCAACCACTGTCCTGCGCAGTAATCTAGGAGTAGAGTAAACTAAAGTCCCACTGAGCTTTTGCTACACTTAAGGGTAAATTTTCAAACCCCGGCACGTGTAAATTTTCAAACAGGCCCAGCCACGTGCGTAAACCCCAGTACACAAATAAGGGTTAGATTTTTAAAAAATACGCTACCCGGCGCACGCACATGGACGTGCAATTTAATAATAAGCGCGTGCCAACGCATGCATGTTATAAAATCGGCATTTATAGTAACATTTTGTAATCTCTGCGTGCATGGGGGGGAGGGTTGTTTTTAGCTAGGTTCGTGCGGCGACGCATCCGAGCTTTCCCCAGTTCCCTCCAATTAAAGAGCGGACTGGGAGGGAAATTCCCTACCCCCTACCCTAGCCTTCCTTCCCCTTTCCCTCTCTTCTCTTCCCCACCCCTAAACCTAATCTGCCTTACTTTTTTTTGTTGTTAACCTGCTGCTCCTCCGGAGCAGAAGCAACTTGCACACGCTGGTCGACTGCCAGCGCTCGCTTCCCCTGAACAGCGGCAAATGGCTGCTGTACCAGCGCCTCCAGCCCCCCAGACCACCCCCTTTTCAGGCCCTGGCACGTAATCGTGTACAGGGGTTTACGCGCATGGCCAGGCCCATTTGAAAATTGGCCTGGCACTCGTAAGGCCCGGCCAGTCCGCTCCTTAATTGGAGAGGACTGGGATGGAACTTCCCTACCCCCTACCCTAGCCTCCCTTCCCCTTCCCCTCTCCTCTCCTCCTTAATTGGAGAGGACTGGGAGGGTACTGGAGAAAGCTCCGATGCATTGCCACATGAACCTAGCTAAAATCTTACCCCCCCCCCCCAATGCACACGCGGATTACAAAATCCGGCGCGCATGTTATAAAATCGTGCGTCCATGTGTGCGTGCCGGGTAGCGCGCGCACAAGGACACGTGTGCGTGTATTTTAAAAATCTACCCCTTACATTTTATGAAATACGTGCTTTTAGGTATCCTTTTTATTTGAGCCGTGAGATTACAGTCAACTATAAATTTTTCATCAGGAATTCATCAAAGCTTTGCCCTTGGGCAACAAATGTGCCATTTTTTTCATTGGCATTTGTCTCATTGAAAAAAACTGGGATGTCTTCATTAACAAATCCGGAAGGTGTTCTGCCCTGGAGCATAAGCCATTGTGCCTTATTATTGCTCAGTTCTGGCAAGACAATGCTAACGAAGGCAATAAATGGAGGTGAATGCTTACAGTACCATAAAATTCACTGCTATGGGCTTGCATGGCCATAAATATCAGGCAAATCTATCTCACAGAGTATGGAGACATTCTCAAGTTTAAAGCCAGTTTCAGCCTGATTAGTGATTGGTCCAGTGAAAAGATATCCCTTGCAACTTGTATGCTAGCATTTCAGAAGTTTCAAACCGGTTAGTTAAAAAGTCATTGTTTGGTGAGTCCCCTAAAGCCAAATATAATAGAGGGGACAATTTTCAAACTGCCCTCGTTGGGACAGAGTACCTGCGGACTTTACATCGATTTTCAACATGAAAGTACGCGTATCTTTTATTTCTTTGTGTGGGTACCTTTTCACATGTAGAATACAGCATGCCAAGTTGAAAATGCCATCTATGTACACTATTCCCTCACCTCCCCGCCTCGACTAAAACATGGCCTCGGGAATGCCTCTAAATGTGGCTGAAAGTTTGTGGGTAATGCAACACTGTACGTACTTTTAGCCGCATTGAGGGAGAGTGATGCTCAGCCAGCTTATAACTGTAAATCATTGTTTACCCGCAGAGATGACTTCGAAAATTGTCCTCAAAAGAAAAGCTATGTACGGTCATTTGAAACTCATTTCATCTGACTTTTCTTGCTGGATGTGGATTCACCAAAATTCTTTCCAGTTTAAGGAATGCGAATAGAACCAAAGGCCCAAAGAATAGAGTGCAATTTTGGAAATAACCCTGTGCAGGTGCTATTAACGTCTGTATTTTACACACCTTTTCAAAGGGAAGCAACCTGCATTATCTCCCTCTGAAAATGCGCAACGGAAAAATATACACGCTAACAGAGTCTACCCACTTTATAACTGCTTATACATTATGAAAATTACATGTACTGTATGCATGCTGTTATACTTCCCCCCAACCTAAAAACGCCCATGGGAATGTCTCTGTATAATGTGGCTAAAATTGCATACACTATGCAAGCCACACCTACTTTTAGCTGCATTTGAGGCAGGCAATTTTCAATGAGGTCATTTTACCTCGGTAAATGTTTTTTAAAATTGCTTTCTCCAGTGTGTAAAAGCTCATATTTTGGAGATATTGTGATTGGGGAAAAAATATATTTGTCATGGCCCCAAAGTGGCAGTATATAGAAGGATAAGCCACCATGCTTGCTCCATTAATGCTCCTTATTCTGCCCGCCTTCAATCTCCCATTCACTTACATAAATATTATGGATAAAGTAGTGTGGTTGCTGTAGTGGGAATCAGTTGGAAGGATGGCCTGGGTAGGCTTCAATAAAATGAAATAAACCTAAAAATTAAAGAAAGATTCTGCCTGTTGTTTGGGTCTTTCCAGCTGAAGTGGAATGGATAAGTTAGGCTGAGCTGCGTAGGCAAATGGAAAGGTCAAATGTTATGGGGATGTTGTGGGCCTCTCCCTTCTATGCTTGAATTGAGTTTAATGCTAACAAACCAGGTGCCTGAGGACAGGAGAACCTTGGTGTTTGCTTCCCAGCTTTCCCCTTGAAAAGTCAATGGCTATTTGTAGAGTTGCCCCTGCAATGTTATGCATTATGATATTAGACCGCCTGCATTCTTTAATTGTATAAGAATCTGTTATCCTGTATACTTTGTATACTTGAGATGCAGATCTCCATGTACAGGCTTTGATAGGTTGACATGCTAAGGTAATAAAAGGATTGTTATTGCCGTAGTAGGTCTAGTGTTTCTTGCAGACTAAAGAAATGATAAAAGGGGTCTTGGGAATTCCAAGTAAGTAATTCCCTACACTGTGTTCATTCATTTAAATGCACAGAAATAGCGGTTGGCAATTAAAAGCAAAAATTATATAAGGTGATAGCTTTTTATTGGACTAATAAGATAAGAAATATCATGCTGGTCAAACCAAGGTCCATCTTGGCTAGCTGACCTGAAGAAGAGAGCTCTGGAAAGCTAGCCAAGAAATATATTAAATTAATTAAAAAAAAAAAAAAGTATCACCTTATGTATGTTTTGTTTGTATTTGTTCACCTCTGTTTCCATAAATGTCATGCATTTTTTATTTACCTCTGGCTGCCCTTGGATACAAATATATTTTCTCCTGTTCAAGGCCCACGTGCAGCTTCCTTAATCCCTGGGCGGATTTTTAACACTTGCAACCCTCCATTCCCGATTTTTGCAAACGCTAGCAGTCATGCTTCAGTCCACTTCAGGACTGTCTCGCGTGCTCTCTGTTGAAGATCAGACCAATGCCTTACAAAGAAGTAGCAGCTTAGGGCTTTCCTACTGCATGCTAAATACGCTTCTAGATTTGGGTTTTTGGTTTTTTTTTTGTCACTGCAGAATTAAAAAAAAAAAAAAGAAAGAAAACATCCTGCTTAGTTACTCTTGTCATTTCTGTAATGTTGTCTGTCTCCTTGGTGCTTTCATCCTGCCAGGATGGCATCTTACGATCAATTCTCCTCTGTACCATGTGAAAGCAGTACATCAGGCAGCTGTGCAGCAGAGCGCCCTGCTCATTGTGCAAAGATGTGAAATAAAAATACTTAGGGTCCCAAAAGACACATCTGTAATAACTGTCAAACAGAGCTTAAGGGGGGAACATTTTCTGACTGCCCACTTTGGGACAAAGCCCACAGGTACATAGCGAACGTACACAGCTGCTTTCCCTTTGAACCTTATCGCAGGCATTTTTGCCCCTGCTTTTTGTGTAGGTGGATGTTCTACTGGAAATAACGCAACGCAGACTTGATAACCCAACCTACGCAGGTTGCGCTGTGACCCCCACCCAGAACGCCTCCCTCAGTGAAGCTTAAACGTACGTGTGCATACATTTATCTGTTATGAGGGAGGGTAATTTTCAGACAGGCCTATTTATGCATGCAAATTGCTATTTGCCCGCGTAAATGTCTTTGAAAATTGTCCTTCCAATGCGGCAAACCAAACTGTGCTGCGCTTGTACACGGCCTTAGAACTCTGGACCGCAACTCTCTCCTCGACCTTCTCAAGAGGACTTTCCAGAAACAGTGCCGCGTTCAAGTATTACACCGGCCTGGTTATAAGAAGACGCGGAATAAAAGCATGAACCAATACGATGTGTTCTTTTTACAGAATTCCAACTGAGCTGCCTGGTGAAGTGCCTTTGCTGCGGTGACTTCAGCAAGGCGATCTAGGGAAAGACGAGCACGGGTCTGGAATAGCAGATGCCCCACCCCCACCCCCATCCTGTGCGGGCAAGGGGTTCAGCACCCCTGAGTCCAGTGGCATGTTGCTGCTGCTGCCTCCCCCACTGGTCCTGGGTAGGACACTGCTGCCCTCTCCCCCCGCCCCCTGCCAGAGCACAGTGCTGGTGCTGCTGCATTATTGCATCCCCTGGATCCTTCACCCAGCCGGTATTCTGCAGCCAGGGATCAGATCGTGCTCTGCTGCTTGCTCCCCTTCATCCTGCTCTTCAGTCCCACGCCCAGAGCTCAGGCCGGCGGGGAAAACAAGTGTTCTTCCTCAGTGGAGAGCCATGTCTTTGGCCCCGTGAGCTGGTGGGGCGAGCGGCAGGTCTTTCGCCCTGCAAGCTGGTGCCGAAACAAACCCTCGGGCAGGCTATGGGGAAACAGAAGCCTTTTGGTTGGACTGGCTGCGGGAGCCAGAAAGTTTTGAGCAGACAGATAAGGACCAGCAGGTTGCAGGTCCTGCTCTTTCGCTTGGCTGCAGTTGTAAGATGATGTAGGCACTTGGAAAGGCACTTTAAAACCTCATTACAGGGCCAATAAGGTAATAAAGTTTTCAAAATCTTGAAGTTGGATGAATCAAACCCAGTATGAGCAGGTTTATAATATAATGTCCGTGGCTTTACCTCAAGCTGATTGGCCACTAACGTAATTTATAGAGCAAGTTAGTACCTTATGTATCTGAGTTTCTTTCCTTCATCATCTACCCAGTTGTAAACTGTGCTCTTGAGTGAGGTCCCTCCTGCAATGATGACCCAGGCCAATAAATATAGAGTCTTTTCTTTTCTTTGGTGTGGATATGCTCACGTATCGCTTACATTTCTTGAAGTTTCTGTACAATGATCTGTTCTTCCTCATCTGTGTTCTTCCTTCCTACTAGCCTGACTTTGAAGAAATCAATAAAATAAATTGTCTGCCCTTTCTCCGTGTTTCCTCCGCAAGCTCTCCTAGTGAGGGGTGTCAGGCGGTTTGCTGAACAGTTTTACTACCGTAGCTATTCCAGAAAGCAAAAGATTATTTAATTTCCCTCTGTCTGTGTTCTCTTGCACTCTCCCAAGCATACATAAGAGGCAGGTGCGATAAGGGTATTTTTTATAGCTAGTCCCTGTTAGCAGGCACTTTAAAAGAAAATTATTTTGATTTATTCTGTCAGTGAGAATACAGTTTCTCACACACTCCAGCTGATCCAGCCGTCAGCCATAGTCTGCGTTGTGGTATTCCTCCATATGCAAAAGCTTTTGATGGCAAATAGGAACTGAATTGGTCCTGTCTGCAGGGAAGACTGGGCAAACAGAACCAGACTTTCTCCCTTTATTATTATCTCGGGTTCTGTGTCACTTCCAGTCCCCTCTGGTCAGTAATGACAGCCCACACTGTGATTGTGACCAGCTGCCAGTATTTAAAGGAGAGATTTGACAGTTGATTACTATTAAGAACAGCTCACTTTCTGGAAGATTATGTCTCTTCTATAGCTTTAGGAGACAGGCGCGTGATAAAACTCTTTGGATTCACTTCTGTCCTCACACTCTCTCTCTTTTACACTCTTTCCTATGAGAGCAGAGCAAAGTTTTCCCACGTTCCCACTCTATTTTTATATTTAGCTACAGTGCCCCTTGCCTTCTCCTTCAAGGGTCAGGAACAATCCTATTTCAAATTAGCAGAATTGCTCATGCACACCACACTTCCACATACAAATTAATTATCTTGATATTGTTCCCCACTTTTTCCCCCTGATCAGACAGAGCTGTCAGGCTGAGTTTCTCTCTGCCTCAACTTCCATCCCACCCCTCTAAACTGTACTAACTGTCACTTCTATTTTTTCATCAGGAGATTTCTGCTCTGGTGATGTCACTAAAAAAAGTAGTGCATTTTAAAAAGTGCTCAGATTCCTTATCCATATATCTCCCACCCTTCTGTCCAGCACTATGCCACAGGTGACAACCATTTCCATTTGATTTCTGCACCATTAAAACTGTCACCAAAAATCCCAAGGGAGCTTTTTCTGTGCTCCCCTAGTGTCCCTCCACTGGCATTTCACATCGTTGTTTTGTTCCTGGCAGCCACAAGGCTCTCCCTTGTGCTGAATACACACACACACACCAGTCAGGTACCCATTCACATACACAATGACACACCTCAGTCAGGTTCCCATGCAAACAAACCACACACACACACACACACCAGTCAGGCTTCCATACACACACACAGAGTCAGAGTCAGGCTGCCATGCACTCACACACACCCCAGTCAGGGCTCCATGCACACACACACACACACATTCCAGTCAGGCTCCCATTCACAGACACCACACACCCCAGTCAGGGCCCCATTCACACACACTACCGCCCCAGTCATGTTCCCATTCACACACACGACACACCCCAGTCAGGCTCTCATTCATTCACACACATACACACATATCATGGCAGGAAATGGGGGAGCCCATTCTGCTTCTCCTCCTTGTGTGTTGGCCCCAGTGCTAGTCAAATATTGCGGGGCTAGCATTTCCTTTACTGATCTCGTGTATCGTGACAAGATCAGCATAGAGGACGTGTTAGCTTCATGTGTTTTGGATACCACCCGCCGGCACAGAGGGGAAGAAGAGAACAGGCTCCCTCTTTATTCTTCCACCACTGGCAGCCTCGTGGGCCTCCTCTTCTTCTGCCACCGCTGCCCCCACCCCTGGTGTGCCAGCCTGTGCACACCCCGTAGTGCTGGGCCTGTCTAGCAGGGCCGGTGCTGGCTGTTTTGCTCCCCTATGAGAACAATTATTGTGCTGTCCCCTCCCCCCCCCAACAACACACACACTTCATTCAGCCTGTGTCTCGGGCCTGCCAAAAAAAAGCCTGCCTGCCGAAAAAAGTCCTTCCAGCGACCTAAACTTTAAAACTGTCACCCCCCCCTACCCTCCGGGTGTTCACCCCCTCCCCTGGAACCCATTTCTGGTGCAAGAGTATTGGGTGCCCTAGGCAAATCTTATACCCTTGCACCCCACTTCCTGCTGTCTCCATGTTAAAAATGATACATTCATTATTCAGGTTTTACATGAAAAAGAATATTCAAAGTACAGTCTTCTGAGGTAAAAAAAAAATATCACAAGTATTTGCTTGCATTTCTTTGGTGTCAACCTGAAAACCCTACAAAAAAAAAGACACTTGGAATCCATATGGCATTAGGGCTATTTTAATGCGTTTTAGGTGTGGGCTTGACCCTCAGAAAGCCATGAGTAAATTACAATTAAAACATAATAAATCTCCCACACCAAAACAGCACTAACTGCCAGCTCTTAAAAATGTAACAACCCTACCTATGAAAAGGCAGCAATGCAAATATTACATCATGCCCTAAAACACCAATACACCATGCCCCTCTCTCACACACAGACACATGCCTCCCAGCCAGCTCTCTCTCATACCTCTACCTCTCTCCTCACCCCCCCCCCCCCCCCACCAATGATCCCTACTCAGACCTTCCTAACTTCCCCAAAATGATCCACCTTTGCTTTGCTGGGGCCGGATTAGGTGACAGAGTAGCTCTTTTTTTTGTGCTGCTGAGTCTGTTCCAGGCTCACCCACTCTTCTCCTATTCCCTGCATGCTGCCTTAGAGAGAAGGGTCCAGGGTGCAGAAGGCTGTTTCTGCAAGGAGGCAGCAAACCTTCAGCTAATCTGCTGCCCTCAGATTATTTTCCTGCCCTAAACACGGGCCTCACGGTGCCTATTGACAAATCCATGCCTGCACCTATCCCTCCGTGTCCCCAGTCATAGCGATGCCAGTGGGGTCTCTTTCCATTCACAATTCCTTTCCCTTGTATAGTGCTAGCAAAATTAGATTCTAATGCAAAGAGTGAAAATGCCTGGAAACCCTAATATGGATTTAGTATCGCAACAATGAATAACGTTTGAGACCCTTAAAAAAAAATTATCTCTTCCTTTGCTACCTCTGATACACAATAACATTGTATCTTTCCACCTGTAACCTGACTCGCTGTCACTGATTCCCTGGACTTTGTAAGATAAGGTAATGTGATTCAGAGTTTGTTCTGTATCTCATTCTCCAGATACGTCTCCTGTTAGACTTACCTGACCTGTGATGTGCAGAGTGGGCTTTGAAGAACATTACATCACTTGACGTTTATTTATTTTTAGATCCTTGCAGGTATTGGTTTCAAGGGATGAGGCTATTTTTTTACGTTCGTAGTACATGCAGAGCGGGTGGCACATCAATTGGCATGAAATATTTATGTAAATTTATAGGCACTATACCTATATCTATACATTTATATCTATAAATATAGAAGATAGAAACTGTGCTTAGCCTCAGGAGGACAGAGACTGCCGGGGTGTGCATATACAGGCTCTCGTGCATGTACACCCGTGTACACCCTTCCAGTCACTGGGGAGCATACACTTGCGTCTCAGAACTTATGCACATACTCTCCGATCCAAGAATATGCACATAGGTACGCTCCTCATGCGAGCATGGATTCCCTGCCCCCAAGACTCTGGCTTTATTCGCTGCCTTGGCCACTGGGGATGATGGCAGTGGCACCATGGGAGGACAATGACTGCAGGGGCTGGGGGACCAGAATGGTTGCCATAAGCAGACAGGTGGCCTGGAACAAAGAGCTGATAATGGCTGCCGGATGCGGTGGGACCGCTGGACTGGAAGGGGACCAGAAAGCAGGCAAGCTGGAACTGCAAACTTCAGGGCTGCAGGACCATAAGGAGCCGGGAGGAGGGGGGAAAAGGAGAGGACTATATGAGTAGAAATGTGCAGGGTAGGAGGAGCGGATTGTGTTGGAATTAAACTGGGGAAGAGTGATGAAAGTCTGTTGTTAGGAGGGGATTAGGGTCTGCTGGTGTGGATCTGAGAAGGGGGGTCAGAGTGGGATGGGAGAGTGATCAGAGTGTGCTGGGGTCAGGCTGAGGAATGGGGTAGAGGGAGTGAGCTGGGGAGGTGGGATTAAGTGCGCTGGGGTCGGGACGAGTAGGAAGGAACAAGTGCTGGGCTCAGGCTGAGGAAGAGAATGTTTGGGTCAAGCTAGAGAGAAACCAGAGTATGCTGTGTGGTGGGGGGGACAAGCACTGGAATTGGACTGTGGGGGGGGGGAGAAAGTAATGTTTTGGTTGACTGGGGAGGGAGGGAGGTGTGTGCTGGGATTGGGGTGGGGAATGGTGGATGAGAGTGCTGGAGTCAGCCTGGGGTGAAAGGGTGCTGAGCACCTCAGATTTGCATTGTCTTCTGCTGAATTTTCAATGGGTGTCAGCTAGTATGTATGTGTATATTGTTTGTGTGTGTGTGAGAGAGAGAGAGATTATAATGAACACTCAAAATATTCAAGTTGTACTATACCGGTAATTTTTAAACTTTTAATAATCTACCTTATAAATGGGCTCTGACCGACGGCCCACAAATGCGCAGTAGAGAGCAGCTCTACCGCACATGCACGGGCGGGAGAGCACATCAGTCAGAGCCGAGCGCGACCTCTTACAACATGGCGTGGGGAGGAGCAGTAGCGGCGGCGGTGAGGAGCGCACGCGATCTCTTACAACATGCCGCTGGGAGGAGCAGCAGAGGTGGTGGGGAGGAGCACTAGTGGTGGCGGCGAGGAGCAGGGAGCCTGGTGGTGAGGCACGCGTGAGGGAGGGATCCCGGAAACCTCCCGTCTGCGCCCTCCAAGGGAAGGGGTTGGGGATGAGGGGAAGAAAAGGGAAGATGAGAGGGGATCGAAGGAACAGGGATGTGAGTAAGTGGGAAGGGTAAGCAGTTGTGGAGGAAGGCTGAGGGAGAGGGAAGGGGTTGTGGATGAGCTGGGAGGGGATGAGAGTGAGGGATAGGATTGAGAGAGGGTGGGGAGGGATTGAGGGAAGGGGAGGGAGAATGAGGGGGAAGGTGAGAGTGAGGGGAGGGAGGCAGTGGGAGACAGGGATGTAAGTAAGTGGGAAGGGTAAGAAGGTGTGGAGAAGAGAAAGAGGGAGTGGAGGAGGGCTGAGGGAGAGGGAAGGGGGTGTGGATGAGCTGAGAGGGGCTTGGAGGGGATGAGAGTGAGGGATGGGATTGAGAGAGGGTGGGCAGTGAGAGTGAGGGGAGGGAGGCAGTGGGAGACAGAGGGGTGAGTAAGACTGAGGGGAGGGAAGGGATGAGTGACCAAGGTGAATGAGCGAGGGGAAGGGGGAGTGAGGGAGAAAAAGTGTGGAAGGGTGCTGTGTTCGAAAATGGACCGAAAATTTTTTTTTAATGTAGCCCGTTGTTACGGGCTTAACGGCTTGTTTGTTTATATTTACTCATGCATTTTAATAGGAGAACAAAAAGCATTTGCAAACCATACTGGTGATCTAATAAAATTTACACATCCTAATGCGTCTGTTAAACCCAACTGAATGTAGAAGTAATATTGAGAAGCAATGTTCAGCAAATATCTAAGCCCAAAGTCCTTCAATGGTAATACAGCTCAGTATTTTCTGTGCTGGGAACAAGCAGTTCCCTTACAAGTCTGAGGTTACGGAACATAAATGGGGTCAAGAAGACAGCATATAATGGTAAATGGAACCTAATCTGAAGAGATGACATTAGAAATATAGAAACATAGAAATAACGGCAGAAGAAGACCAAACGGCCCACGCAGTCTGCCCAGCAAGCTTCGCACTTTTTTTTTTCTCTCATACTTATCTGTTACTCTTGGCTCTTAGTAACCCTTTGGTTCTATTTCCCTATTTCCAGGTGAGGCCTTACCAAGGACCTGTACAAGGGGATAATCACTTCCCTTTTCTTACTCTATATTGCTCTCTCTATGCAGCCCAGCATTCTTCTGGCTTTAGCTATCGCCTTGTCACATTGTTTCGCCGACTTCAGATCATTAGACACCATCACCCCAAGGTCTCTCTCCTGCTCCGTGCACATCAGCCTTTCTCCCCCCATCGAATACAGTTCATTCGGATTTCCATACCCCATATGCATGACTCTGCACCTCTTGGCATTGAATCTCAGCTGCCATATCTTTGACCACTCTTCCAGCTTCCTTAGATCCCGTCTCATTCTCTCCACTCCTTCTGGCGTGTCCACTCTATTGCAGATCTTAGTGTCATCCGCAAAAAGACAAACCTTAGCTTCTATCCCGTCCGCAATGTTAATCAGAGTACCACAGGGATCGGTGTTGGTACCGGTTCTGTTCAATATCTTTGTGAGCGACATTGCAGAAGGGTTAGAAGGTAAAGTTTGTCTATTTGCAGATGATACTAAGACAGTGGTTCTCAACCCTGTCCTGGGGACCCCCCCAGCCAGTCGGGTTTTCAGGATATCCACAATGAATATGCATGAGAGAAAATTTGCACACACTGCCTCCATAACATGCAAATTTTCTCTCATGCATATTCATTGTGGATATCCTGAAAACCCGACTGGCTGGGGGGGTCCCCAGGACAGGGTTGAGAACCACTGTATTAAGATCTGCAACAGAATGGACAAGCTGGAATGAGTAGAGAGAATGAAAAGTGATTTAAGGAAGCTTGAGCAGTGGTCGAAGATATGGCAGCTGAGATTCAATGCCAAGAACTGCAGAGTCATGCATCTGGGGTGAGGTAATCCAAAAGAGCTGTATGTGATGGGGGGTGAAGGGCTGCTGTACACGGAGCAAGAGAGGGACCTTGGGGAGAGATAGTGTCTAGCGAACTGAAGACAGCGAAGCAACATGACAAGGCAATAGCTAAAGCCAGAAGGATGCTGGGCTGCATAGAGAGAGGAATAACCAGTAAGAAAAAGGCGGTGATAATCCCCTTATACAGGTCCTTGGTGAGGCCTCACCTGGAGTATTGTGTTCAGTTCCGGAGATTGTATCTCAAAAGGGACAGAGACAGGATGGAGGCAGTCCAGAGAAGGGCGAAAAATTGGTGGGGGAGCTCCCATCAAATGACTTATGAGGAGAGGTTGAAGGACCTAAATATATATACTCTGGAGGAGAGGAGGCGCAGGGGAAATCTGATACAGACCTTCAGATACCTGAAAGGTTTTAATGAATCACAATCAACAAACCTTTTCCACTGAAAAGAAATCAGTAGAACAAGGGGTCATGAAATGAAACTCCAGGGAGGACACTCAGAACCAAAGTCAGGAAATATTTCTTCGCAGAGGGTGGTGGATGCCTGGAATGCCCTTCTGGAGGAGGTGGTGAAGACAAAAACAGTAAAAGATTTAAAAGGGGTGTGGGATAAACACTGTGGATCGATTAAGGCTAGAGGATAGAAATGAAGAAACAAGTGCATGGGGGTAACTTGCTAGTGTGGCGGTTGCTACCCTTAACCAATAAGCCTTCGGATTGTTGATGCAACTTCATTACTGCTCTCTGCTTTAACGGCAGGAGGAAAAGGGGAATTAGATTCAGACAGCAAGCAACAAGGACATTGAATTTGGTGGTCTAGGAAAACAAATAAACAGAGGGGTAACTTGCTGATGTGGCTGTTACTACCCTTATCTAATAAGCCTGATACTTTGGATGCAAATCTAACATTGCTCTCTGCTTTTATGGCAGAAGGTAACGAGAATTGGACTCAGACAGCAATAAACAAGGGCCCTGACTTTTACAGTCTGAGAAACTGATAAGTATGGGGGTGACCTGTATGGCACAGGTGGGCAAACTGGATGGACCGTTTGTTCTTTTTCTGCCATCATTTCTAACTTTTTATATCTATATATCTATATTTATTCATGTGTGTGTGTGTGTGTATAGAATTTTAGTTGAGCGAAATCTTCATTTCATTTAACTGAATGTATTTAACATTCATTAAGATGAATGTTAAATACATTTCAAGTTTCAAAGACTCTTGAAAAAAAATGCCATGAATTTTTGTCTCTTTGTGTAGTTCACCTCAAATGGCTTTCAAATCCAACGGGGAAAGCACGTGCTCCTCGCTGGAGGGGCTGTGCTGTTCCCCCTGCCAGTGCAGGTGTTGAGTTTTCAAGGTTGAGTCTAGGCGCTCGGATTCTGATGCTCTGAGCTGGCTAGCTCACAGTCACATATTGTATCTAATGATTCATTAAGCACAAGGAGGCTAATTTTAGAACTGCATGCTTGGGTAAAGTCTGCACGTATCTTTAACGCTCAGACTTTAACCCCGCTTTTCAAAGCAAATTGATGCACATAAGTTCGTGTGACAATTTGCAGGTCATTGGCATGGTATAAGCACAGATTAACTCGCACAAATTTACACCTCCACTTTGGAGGGCATAAATTGAACGGTTACATTAGCAAATGTACTTTTTAAAATCAAAAAATGCCCTGCTCTCCTCCTCCCCCGGAATGCCTTGCCCCAGTTTGTGTAAAAATATGTTAAATGCATGTATTTACATGCACCGGGTTCTCCCTATCCTCCCCCCCCCCCTGATATTTTCTAGCAGACTATTTTATGCACGTAAATGCCTGTGAAAATTCAGCCCGTTGAAGGCAATTTTCAAAAGCCATTCCCGCAGCTAAACCGCCCAGCCTCCCTGTGGATTCTACACACTTTGAATGGAGGCGTTCCCAGGCGTAGGGATAGATAGGGCAACGGGTGCAGCGACGTGTGTACTTCCGCATTTTCAAAATAGGTGTATCTGCAGAAGAGAACAGGTGCAAAGCTTTTGCAGGTGCTTTACCCTCAGGCAGTTTTCCAAAAGAAAGTTTTAAGTGTGCTGTCCCTTTCAGAACGAGTGCAAAGTGCACAGAGGAAAAAAAAGTACCTGTGAGCTTTGAGCTGCCTTCAGACATTTAACGTGCATCTTAACATCATAGCACGACTCAGACTGGAGGGCTACGGGACTGCGTTTTCCCCGTGTGCTATTCATGTCCCAACACAACCAAAAGGTGGAGAAAGAGCAGCTGTGGCCAGGAGCATCTGCCCCCGTCACTGACCGCATAAAGCCCTAATGACAGCGGTGTTCTCACTCTTCCTGGTCCTAGCCCTCCATGTATCCCTCCTCATATCATCCTTTCCCACCCAAGCCTTGTCTGGCATTGCTCTGTCTCATATCTGCCCCCTACCCCCTTCCCGGGCACAAGCACTACCCAGGCTTTTTTTGTTTGTTTGTTTTTCTGCTGATACTAAGTACCAGCCCCTTTCCTCCCCCACAGCAGCCTCCGGGAAATGAGAGGAGGAGGAGGAGGGCTGGATGGATGAGGGAGCAGGGTGCGTCTCCTCTGCTCCAGCCTGTTCTCTGCTTCGGCCCCAGCCCTGCTTGCCTTCACCGGGGATAATGCAGGACAGCACTTGAACCTGGCAATTGTCCATACTATTAACCATTCTGCATCCTGCAATTCTATTTACTGTTATCAGCGTTATTATATATATTTTCTTCTTTTTCTCCTCATAACCGCTTTACGTATTACTTTGGCAAGACGTGTACAAATTTTCTCAGGGTAAAGTTTCCTGAATCAAAATCTGGCAAAAGCACCAGTGGTGCCCGCCTCTGCTGTAACCTCCCCCACCCTGATGCTTTGGCCCATGCCATGGCAGAGGAGACAGAGCAGGTAAAAGCGCTGTATCTTAGGAAGAGGGCAGGATCATGCTGTGACCGAACTCTGCAGCCGGTTGCATGGACTGGGGCTATCTGGGGGGGGGGGGGGGAGCAGGGCCGCTATACGATTGCCCTGATTTTTCCCCCACTCCTCCCTCCTCCAAGGATGGCTCCCCGCATGCAAGTGCCCGAATCTTTCCTTTCTAGAGAAAAAAAACAAACCACAGAGCATCACTCTTTCGCATTCTCCACCACCCAGCTCCCCCCCCCCCCCTTCATTTTATGGCACCTGCACAGCAGCAGTGAAGGCAGCAGGGCGGGGATATGCTAAGTATGCGCTGCCAGTACCCTGAGGCTGATCCCCCCCCCCCCCCGCCCCCCCAAGCCCAAGCTTTCTGTTTGGAGAGGGAGGAAAGGGGACAAGCAGCTGTGGGGATGGGCAGCGCATGCCCATTACGGGGAATTTTCGGGCATAAAACAGCTTTTCAGATTCGCTGGGGGGGGGGGGGGGGGTCCTGGGTAAAAGTATGCTCGGGAGTCAGGCCTGTGTTTTTTTTACGCACATAAAAAAAGAGGCATTCCTGGGTGCAGAGTTAGGGCGGGGAAATTATTTATGCGCCTATTTCTACAAATCAACATTACGCATGGAAATACATTTAACAGCTGCTGTGGAGCTGGGGGTAAGTAAGCACGCCGATACACGTCTGCACTTCTAAAAATCAACATTACGCTACTAACCGTGCCCTCATTTTTTTTTTTTAATTCAAAACTGCTTATTAAAGTATTCAAACACCAGTTTGTAACATACATGGTACAAAACCTTAACAAGCAGTACATTGAGAATATTCAACAGAAAATCCCAAACTGTTTTGTTATTTTTGAAACACTTTCCCCCACTGTGCTACATACTTCCACCCATCCACCCAACCCCCCCGCCCAAGGGCAGTACAGAAATAATACCAGCAATGTGCTTCATTACATACATCCAAACCCACACCCAAACCTCAGGATTACAACCGCCCCTCCTCTCTCCAACCCCACTTCCTAATCAGCAAGGGACCGCTCACAGTAGAAATCCGAGCAGCAGGGCACCTAAAAAACCTTGCCCTGCGCAAATCTGCTTTGAAAATTTGGACTAAAGTGAGTACTTTTTACTCACTTAACTTTAGCCCTAGGTGCACAGTTATAAAATTACCCTCTGTGTGTCTGGTAGCCTCCTGCCTTGCTCTCACTCGGCTCGATCCAGTAAGGCCGCGGTAAAAACAGTGAGGTAGTGTCAGGCGCACCCTTCCTCCCCGCACGCACAGTTCTCTTCACTAACTCCCCGATACTCTCCTCTAATCGCATGCAAATGCATGCCGCGGCTGTGAAGCGTTAGGGAAGGGTTATGCCCGCGCAACCCATTTTACTGTATAGGCGCTGTAACAGCGCCTATACAGTAATCTGGGTGCGCTGGTACCTGTCATTTCAAATGACATTTGAAATGACAGGCACCAGGAAGTGTAAAAAAGTTTAAAAAGTGTAAAAAACAAAAATACCTGTGTGTTATATAAAAAAATAAAACAATTTTAAATACCTGTCGGAGGGCCGTGGGTCCAGGCGGCCGGTGGGCGGCGGGCAGCCATCAGCGGCATCCGGTAGTCCCTTCTCCCTTCCTCCCTCCCTCCCCTGCCTGGATGAGCGCCAAAATCGCACGGGCGGGGCGGCAGCGGGGGGGGGGGGGGGCGGCAGCAGGATCCGGGAGCGGCGGGTAGGCAGCAGCGGGGTCCGGGGGGGCAGGGGCAGCGGCAGCGACAGCGGGGGGGGGGGGGGCGGCAGCAGGATCCGGGAGCGGCGGGTAGGCAGCAGCGGGGACCGGGGGTGGCAGCGAGATCCGGGGAGCCAGCAGCGGCAGCATGTTCAATCGCGCAGGCAGGTAGGTTGCAAAGTAAAGATGGCCGCCTGCACGGGAAAATCGTGCAATTGGCCGCTGAAGGCGTGACGTCACACCCCGTGACGCCAAACCTCGTGACGTCACGTCTTCAGCGGCCAATTGCACGATTTTCCCGTGCAGGCGGCCATCTTTACTTTGCCACCTACCTGCCTGCGCGATCGAACATGCTGCCGCTGCTGGCTCCCCGGATCTCGCTGCCACCCCCGGACCCCGCTGCTGCCTACCCGCTGCTCCCGGATCCTGCTGCCGCCCCCCCCCCCCCCCCCCCCGCTGCCGACCCGCCCGTGCGATTTTGGCGCTCATCCAGGCAGGGGAGGAAGGGAGAAGGGACTACCGGATGCCGCTGATGGCTGCCCGCCGCCCACCGGCCGCCTGGACCCACGGCCCTCCGACAGGTATTTAAAATTGTTTTATTTTTTTATATAACACACAGGTTTTTTGTTTTTTACACTTTTTACACTTACCATAGCAGGCCCGAGCCTTGCTACTTTTTCGTTTGTTTTTTTTTGCCCTGGTCCCGTCCGGTCTCCTGCAGCCCCGTCCGGTCCGGACGGGGCTGCAGGAGACCGGACGGGACCAGGGCGGGTAAGCAATGTTTTTACACTACACTACACTACACTAACTCCTACTAGGGGGAGGCGGTAAACTAGCAGGTTAAGGCCGCGGCAGAACAGCGGGTTACGGAGGAGATAATATCAGCGCCCGTTACAGTATCGCAGGGGAATAGATAATTCCTTCATTATACAGCTTTTTCGTTCATTTACATGCCGGGTGCGGAAAGGGTTATGCGTCTGTTTTCAGAAGCGATACGGACGCGTGAAACTGGAGACTGTATCGCCGAACTGCCTTGCGCGCCCGAATTGTGCGCTACGAGCACGTTACAGACGGGCAATCCTCGAGCGGACGATACTGGATCGAGCTGACTGTCAGGGCTGGTACAAGGGTATTAAACACCCTAGGTGAAACTTTGGCCATGCACAGGCCCTCCCTCTCTGCAGTCTCAGAAGCGTTCCTGTTCCTCTCTTCTCTCCTCCCAGCCCAGGAGCATTCCTCCCCCCCCCCCCCTCCCCTTAAGAGCATTCTTCTTCCTCTCTCCCTACCAGGCTATCAGGCCGATACAGTACAGTGCACTGTTAACCGGCATTTGGACGCACGTTTTTGATGCGCTAGCTTTACCCCTTATTCAGTAAGGGGTAATAGCGAGTCCAAAACACGCATCCAACCCCCCCGAGACTAATAGCGCCCGCAACATGCAAATGTATGTTGATAGCCCTATTAGTCATTCCCGCGCGATACAGTAAGTAAAATGTGCAGCCAAGCCGCACATTTTACTTTAAGAAATTAGCGCCTACCCAAAGGTAGGCATTAATTTCTGCCGGTGCTGGGGAAGTGCACAGAAAAGCAGTAAAAACTGCTTTTCTGTGCACCCTCTGACTTAATATCATGGCGATAAGTCGGAGGCCCCAAAAGTTAAAAAAAGTTAAAAATTAAAAATGGGCCTGCGGCTCGTGGGTTGAAAACCGGACGCTCAATTTTGCCGGCGTCCGGTTTCCGAGTCCGTGGCTGTCAGCGGGTTGGAGAACCGACACCGGCAAAATTCAGCGTCAGCTGTCAAACTCGCTGACAGTCGCCGCTTCCATCAAAAAAGAGGCGCTAGGGACGCACTAGTGTCCCTAGTGCCTCTTTTTACCACGGGCCCTAATATAAATAAATTAAGTTACTGAATCGCGCGCACAGGAGAGCGGCCTGTGCGCGCGCCGGAAGAGCGGGCGCTCTCCCGCGTGGTTTACTGTATCGGCCCGTATGCTGGGAAAGCAGTGGGGAACCTTTTCGCCAGCCCTCACCACCACATGTAAGGTCCTGGGAGCGCGGCTGGTGGTTTCAGCACTGCCATGGTTCTGGAAAGCCCCCGCCGCAGGTGGGGGCAGAGAGAGAGAGCGAGAGAGGTATAGGAAGCGGCAGCCAACACATTATCTCTTGCTGTTACAGCAAGGTTTGGGCCCCACTCGATACTGTCCTGGTCCAGTTTTACTGCTACTGCCCCCAAAAATTGGTGCTGTAGGTGGCCACTGAGCCCATCTAGTGCTTCTGCTGACCCTGGGAAAAGTGAAAGTGAGCATCATGGAAGGAAGGAGAGGAAGGGTGGGGCTGTCAGTTCTCCCATGCGGTTTCAACCATGGAAAGGCTGGAGCGCACTAGATGGAGGAACAGATGTCGTAGACCCCTGTGCCCTTAGAGCAGGGCTTTCTAAACCTGGCCTTGAGATCCCACAACTAGTTGGGTTTTCATGCATTTTCAGTATGGCTGTCTTGAAAACCGAACCAGCTTGCAGCTCTCGAGGACCGCAGTTGACTACCCCTGGTCTTGTCACTGCACATAGGGGCCGATGCAATATGGTGCACTGAGCCGAGCACACTGTTAACGTGCAGTTGGACGCGGGTAAAACAGGCGCTAATTAAGCCCCTAATACAATAAGGGGATTAGCGCCTATTCAACGCGCATCTAACACTGAGTGAATGCAATAATGCTCTTCACATGCAAATGCAAGTGAATGAGGCTATTAGGCATTCACTCCCGATGCAAAAAGAAAAATGTGCGTCTCTAACGCACATTTAATTGTCATCTATTAATGCCTGCCAGGAGCAGACAATAGATGTGCACATCAAAAAAAGAATAGAAATAGAAGAAAAAAAATTGATGATCGGGCCCATCACAAAAACCAACACCAAGTTTAACGGCATCGGTTTTCGTTACCGGCAGACAGCCTCGAAAACTGACGCCGATAAACTTGGTGCCGGTTTTTGTGACTATGTTGCTGAAAACCAACGCAGAGTTTATCGGCGTTGGTTTTCATGGCTGTCTGCCGCTAAGGAAGACCGACGCGATAAAAACCAATGCCGAGTTTATCGGCATCGGTTTTCCTTAGCGGCGGACAGCCATGAAAACTGACGCTGCTAAGTTGGATCAAACACCGCGCCTTCGATAAAGAGCTGCTGCAGGTCAGTCCTGGAGCTCCTTATTTTATGGCACATGACAAGCCCACTCGCCTCATTTCACCTACTCCCGAGCAGACCTCCTCAATTCCCAGGACCTGCAAAGTCAGAGCCTTCGTTCCTTAAAGCCATTGCAGAAATAAAAGGAGCTGAACGGATCACTCACCTAGCCGCTGATGCCTGGGGTTGGCCTCCATTTTGCAGACCGACTGTATATTTTCCCTCTTTCGGCTCTGGGTCTCCTCTCTGCAGCGTCCCCTCCTCTTCCTCCCCTGCAGGACAATTTACTTGCCGGCATCAGTTTTCGTGACCGCCGTATGGCAGTAAGGGAAACTGACGCCGATACTCAGCATTGGTTTTTAGTGACTAAAACCAACGTCTGGGTTCGCGTTATCAAGGATGCGTTAAGGGTCACAAGCGACCCTAGCGCATTCTTGCTAATGCGACCCTCTAATTTAAATATTTCATGGCGCTCCCCTTTGGGGCGCCATGCGTGCGTTAAGAGAGTGATCGCTGACTGTTCAGCGCCCGCTGTCTACGCGTCTTTATTGCATCGGCCCCTCTAGTGTGTAGGATAAAATTGTTCCTTGTCTTTTTTTCATTCTTTGAGTTTTAGACTTCCTGACAAACAAAGGTATTTGTTTTGGGATCAGCTAATTGGCCAATTTTGCAGCCTTGAAAGCCTACTGTATGTTGTGAGACTTACTTGTGAAGTGAAAACATAATGTGATATCTCTGAAATTCAGTATGAATGCCCTGATTGCTAAGTTTCTTTCAGCCTAATAGGCAGTGGGCAGTAAGGGTTGATCCTTGCCGCTGTTTTAGTCCTTTACAATCTGATGTGCCTTTCTCATCCCGCAACTAACTCGCTCATATATTTGCATACTAATGTCATGCCATCTACGTGCAAATACACCTGGGCTTATCCAGATGTTTAGGAAGAACTTTGATAGCGTACCATGACCAAGAGTTTAACTGGCAGACGCATCGGGATTATCCATCCTAAAACCTGCCCGACTTCTGGAGTCTGAAATAGGCAGCTCCAAACGAGACGAGCAGTCTTCAGGCACTTGTTTATACATGCACAAGGTAGAAGTCAGATTTGTGAGCGGTTTTAATTTTAGCAGATCACGTTGTGTTAGTAACATCACCATAGAGCTGTGAGATTTCAGAGCCATTTTAAGACGGGGTGATAAAATAAAAACTGGGACAGCAGTATTTAATTAGCATGTGGTTGTGTCTATATCTGGAGAGCCACCCGGCAGAGCTGTCTGCGAGTGTCTCTCTGGAGGGGCTGGGCTGGCATCAACAGGACTGGGTAGGAAACAAGAACAGCAGACTTCATTATAATTATGCCAAGCAGAGCTCCCTTCGCGATGGAGACTTGATCATTAGGGACCCAGAGTTTTAACTGGACTCTCAGGTGTCAAACCAAGAGCAATCTCGCCTCTTTCGTTATTATAGTTAGCATATTCTTTTGGCTATTCTTCTCCTGTTTTGTTTGCCTGCACGTTAGTTAAAGTCTTGAAAAGTTTTCAGGTGGCTCATGGCTCTTTAGGGGGGCAATATTGAAACCGCTCACATTGATGCTTTCTTTTGCACTCATTTTCAAAAGGAAAGAAGGCAAGGACTTTCACTTTGAAAACCACCGTGGGTTACAGAGCTACGCATGGTCCCTTGTATCTGCTTTTGGTGCCGGTAGAATTTTGCTGGAAAAGGACGGGTGCAGATTTCGAAAATGCTATTTCCACACATAAAGGTGAATTTTACAAGCCCGGCGCATGCCAAAAGCAGGAGATGCACGCGCAAGGGCCAGTGCACTTTGAGTGAATTTTAATAGCCGCCCATGTCCATGAGTATCCCCCGCTGCGCACACAAATGAAAAATTTCAAAAAAGGGGCAGAGTGTGGGCATTCCTGGATTTCAACTTCAAATTTGCGCGGAAATTCTTACCCACAGAGGCGCGTGCCAGGGTCCTCTACCACGTAACTTTACTTCTGCTATGGATGGCATGTAAGTTATAAAATAAAGTTAAATAGACAGATCAGTGGGGTTTTGAGGGTCGGAGCTTACAGGGGAGAAGGGAGGCCATTAAATTATGTGGGTTTGGAAGATCTAAGCCTTACCTGGGCGAACTTGGAACGAACTGGGAAAACCGATAATGGCGTCAGCGTGCGTGTCTTTTAAAATCCCCCCACTTGCATGGTAGAAGCGGTATTTGTGCGCATAAGCGCCCCGCCACTTAAAATTGTGCGCACATGTGCGCGCGGTCAGCCTATTTTATAACATATGCGCGTGTTTTATAAAATGGCTGCTTCCCTGACCACGGGCCAACGGACGCATGCACGTGTGCGTCCACGCAGCTGTTTAAAAGTTACCGTCATACTTTCCCTCCCCCTCCCCCATCCCCCTGCAACCTGAATGTACTCCTAGGAATGCCTCCTCTCAGTGCCGCAGAAAGATGCACAGACGTTTCGCCCAGCCACTTTAGGTGTGTAAAATGCCTTTTAGTGGCAGAAATCATGTTGAAAGTTGCCCTTTTAAGAGAGTAGGTTTCCAAAGCCATTTATGTATGTAAATGGCTTTTTAACCGGATAAGAAAGCTACCACAATACTGCCCGCATTGTACGCGGCCTAGAGGCCCATAACATGCCCGCATTTACGCTACAATTTTTAATGGGAACATTCCCAGGGCAAATTTAGACTGGGGGAGGCTTCAGCGCCTCAATGTTCAGCCGGAAAAAGCACCCAAGGGAAAAGCACGTGGACATCTCCACGGGTACTTTATCTTTGGTGATTTTTACAAAGGGAAAGTGTGCTCTTACGTTCCCATTGAGAAGTGGTGCAAAGTCTGCTGGTAAAAGTACCCACGGACTTTGCACCGAGCCATACAGTTTCGAGAATTGCCCCCTTTTATTGCTGATTTTGATTTGTTTAGATTGTAATCAATGAATATCTATTGAGGGGGGTTGGCAATATCCCAATGAATCAGAGGTGCACTGTGTGTGTGTGTGTGTGTGTGTGTGTGTGTGGTCCTATGAATATACAGCACAATGCCATCCAAATGACTTATTTAGAGCAAATCACCAGGGGACATTTATTACTTGGTTAATTATTTGAGACATGGGGGTCTGAATTACAAAGGCTTTTCTCCCATACTGTGTCTATGGGAAAAATGCTTAGTAAATAGGGCCCGTAGATTGTACTGTATTGCTGTTATATATAGAGAGAGAGAGTAATGAAATATCATTGTTACTATAATGCAAGTTTTAGCCATGAATGCTCATACTGTTGTGATTGGCGGTCAGTGGGTCCATTCTGCTGACCACTGCTCTTACTCCAGTCCCGGTCCCTGGAATACCGCCGCCGTGGAAGATCTCCCCGGGCGTGCGCGGCACCTCGCCACATTCAGCCCACCTTGTCTCCCGCTTCTCCCGTCACCGGACTGAGCTCCCCGGGCCACGCGGCAGGCCCCTGCGCTGGCCTTGCTATCGACAGTGCTCCTGCTTCAGGCTCCTCCTAGGGGCATGCATGCACTGATGCCGTCCCACTTAAAGGGCCAGTGGTGAGAAAACCCCGAAGGCACACCCTGGTGACATCACCTAGCCAGGACTGTAAAGGGCTGAGCTTGGCTCCCCCCAGTGCCTCGGCAATAGGTTGGCTATCTTTTGGTACAGCTAAGTTGCCTCAGCGTTGTTCCAGCGTTTCTGCTCCTGATTCCTGTGTTGGCAGCCTGGTCTGTGTTCCTGAGTTCTTGTCTTTGTTTCCTTCGTGGACAGTCTTCAGCCCCTCTCTTCCGAGTCTTCAGTGTTCCTGCCTGTGCTGCTCCTTGCCTCCCTGCCTTAACTCCGTCCCTTGTTTCCCTCGGACAGAACTCTGGTTTTGACTTCAGCTTGGCTCTGACTCTGATTGGACTCCACCTGCCACTGACCACTGCCTGGACACCTCTGTTTGTACTCCGTCTGCCACTGACCACTGCCTGGACTCTGATCTCGATTGAACTCTGCCTGCCTTCGACCTTCTGCCTGGTTCATGACACTGTGCAGTCCCAGCCTGTCTGAGACCTCTGCCTGGACCACTACCCTGAAGTCCTCCAATTGTCATAGACCTTTGCCACTGCACTGGATGAACCCGGCTTCCTTCCTGCACTGGCCTGCAACATCTTCACTTCTACAATTCTCCATCAGCAAAGAGGCCCACACCTAAGACCAGCTGGCCCCGGTACCCGAGGCCTCAACCTAAGGGGAACATGGGCTGGTATTAGCGAAGCTCCAGTTGGGCCTCTGCTCCAGCCAGCTCGGCCTGCCAACAGTGGGGACCTGCGGGGCCCCTCCCCGCAGGTAGCACCAACTCCCCTTTAGCCCAAGGGTCTATGTCACCAACACACATAAAGTTTCATGGGATCACCAACTGAGGATCTGAATTAATCTGCCTCATTATATAACCTAATTTATTATTATGCTTTCTAGAAACTGTGACTCATGTAGTAGCGTAAAATAGTAACATATTAGTTGACAGCAGAAAAAGACCAATTGGTCGAACCAATCTATCTAGTTAGTCCTGTCCTAAGGAATATTGCTAAGGATCCCACCTGCAAATCAAAGAAGCTTGACTGCTGGCAGAATATCGCTTCTTATCCAAGTTGGTTATCTTCCTCTTTGGTTTTGTGTGCTGCTGGTTAAATTTCCATCTTTAGTCTGGCACCCAGCCTCCCTTCTCCCCTCCACCCTCCATCAAGCTTTGTAATAATCAAAGCAGCTAAGAAAACTAGTGAGGTGAGAAGAGAGCACAGCAGAGAGGACAGGGTAGGGGGAGAGAGAGCAAAGGAGAGTGGGAAAGAGGGAAGAGAGGGGGAGATCAAGGAAGGGGAGAGGAAAGGAACCCGAAGGAAGGGAAAGGGGGAAGAGACAGAAAGGGAAAGGAAGGATGAGGCAGGGTAGGAGGAAGGAAAATAGAGAGAGCAAAGGCTCAGGAGATGGGAAGGGATTGGAGAGAGGAAACAAGAAGCCATTGCAATTAGCTTGCTGCCTTCTTCAGAGGTGCCTCTTGGAGCCAGGATCACAGACAAGATGAAGTGAGTAGGTTAGAAATGGGGGTGAAAGGGTGCAGCTGTTTTGTTTTGTTTTTTACATAGGTTTTGGCAGTCCTAGGCAGAAAGAGAAGCTTGCCTTAAGGGGTCCAGCAACAGACCTCAGTCTGAATTCAATCCTCTGTAGCCAGGACCTAAGAAAAACACACCTCAAGCGTTACCCTTTCATCTCCACCTCTAGGGGTTCTCTGGGCTTACCCCTTGTTTTCTGGAATTCTGTCATTGTTTTGGCCTCTAACACCTCCAGTGGGAGACTGTACCATGTATCAAGCACCCTTTCTGAGAAGAAATAGTTCCTTATGTTACAATTGAGTCAGCCCTCTTGAAGCCTTATATCAAGAGCTCATATTTTAGAACATCCTTTCTGCTGAAAATGTTTTGTTTCACGTGCATTATTCATACATTTGAGATATCTGACTATCTCTGTCACCTCACGCTTCTCTTTCCTGGGTATCCATATATAGGTCCTTCAGTATCATATTATAGGGCTCTTGATGCAGACTCAAACACCATTTTGGAAGCCCTTCTCTGGACTGTCTCTATCCTTTTGGAGATATGACCTCCAGAAATGTACAAAATACTTCAAATGAGGTCTCACCAATGACGTCTAAAGCGACAATGTCATCTTTTTCTGTTGGTTGTACATCTCCTTTTGCAGCTAAACATTCCTCCATTTCTCGCCACTGCCTTGTTGCACTGCTTTTCTGCTTTCAGATGATTGGGTACGATCACTCCAAAATCTCTCTCCTGTTTGCTGCAAATCAGTACCTCAGCTTTTCCTCTCCCCTACCTTGCATGGCTCTTTTGTATTTTTATTTTATTTTATTTATTTATTGTTTTTGTTATACCGAGTTTCATGATAGGCATCACATCAACCCGGTTTACAAATAACAAGGAGTGTAAAGCATAACGTAACGTAAAAAACAATATTTTCAATAAGAACCTTGAACTTTAAATACAGTGAATCAGAAAAAGGGAGAGGGAAAGTTACAAAAAACAAGGAAAATAAACTTGGGATGGAAGGGGAGAAATTGAACAGCACAATATTTACATTTCAGCCTATTGATACATTAGAATAGCAAGTGAAAAAATAAGACTATGAAACGGTACATAGGTAATCAAATGAATAAATATGACAGTTGTGAATGGTAATAGTATGATAAATATTCAGCAGGAATTAGTGAGAGAGGGTTTGAGGTTGGTTGATTCGTGTTTACATTCCATTATTGCATACGAGTTAGTGCTAGTGAGAGGAGGTTTTATTCAAGGCTTGGAAATGCTTTTTTGAAAAGCCAAGTTTTTAGTCTTTTCCTAAATGTTAAAGAGCATGGCTCTTGTCTCAAATCAGGTGGGATCGAGTTCCAGAGAGCTGGACCTGCTGATGAGAAGGCTCTGAGACTCAAGGATTTATGTTAGTAGGTTTTGGCCTTTGGAATTTGGAGTGACTCTTTGTAGTGTTCCCTGATAGGCCTGGCGGAGGTGAATTTTTTAAGTGGTATTTGTAGGTCAAGTTGCGTGTGTTGGTTGATAGTTTTGTATATGATGTTAATGGTTTTGTACATGATTCTATAGTGGATCGGAAGCCAATGGAGGTTTTTGAGAATAGGTGAAATGTGGTCAATTTTCCTGGAATTTGTAAGGACTCTGGCTGCAGAGTTCTGAACCATTTGTAAAGGTTTGGTGTAAGAAGCTGGGAGGCCTAATAGTAATGAGTTGCAATAATCTAGTTTGGAAAAGATTATTGCTTTATGCCCAAAATACATGGCTGGACACTTTTTTTGTTTTTTTTGCATTAAATCTTAGTTCCCAAACTCTTGATTACACCTCAAGCTTTCTTAGGTCACCCTTCATTTTTTCTGCTTATACAATTTCAACCTCCCGGCAGATTCTTTTTTTTCTTTTGGTTAAGAAACATTGAGGAGAGTCTTGATAAGGAGTAGGATTTAATAATGTTTGACTACATTTCTCAGTAGAATGGAAAATGGGAAAAAAATAAGCTTTGACCCTTTATGGAAAAATGTGAAAAAAAAAAGAAGTCTCATTCTTCAAATTTTTTTTAACCATAGAAATGAATGGAAACTGTTTGTAGAAAAATTCACAAATGTACTTACCCATGCCTTTCTTAAAATAACATCAGCAGGTAAACAAGAAATGCTGGACCATGTGTATCTAATTCATTTCACACTTTCCCTCTTCATGAGAAAGTTTGCCCATTGAAGTCCTTGGGAGATTGTTTTGGGTAGGTAAGGAGCACTGCATCCCCTTACTTACCGGTGTCCCTTTTAAGACAGGGTCTGCCCTTTTCAGATCACCTCGAAGAGATCTCTCTGCCCTTGCGCAGTGGTTGGCTGTGCTCCCCTTTATTCAACCAATAGCCAGCTAGGGTTAAAGCTATCCTGCTAACTTTAATCGAGTACATTCAGCGAGACGTTTATCCCGCTGAATACACGGGACAAGTTATCCGTCTAACCTTAGCCAGAAAACTTGTCTACTAAATGGCCTTCTGAATATTGGCCTCTCTATTTTTGTGCCCTCGCAAACCAGGAAGGGTTTTTTTTCTTGTTAGAGAGAAACAAAAAGGAGAGGGTTTGGTTTTTTGTTAAACTTCCTTTATTCAAGAGACTCAATTTAAATTGCCAGAAAAACAAACCAGTCATCAAACTCAAAATAGCCCAATAAAAGCCAAACTCATTTAACAACAGAATTGTATCTTGTCATTTTTTTTCATTATAACCTTTAACAATACCTGTAACTACCTCCCCACACACTTACCGGCTTAAACAAGCATTGGCACTGACCAGTGCTCACTCACACCCCCACATTCACACCCATTCACCCAGAGCTGTTCTTAAATTAACTCTGTAGTGTCACAAATGAAGAGATTGCAGACTGAGGTTCTACTAACATAGGGAAAGGTTCCATGCTGGAGTGCTTATCACATCTGCTTCGCACACAGAAGATCTTGGGTTTAAGTCCCAGTGGAGCCATTTTCCTGCCAAGTATTTGTGACCTGGCTTAGCCAGTGTTGGAAATAGGATACTGGTTTGATGGCCCTTTGGCCAGACCCAGTATGGCATATTTTATGTTCTTACAGTACCACAAAACTTAGTCCATAACCAAAGAGTCCCTTACTTTATGACAGATTTCCTATTCTTCAAATAAAGAAAATAATTACAAAAATGATTCACCATTAACTGCTCCCATACAGAAAGACAGGGCGGAGAAGCTTCCGCCCAGTGTGTCAGGAGAGCCTTTTTTTGGTAATAATAACGCCAAGGATAGAAGACACCTCTCCAAAGCCCTGCAAGTGAGTAATCTCTGTATCCCAGTCCAATATAATCAATGAAGCTGTGAAGCCAATCTGTTTCTCTAAAATCTGAATCAGTCTAGTCTGGAGTCCGCCAAAAAAGGCCTCAGCTTTTCTCACCAGACAAACAAGGGCCAACATCCTGCAGGCACCCAGAGCACACATCCGTGTCAAAAAAATGAAGCTTAAGCTCCCGAACTCTGTCAAGAAAAGCCCTGAAGAGGAGAGTTTTTGTCTTACAGAGAGTTGGGCCTGTTATTTTGTGACCCGACCAGCAGTGCCGTAGCTAACCTATGGCCAATATGGCCACCACGCCCATAGGTGCCATTGTCTGAAAGGCGCCACCGCCGCCGATCACGCTGTGGGCACTTCCCACTCCAGAACAAGCCTTTACTACAGTGTCGGGGCTGTACCGCAGGCTTTCCTCCCCTCTCGGCTCCTCCTTTCCTCCTCCCCAGGTCATGTCGAAACGCTTGCAGCAGGCACAACCTTGGGCCTTGGGCTTCCTTGGGCCACGGAGGCCACAGAAGGAGGCTTTGGGATGGAGGCGGGCAGCGGTGTAGCAGGGGCCACCACCTGGTAGGAAAACGCTTGAGAGATATTTAACATGAGAGGGGGGGGGGGGTTGTTGCTGGTGTCTGGGGAGGGACAAAGAGGGATGTTAGTGGTGTCCTGTCCCTGGGTGAGGGGGAGAGAAGAGGATGTTGGTGGCTGGTGTCAAGGAGAGGGAAATGCTGATAATGACTGGAGGGGAGACAGGAACAGAAAGGAGGACACTTGGGGTGGGGAGCAGGAAAGGAATACTGGTGCTGGCCTGGAAGGGAAGGGGGAGACAGAGAAGGGTATACTGGTAATACTGGTGCTGGCCTGGAAGGGAAGGGGGAGACAGAGAAGGGTATACTGGTAATACTGGTGCTGGCCTGGAAGGGAAGGGGGAGACAGAGAAGGGTATACTGGTAATACTGGTGCTGGCCTGGAAGGGAAGGGGGATACAGAGAAGGGTATACTGGTAATAGTGGTGCTGGCCTGGAAGGGAAGGGGGAGACAGAGAAGGGTATACTGGTAATACTGGTAATACTGGTGCTGGCCTGGAAGGGAAGGGGGAGACAGAGAAGGGTATACTGGTAATACTGGTGCTGGCCTGGAAGGGAAGGGGGAGACAGAGAAGGGTATACTGGTAATACTGGTAATACTGGTGCTGGCCTGGAAGGGAAGGGGGAGACAGAGAAGGGTATACTGGTAATACTGGTGCTGGCCTGGAAGGGAAGGGGGAGACAGAGAAGGGTATACTGGTGCTGGCTTTGGGGGGGGGGGGGGGGAGGGAGGCAGGAACTGAGATGGAGACATTGGTGGGTTAGGGGAAAGGGGATGTTGGTGGATGCCTGGAGGGAACGAAGGGGGGGTCAGAGAGGAGGATACTAGTGCTGGCCTGGGCGGGGTCAGTGGAAGCACTAGGTCAGGGGTCAGGAACCTTTTTGGCTGAGAGAGCCATAAACGCCACATATTTTAAAATGTAATTCCATGAGAGCCATACAATATGTTTAAAACTAAATACAAGTAAATGTGTGCATTTTATGTAAGATCACACTTTTAAAGTACAATAAGTCTCTGAAAATATTACACCAGGCCTTAAGACACCAATACATCTCCTATTAGGAAAACGGACCAAGTCAGGCTGCTATAGAGTCCTACACAGAAACTACACGCCAGCAGAAAACCTCACCTGAATCACGTGCTGTCCCTCACCTAACATAGAATAAAGAGACCAAAACGCATAACAAGAAGCATGCAGAAAAAACTGAATTGGAAACTGCAACAAGCCAGAGTCTCTGTATGCAGTATAATAAAGGAAAAAAGAAACATCACCCATCCTTATAAAACAAATCAAGAAATATAAAATCATCAGCAGTAAAACTGTACTAACAAAAAGAACATATTTCGAAACAGCTGATGAGTGGAATATCCAATAATTAAAAACTCATATAAAACATTTCCAGATACCAACAAAATATTTCAAAATAGCAGACACAAAGATCCAGTAATGAAAAATAATAAGGATACAAAAATTTTTTTGCTCTGCATACCTGGGAACGTTTGATATCCAGGTGTCCTGAGATTGTTCTGAATTAGCAGGAGGCGGGGTGGTTTGCTTGGAACTTTCTCCTCTCTGTCACATACCAGCTCGCTCTCTCACACTGGCTCTCAATGACACACCTATACACACATGCTCTCAGTACTCACATATACACATGTTTTTTCTCTCTCACTTATATAGGCTCTTGATTACACATTTACACACATGCTGTCTATCTTTTCACGCTTACACACACACACACAGGCTTTCAATCACATAAATACATGCTGTCTTTTTCTCTCACACACAGACTCTCATTCACATGCTTACAAACATGTCCTCTCTTTCTCTCATTTACACACAGGCTCTCAATCACATACTCACATGCTCCCTCACCTAAATCAGCTCTCAATCACACACAGACACACATGATCTCTCTCTTACTTATACACACAGGCTCTTAATCATACATACACATGATTTCTCTCACACACAAAGGATCTCAATCATACACACATACTCTTTCACACAAACAGGTTTTCAATCACAAACTTACACATACAGGTTCCCAATGGTAAACTTACATTCATGCTCTCTCTCTCACAGGCAGGCTCTCAATCACAGACATACTCTCTTTCACATGTACAGGCTCTCAATCATTCACATACATGCAATCTCTCACACACACACACACACAGGATCTCAAACACACATGCTTGCTCGCTCATTCACTCTCTCTCTCCCCCACCCCGGGAACTCGCGGCAGCAGCCTCCTCCCAACACTAACCTCCTTCATTTTCAGCCCTCGCGGAGGCGAAGCCGGAGTCCCATCGGCCGCGGTTGAAACGCTTCATTTTCCTCCGAGCCGCGCTGCAGTCTTCTTCCCGTCGGACACTAGCGTGGCCTCTTCTTCCCGCGCAGGCACCCGATGCTCTCCACTTCCTCTTCCGGGCCGCGGGAAGAGGAAGTGGAGAGCATCGGGTGCCTGCGCGGGAAGACTCCCGCGCAGGCACCCAGCTGACACCCGATGACTCCCGCGTAGGTACCCGATGACTCCAGCGCAGGCACCCGGCTGACACCCGATGACTCCCGCGCAGGCACCCGGATGACTCCAGTCGTGCCGCTGACTCCAGTCAGCGGCACCGGCGTGCTCTCTTCTCCTCCCCCCC
The DNA here is from genome assembly GCF_901001135.1 of Rhinatrema bivittatum. Classification (NCBI taxonomy): domain Eukaryota; kingdom Metazoa; phylum Chordata; class Amphibia; order Gymnophiona; family Rhinatrematidae; genus Rhinatrema; species Rhinatrema bivittatum. Next base: position 267,529,190 of record NC_042621.1, read on the forward strand.
CGCGGCCCGGAAGAGGAAGTGGTGAGCATCGGGTACCGGCGCGGAAGAAGAGACCACGCTAGTGTGGTCTCTTCTTCCCGCGCCGGTGTGAGGGACGTTGTGAGGGACAGAGAACGCGTGTTTTGTGTGTGTTGGGGTGAGAGGAGAAAGTTTGTGCACACACATCCACAACTGGAAATCAAAAGTTCTCAAAAATGGAAAGCTAGTGACTTTTTATAATCCATAATAGTTTGAATTAATTGCAGTTCTTTGATGTCTCTGCTGTTTTGAAATATTTGGGGGGGGGAAATTGAAAAAAATGTGCATAGAAGTTTTTAACTATTGGTCAGCTGTTTTGAAATGTTTTATAGCTCATGTAACAAGGATTAAGAGTCAGTTCTTGCAGAGGTTAAGGATCACATCCTTACAGATCTGAGGGTCACATTTTGTATCAGCTTAGAGATTATTATAATAATAGCCTGGTTTTAAGTTTTAAAACATTTAACAGTCTTCCAGCTCGTGCTGACATAATTGTGCACAGGGTGATGGCGCCTTTTTTTCTCTTGGCCATGGGTGCCAAACTGTCTCATTGCGGCTCTGCCGACCAGCCTGGAAGGGAAGCCCCCTTTCTGGAAAGAACTGGATTGAGGCTGCCTGTCTGTCTACCAGTCAAGTGGTCTTGCAATGTTCAGAAAGATTTATTGGGCCAAAGAGACCTGATTGTATTTTTTTCCCCCTGTTGTTGAGGGGAAGAATTGTGTTTTCAGTTTCACCTTCCTACCCTACTCTAAGAAGCGCTGTTCCCCTCTTTCCAACCACAGATGGACAGAGACTGCAATACTGGGAGTGATCATGATTTTTACCTTTCTTGCATGGATCTTGTTTTTTAAATAGCAGTTAGCATTTTTTGTTTGGACACCACTCCCAGACTACTGTGTGATTTTGTTACTTCCAACTTGAAAACTGGTTGAAGAAAACGGCCTGAGTGCCAGTTGTGTCAGTGAAAGCGAGGAGTATGGGGAGCTTAAGAGACTGTGGAAAAGACCACCCATACTATCTAGGGTCCCAGAGGCTTGGTCCATTTCCCCGCTAGTGGAATCCCGGCACCCAGGGTCTAACGTGTGAGAGGAAGTTTAGAGGTCCGGGACGGTAAACTTTGTCCTGGGACTTGCTGTAACCTCTGCATTAGGGGACTCTGAAATCAAGAGGCGGGTTACACATATAGGCAGAATATTTATAGAACAGAATTGTTTTCCTTTTTACCGACACTCAATAGGGGTAAATCAGACAAGTTGCAACTTAGCTGCTGGGCAAGCAGAGTCTTTAACCACGGTCCTAGGTTAAAACTTTCTCAGTAGCCATAGTAAGTTTCAGTCTGGGGCCAGACAAGGAAAAGGCGACTGTTTATACAAATGCGTCAATGAATGCAGCTGCACAGGATGGGGAAAAAATGGTTGTTGGCTCTTGATCTGTTCCGCAAATTGGTTATCCAGTTACCGCCACTTTTCAGGGTTTGATTATAGTCATAGGGTCACTGATACAGGACGTGTGGCATGGTGCCATGATGCAGGCAGGCAGATAATCAATGGGCTCTTTTAGCTATGTTTCATGAGTGGGGTGCAGGAGACTTTAACCTCTCTGGGAAAGGGAAATATGATTTAGTCCAATTAACACAGTTAATAGTCTTTTTTTCTGACGAGCTACTTGACAGTCTTGTGTATAGTTGCTAGCTTTGCCTTTTGGTAGCTAGATGAAATAGCCACGGTTAGTTCTTAGTCAGATATCAATCTCATAAGCCGCTGGCCCTTGCAAGCCAGTTTTTTTCTCTCTCTCTCTCTATCACTCTCTCTTTCTCCTTCCTCCCCCACTTTTTCTGTGCCTTTTCTCCCTACCACTCTGAAAAGCCACCTAGGTAGCTACCGCAGTTTGTAAATTGTCAATATTTCTAATAAAAGAATGGATAGATAAACATTTTGAAGAGAGGAAACAAGGAAGGAGAAAATCAGAGCTATAGCTGAAGGTCTTGAATCCTGCGTTATGAAAAGTATTTTTGCTTTGTGATGCTTCACAATTACAAACACATTGCCTGCCACATTGGCGAGACTGAGGGTCAGGCTTGAGGACTGGGGAAACAAAAGAACTGCAGACAGCTTACAAGTCACTTTGCTGGCACAGTTGTGAAATAGTCAGATAAAAGTTGTTCTACTGTATCATTATTCTCTGTAGCATTCCACTATATAGGATGCATCCAACAGGTAGCACCGTACCTTTTGATCAGCGATTACTGAATAATCATCCATTCTTACTGCAAACTTCACTTAGGCCCTTTGTTTTAAAAAGGTTTTTGGGGTTTTTTTTTAAAGCAGTGTCCTCTATATTTTCCTCTCTTGTCATGCAGGGAAATTTAAATGTACTCCATCCATAAACTAAAGTCATGGTACAGAAGGTGATTGTTCATGCGTGGATTGCTTCAGCACGTGAACAATGCATCACTCATACACATCTGTGCTTTCAGTGAACTGACTGGAAACGTTAGACTTCTCCCCAAAGCCCTTCACAGATGAAGCAGCTGTTGTTGGTTGCATTAGAAAAATGTGTTCCGGTCCAGAGAGCTTCGCTTATTTTCTTCATGAAGAGATGACCTTGGAAGAGCTTCATCCTTCGTAAATACACCAGTGCTTGAAAAGGTTGTTCTGAAATCCAACCATTGACGGCTTTATATATTGCATCCACTGCTTTCATTCTTTTCTTGTGAAATTTCTCTTATTGTTCCCATGGCGATATCTAAGGTATTTTGAGGAAAAGATAGGAAGTGTGAAAGCTTATTAAGAGTGGCGTGCAGGCTTGGGATGGAGGAAGGGGGCGTGGGGTTGATTCACCCATGGGGAGCCAATTTTCAGAGCCAGTTTGGGCAGGTAAATAGAGATTTAGCTGTCTGAAAATTGCCATCTCTCAGACTTCCTGAAAGTAGGTATATACTGTTATCCTCGCCAGGGGTAGGCGTTCGGAGATGTGCTTTAGTGAGCAGGATTGCCCAATAACTTGTGCAGATGGTATTTTCAAATATGTGCCTGGTATTTTCCATGAAATATCTACCTGCACAAAAAGCTGATTCAAAAGTGCCCATGGCAAATTTAAAATGGAGAGTACATGCGTACTTTCCTTTTGAAATTTGATGTAAAGTCCACGGGGAAAAATGTACCCACTTTCTCTGATACTTCTGTCGTCCTGCAGTCACTGACCCTCTCAGGCCGAGAGAACCAGATGGAGAAATAAAACCAGTTTCCAAGCAAAGCAGAAAGGAAGGGTGGAAAGCTTCATTTCAGCCGAAATTCCATCCAGGGGAAGTCATCTCTGTCCTAACAACGGTAAAATAATTCAGAAAGTCGCTCATATCTCCAAAATTCTTGCCCCGTTGACTTAGGCCTAGGAGTTTCCGGGATGAAAAGGAACTGAAAAACACTCCTCTAGGAGTCTCTGCCTTGTAAAGACACAGGAAACAACCATTGCAGCAATCTCAGGTGGGGGTGAGCGCCCGCCGCAGCACGGAAGGAACGATCCACTCTCCTTCTATAGGGCTACACCTGAGCACGGGGTTTCCCCAAACCTGTCCCGGGGAGCCCCCAGCCAGTCAGGTTTTTAAGATATCCACCACGAATATGCACGAGGTAAATTTGTATATAATGGAGACTCAGTATATACAAATTATCTCATGCGTGTTCACTGTGGATATCCTGAAAACCCCTGCCTTAGTATGAATCCCAGTGGGGGCCCTACAGAAGGGATCTGTGGTTTTCCTGAATTCTTGAATTTAAATAGTGTAATAAGGGGAGCTGGACGTGAAATGAGTATCTCAGAAATGTATTTGTTATTCAGGCACAGAAGAAGCCATTTACTTGGGATATGGTTTTATTTATTTATTTATTTGTTTGTTTGTTTGTTTGTTTCACAGCTTTTTTTATACCGACATTAAAATACACATCATATCGGTTTACATCATAACGAAAGGTTGAAATTACATTGAACGGGGAGGGGGGAAACATGAGAACAATAAACAACAGAATAGGGGCTATGAGGAGGAGCCAGAAATCAAGCGAGGAAAAAGAAAGGGGGGGGGGGGAGGAGAGGGATATGAACAAATTTACAAAAATTGAAAATGATAAAATACAACATATTTACAAAACATTCAGGGTGGGTATGAGGATGAACATATTAACATCAAAGAAGGGGGGGGGTCAGGGTGAATAGTGGGAGGGGGGGGCTAGTCCGGGAAGGCCTGGTGGACCTTTATTTATTTGTGTGACATTCTTATATTCCTCAACTTCCAGAGATTTTGGCCAGTATGGATAACAAGAATACAATCTTAATATTATGTAACAAACCACATAAAGCTCAGAATAAAATACAATAAATCACAGTCATTTTAAAAAGGAGATGAACAGTTAATTGTAATATTCCCCATGGGATAGGTTTTTCTAGGTTAATTTCAGTAACAATAAATGTTCCTTGTTTGGTGGATGCGTAATGGGAACATGTTTATGATGCTGAAAATATGTAAGAAACAGTCAAGGAAAAGTATGATAAAGTGGTAAAAGGTTAAAATTAGGAGAAAGTTTAACCTTTTCAAGCTCTGAAATAATGTCCATTTCTATATGGGTACTCTGCAAATAGTTCACAATACCTGTTCTTGAATCGATGGTGCTCTCTTTGCATTTGTGACTTCATAAAAAATATCACCTACGATCTTTAAGCGGGAGGACTGTTAAGCATTAATTTCTAACTGCAGAGGTGTAGATCTGGTTTCAGCAGGGCTGCTAGTATCTGCTGTTATTGATATGATATTCTGGGGGAGGGAAGAGGTTAGAATTACAACAGTGTACAAATGAATGGTTCATATTTTATTTCCTAACTGGAATCTGAAAAGTGGATCATTGGCAGCCCAGATAGAGGCAAACAGGCCTATAATGAGGAGCCTAATGAAGGATTGTATGCAGGCCCTTCTCCATAGGGCAGAATGCATGATCTGCCTCATTAAAATATGCATGAAGCTCATCATTGCTTTTCAGACCTGCAGAGTCCCTCTGATGTCATCAGTGCAGGAACTGATCAGAGGAAGCTCATTGTCAGCATGCTCTAAGGGCAAAGAGTCAAAAAAACTTGCTCACGCTTCAGTCACAACCTTGTCTCACTTAAATATCTTGTCAAACACCTATGTGCCCTGACTTCATAGGATTCATTAGGGAAAATGCATCATCAAGACGTATTGAAAATGCTTTGCTAGAGTAAAAAAAAAACAAACAAACCTGAAATGGCTTAGCAAGGTACAGCACATGAAAACCTGCTGGGATAGAGGATCAGCTTGTGCAAAAATCTTACAAAACTCCTTTTTATCATATTGCACTCTTTTTTTCCCAAAACATTATTGCCAGTTCCAGTAGATGCTCTACTCCCCTCCCCAGCAAAGCCTTGTTGTCTAAATAGGATTGCAGTCAGTTTCACCTGGATCCACCCACTGCTATTACTTTTTCTGACTGCAAGTTTTTCTTCCAGCCTGCTTTCCTGGATGCCTCCGGTTCTCCATCCTCTTTCTCTTAAGGTGGCATCTTCACCCCTGTGAAATGCTTCAAAATGCCCTCCGTCTTTCGGTTGACTAATTCATCCCCGTTTCCAGAGAACAACGCACTGTAAGATGAATTTTAAAAGCCCTACGCACGCCAAACCGGGAGATATACGCACAAGTCAGGCCAGTGTGCGCCAAGTGGATTTTAAAAGCCACCGGTGTATGTGCGTGTCTCCCGCTATGCACACAAGCCAAATGTTTTGGGCATGGTCTGGGCAGGGTGTGGGAGTGTCAGAGATGAGCTCGTAAATACTTTATGCTCCAGGGTCCCCTGCCACGAACTTTACTACTGATATGGATGGCAGGCAAGTAATAAAATAAAAAATTCTTGGCTAGTCAGCGGGGTTTTAAGAGTTGGCGCTAGCAGAGAGAGAAGGAGGCTATTAAACTAGAGGGGTTTGGAAGTCCTATCCCTTGTCTGGGCAATCTGGGAACGAACTGGTGAAACAGGCAATGGCGTGGATGTGCGCCTTTTTTAAAATCCCCCTACTTAAGCGGTGGAAACAGGATTTGCATGCACATGTGTGTACCCACTTAAAATTGTGAATACTTCTGTGCTTGCTCAGCCTGTCTTTTAACACGCACGTGTATATGCGCACATGTTATAAAACAGACGCGTCCATGGCGCGAGCCAGCAAACGCGTGCACATGTGCACCCTCGTGCCTGTTAGAAAATTACCAACCCTGTGAGGTACCAATCTTATCACGCACAGCCTATGCTGCAGGACTCCACACAGGGCATCCCCCCAGCTGTCATGTTCTTCTATTGTGCCACTCCTATTAGGATCCGAGACCTTACCCAGCACATTCATCACCCATGGTAGGAATATGCTATTTTACTCCTAATTAATCCTTAATTTATTTTAGTTCTATTTTTATTTGATATTTGTAAACCGTTTTGATTAAACATTGTTTGTAAAGACGGTATAGAAATACTTTTAAATAAAAATAAAAAGTAATTTATATGATAGAAAGCCTTGCTCACCTACCTATGTTTCACCATAGTACAGGGATAAAAATTATTTCATTTGTACAGCGTGTGCAAAAACATCAAGTAGTAATCATTATTGCATTCACAAACTTTAGTACGTACTATTTGGCATTTTTGTAAGCACTATTTTTTGCTTGTGAACCCATCTGCAAAATCACTAATGACCTGAGAATTCATGCAAATCAGCTCATTAGCAGCATAACACAAGTTAAATTTTGCACAGAAAATCACAAAAATGAGTGATTTCCCACAAAAATTAATTACATCTCAGGGAGGTTTAGTTATGTTTTATGTGGAAAAAAACCCCCAAACCCTAGCAATTTCACACTCATTTTTTTGAATATTATGCAAATGGACCAGCACTGCAAGAAAAACATCTCACAATATTGGGACATTCTGCTGGAGACTTCTGTGGCTGAACACATCGGCTCCAAAATTAGGTGCCTAAACTCTTTCAAGAAAATGCCCCCATAGAAATTATCATCGTAGTTTAAATTCCAAGTTCCTCAATCAATCCAGTGCCCTACTAGAAAATAAATGCAACTCCAGAATATCGCTCTCATACTTATGTCTAGGGCAAGATAGTATTATCTGCTCCATAGATTGATTAGGATTTCTGCTGACACATCCTGGCCCCCTCTCTCTCTGTAAAGCTGTGAAACAAAGCTGCTGACATGGTACATTCTGAGATCTCTGACTTCACACTTCTTTCACATTCCAAGGACAGACGTTGGTATGGCCTGGCTCCTGGAATGTTTCATGGGATTTAAAAAAATAATAATAATAATAATTTGAACAAATTTTCCTCCCACAGAAAGTGCACAATGGGACTTGTGTAGTACAAGGAGGCCTAGTCAGACCAACATTTATTTGGGCTGGAGGTATCTGGGAGGCAATCAAACTCAAATAAGGGTGTGGATGAAAAGGTTTTGGGGTTTTTTTTTGCTAGGTGATGGGTAGCACTGTGAGTGATAATGGAGCATCTGTGATGGCTCTGTCTCTTTGGTTACTCCAAAATGTCGTTATTCAAGCCATCAAGCAATAGGGAATGTCTTCGTGTCTGCCATTTGGAAGCCCAATCTTCCAGTCTTGCAAGATCTTCCTGCAATTTATCACAATCTGCTTGAGATTTAACTATTCTGCATAATTTTGTGTCATCTGTAGATTTGATCACTTCACTCGTCGTACCCCTTTCCAGATCATTTATAAATTTATTAAAAAGCACTGGTCCAGATCCCTGAGGCATTCTACTGTTTACCTTTTTCCACTGTGAAAACAGAGCATTTAATCCTACTCTCTTGTTTCCTGTCTTTTAACCAGTTTGCAATCCACAAAAGGACATCACCACCTTCAAAGATATGAATTAATTGTGCATGCAGGTTAGTGATCTGGAAGAGTGTAATGATCAAGCCAGCCATATGCAAAGAGTGATGTTAATGTATGAGAGCACAACAACCATTCATATCCATAAGCCAGCCTGCTTACCCTCAGCCATGTCTCCCCATCATTAACAGAAACATAAGCTCTTCAAGACAGCTAATTTTAGAAATTGTGCATTAATTACTTCGTACATCATTAACCTACAGTGCCTCCTCCTTACCTATAAGCCCTGCAATTCTTTTGCTTTAATATTTTTTCCTGACACACCCAAATATGATCTATTATACCCTCCAAACCTCCCATTAGCACTGTCCCCCAATAATATAAGACTCGGCATTATCATACCAAAATAAAACCACAGCAAAAACTGGAGAGTATGAACTCTTAAGCGAAGCTCCTTGTGTATAAATGGTACTGAAGCCAAAATAAAAACCCAATCCAAAAAATTTGCAGTCCAAAAAAAAAGAAGAAAAATTTTTGTGATATTTTCCAATTATTGTCCTTAATGTAGCTGATCTCTGCCAACACAACCCTTTTAAACCAGGAGCTTCTCCCGATGCCAAATTACCCCTTATGAGGAATAGCAGAAATGATCCAAACGTGTAGTAACAATCCAAAAAAGAAGAAAACATCATTTAAGCTATTGTAATAAATACTTCATAGCAGGTCTTCTTGAACAAATAACAATTCAACCTTTGAATTACAGAACCTGGTAGACAGAATATCGGGAGTCACAAAGTCTTGAGCTCACATGTTCCACATGATGCCGCACCAGGCCCATCGTCCTGAGGGCTGATTCCCAGAGGAAGACTCCTGTAACAATTTCTCCACTCCAAGTATGAACGCCCTAGCTTCGTAGGCATAGGTAAACCATTTGATTTCCCCATGATAATGAAACCATAACCACTCAGGGTAAAGAAGGGCACAACTCAATGTGAGACCGTGCAACATGGAACACAATGGGGAGAATTCCCGACATAGTGCAGAGAGCATAGGTTAATAACCTTGAAAGCTCAATCCCTCTTTATTACTGATAGTGAGTGTTTTTCCACTCCAGACAGCTTGCATTATCTCCACTTTATGCACAAAATTTAGGACACGTGCTGTTGAAACTCGCAGCATGGTCGCTACTTCCTTCCTTGAACCTGTCTGCTCAAGCTGCCACATTGTGTCCCCAGGCTCAATTCATATAGCAGCCAGTCCTCCGTTTAGCCACAAAGCTCACTGTCTTGAATACTCTCCAGAATGCCAATAAATCTTAAATTATTTCACTGGGGTCTGTTTTCCAGATCCTCCACATATTCTGAGCGCCAATATCACCAATGCAAGCTCTCCAGTCACAGCTTGCAAATCATCCTGTGTCGGAAACTCTCTGTTCCAGTCTTTTATATCTGCCATAGAGGAAGTAACCTCTTCCAACTTTCCGTAAATCATGTGGAATTTGGTATCTAGAGCTTGTACTATAGCAGCCTTTAAGTCTTTTATAGCTATCGCTATAACAGATGAAGCAGAGGCAGTGGCAACTGCCATCTTTGACTCCGCCTTATCTTTTTTAGCCACTCTGATGTTCATATCCATTCCAGAATGAAATAGATCAATAATGCTGAGATTTAGATGCCCATCAAGTATTTTCTAAGTCATATCGATGCCAACGAGGCCAGATTGGGCTAGATAGAACCCAGAGCTCAGCAAGCTCACATTCTGCCTTGCTCACAGTGTCATGTGACGTCCCTTAATAATATTTTTTCTATATAATGCCCCTCCTGCTCCTGTTCTTCCACACAGTCTTTCCTGAATAGATTGTAGGTTGGTAAACTATATCCCAGTCACGGTTTTCTGTGTACCGAGTCTGTGTGGCAACCACTACAGCCAAGTCAGCTTCTTCTATGACTGCCTCTATATTCAGGACTTTATTTTCCATACTATAAGCATTAGTGTACATAGCTTTCCAGATATTGCTCTTTTTTCTCCTTTTCTATATATCAGGCCGATACTGTACAGTGCGCTCCAGCGGAGGCAGTGAGGCTTGTGTGTGTCTGCACCACAGTACTGCACCATACTGCACCACAGTATGTGTTTATGTAACTTTCTTTGTCTCTTTAAGGACTTAAGGCCTCTGATGAGGCGTCCATCGGTGCAAGTGTTCTACACGCGGGTCTTTCGGGTTCCCACCCAGTGTAGGGTGGCTTGGGCACATCCCACTTCTCTGGACTGATCCTTGTATGTATAGGGAAAAGAAAATTGGTTCTTACCTGCTAATTTTTGTTCCTATAGTACAGGGGTGGGCAATTCCAGCCCTCGAGGGCCACAAACCTGTCGAGGTTTTAGGATATCCTAATGAATATGCATGGCATAGATTTGCATACAACTGAGGCAGAGTGCATGCAAATCTCTCTCATGCATATTCATTAGGGATATCCTGAAAACCAGACTGGTTTGTGGCCCTCGAGGACCGGAACTGCCCACCCCTGCTATAGTACCATGTGTACGCGAGGTGAGGTGTTCTGCTAGCTTACATAGTTTTTATGTACTGGTTTGTTCTGCTTTCCTAATAGGAGGTGTTTTAGGGCCTGGTGTAATATTTGCCTTTTCATAGATAGGGTTGTTCCTGTTTGAGTCCTTGCAGTTAGTACTGTTTTGGTTTGGGAATTTTACTATATTGATGGCTGTCCAAGGGCCAAGCCCACACCTAAGAGGTGTTACAATAGTACTATATGGGTACCAAGTGTCTTTTTTTTTTTTTGCAGGGTTTTCTGGTTGGCACTACAGCAGTGCATGTTTTTCTGTACAATAAACTGGTGCTGGTTACAGGGCCCAGCCGGCATCATTTTACTGTACTGGTAGGTGGGGAGGGAGCACCTGGGGATCATTCCTGCACAATTTAGAAATTTTAGACCTGTGGATGAGATAAAATAGGTTTGGAGGAGTGTGTTCATTTTCATAGTTTCAATTGCCAGAAGGAGCAGGGCTTTTTTTCGGCAGCGGAAGGGGGACTGCAGTTTCTATTGTGTGTTGAAATGACAGGAGTTGAGTGGTACCTTAGAGACTAACCAATTGATTAAAGCATGAGCTTGTAAGGATAGTCCACTTTGTCAGATGCATTGTGGGGGGCCAATGCAATACAGTGCGCTCAGCTGAGCACACTGTTTAACCCGCAGTTGGACACGGGTTGTCTAGGCATGTCCACAGCCCCTCATGCTATAAGGGGGATTAGCGCCTCCACAACGCATGTCCAACGCACCGGGGAACTAATAGCGCTCATTACCTGCAAATGCACGTCAATGAGGCTATTAGTTACTCACCCCAAATGCAAAACAAAAATGGGTGTCCAATACACACATTTTTGCACTCAGAAATTAACGTCTGCCCAGAGCAGGTGTTAATTTCTGAGTGTCCCTAAAATGTTGTACAGAAAATACTGCTTTTCTGTACATCCTCTGATTTAATATTGTGGCGATATTAAGTCGGAGGAACGAAAGATTAAAAAAAAAAAAATGTAAAAAAAGTGCCAGTGGTCAGGTTCGAGAAATAGATGCTCAGTTAACCAGTGTCCGTTTTCTGAATCCGTGACTGTTCACCGATTAGGATAACGAACACCAATAAATTCAGCGTCCATTTTCTTAACTGGCGGACAACTGATCTCGGGCGCCCGCTGTCAAGGCAGCGCCAGGGGCGTGCAATCGACCTTAGCGCCTCCTTGACAGCGCAACCCCTAATTTAAATATTGCATGGCGCCCCCAGCGAGGTGCCTGGGGGGGTGCATTAGGAACGCAGGCGCTGAACACTCAGCACCCGCTTTCAGCGCATTTTTTTTTGCATTGGCCCCTGTGTGTTGGTTATTGGGGGGAAAACAACTAAAATTTTGTGTTAAAAAATAGAACGCGGGGGGTGGGGGGGCAGCACAGACATTTCTCACACAAGGCAGCAAAACTGCTAGCGCCGGCCTTGCTCATCCCTGACAGAACTTAAGAGCAAACATTATTTGGAGCCAGATAAAAAAAATCAGCAGACAAAGGGTACCAGACCTTTCTGCACAGCTCCAAAGACGAAAAAGTAAATAAATTAAGCTAGCCTTTATGTAATAAAACTACAAACACTACTAGCGCCTGCTAACAGAAATGTCTCAAGCTTTTGTCATTGCTGCCTATTTGAGGGAAGAGGGATCTCCGGCCAGGTATGGAATCTGTCATTTTTAAACAATGGGCAGATCAAGGCATGTACCTGGTTTCTTTTATTTGTTGGAAGGCCTGGGGGGGGGGGGGGGGGGGCCTGAAGGCTCTTCAGGAAATGCAAACTCACTGTGATCTCGCCACAGGATAGTGAGTCTGCATCCCATCAAATCACAAAACTCCGTATGAACTTTACAGAAAGGAATCCCTCAGGATTCTAAAACTGGTGGTAAAGCTTCTACTCCCGGAACCCCCTGAGAATTACTCCAGAACTTATTGTGGCAATAAATACGTGGAAATCGGACTTTGTCATTACATTTGAATACAGAGGATTTTATTCACATTTGTAAAAGTGTTAATAAGATTACAGAAAATATTTTACCGAGGGCAGCAGCAGCATTTGTGTTCCTAAGGCAGGCGTATTTTTGATCTAGAGTGACAGCCCTTTTTGGCATATATCGCACAGTTGGACAAATGTTCTCGATGCCAACAGTCAGTGGGTAATGTGAGTCATCTTTTTGGAGCTGTCACGAAATCCAGAAATTCTGCAGGAGAGTCATCTTTCTTGTTGGGGGTACAGTGCTTCCTTTCTCTCCAGAAGTTGAGCTGTTTCATCTCCCCCCCCCCCCCCCCCCCTCCCATTGCACTTAAAGGAAACAAATATGTAAATTATTTTTGAAAAACACATTCTTTATTGATTAATAAAGGTATTCTTACTAAACGGTGTGCCATATAAAGCCCCTAATGATATGCAATGGAGAAATACTATGAATTCACTGGTGGTTATGGAAAAAAAAATCAGTTAAGAGGGGAAAAATTATTTTTTGTAACTCTTTATCTATAACCACAACATCCCCAAGGAGGAGCACAGCATAGGCTTTTCTTCTAGGGTTACAGCATTACATTGGCAAACCTAGGCACACAGTCTGGACAGGGATTCCAATCTTTTGAGAGGCCCATTATGGGCATTCACTACACTCCCTCAATCAACAATCAGCATCCAACTCTGTGCTACAGTAGTGCCTAACACGCTGCTCCAAACTCTCAAATTCCTGAAATGTCCTGGGAAGGTCGGAAGAACCTATTAATATTTTAAAACAGCCTTTGTGTGAATATGGGAACCCTACTACCAATCCTTGCCACCTAACGCGCACAGCCAGCGAACTGAAGTTTTACAGGAGTTTGATTTGGGGAAGGAAGAGGAGAGGATTGCGGATGGAAAAGGGAAGGGGATAAAATTCATAAAATGCTTTGAATCCTGTTTAACATAACATAACATAACATAAGATATGCCATACCGGGTCAGACCAAGGGTCCTTCAAGCCCAGCATCCTGTTTCCAACAGTGGTCAATCCAAGTCACACGTACCTGGCAAGTACCCAAACATTAAATCGATCTCAAGCTACTATTGCTTATTAATTAATAGCAGTTTATGGATGTTTCCTCTAAGAACTTATCCAAATCTATTTTAAACCCAATTACAATAACTGCCATAACCACATCCTCTGGCAATGAATTCTAGAGCTTAACTATGCGCTGAGTGAAAAAGAATTTTCTTCTGTTTGTTTTAAATGAGCCATTTGCTAACTTCATGGAGTTCTTCCTGGTCCTTCTATTATTTGAGAGAGTAAATAATTGATTTACATTAACCTGTTCAAGTCCTTTCATGATTTTGTAGACCTCTATCATATCCCCCCTCAGTCATCTCTTCTCCAAACTGAACAGCCCTAACATCTTTAGCCTTTCCTCATAGGGCAGCTATTCCATGCCCATTTAATTTTGGTCACCCTTCTCTGCACTCTATATCTTTTTTTAGATGTGGCAACCAGAATTGTACACAGTATTCAAGATTCAGATTCAACATGGAGCGATACAGAGGCATTATGACATCCTCTGTTTTATTTGTCATTCCCTTCCTAATAATTCCTAACATTCTGTTTGCTTTTTTTTTATTATTATTATTATTGAAATTTTGTATTGGGTTTGCACATTACAAAACAAAACACTAAGAAGAACAAATAAACACCCAAATATTTCAATGAACACCCTTTTTTGACTGCCGCAGCACACTGAGCCGATGATTTCAATGTATTATCCACTATGACGCCTAAATCTCTTTCCTGGGTGGTAACTACTAAGATAGAACCCAACATTGTGTAACTACAGCATGAGTTTGTTTTATGCTGGTGCATAGAAGGAACATCTATGCATGTTTGTTGTTAAATAACTATTACTAAAAAATGTAATCAGAGAAATATGTCAACCTGACTCTGAACGATGATAATAAATAATGAAGCTTACCAGATCTCTTATATTTATTTATACATTTGATTTATATTCCGTTTTTCAGGCACTTCAAAGTGGACTACATTCAAATTCTGTAGGTAATTACCTATCCACTAAAGGCTTTCAGTCTAAGGAGGTAATTTTCAAAGGCACTACACAAGTAAAAGCAGCATATATCTCAGCAACTTTCAAAAGCCCATTTATGCATGCAACTGCCAAAGGACTTAAGCACATAAAAACAGCCATTTTCAAAATCCCATTTACTTGGGTAAACCCTTTTGAAAATCACCTCCTAAGGCTGTACCTGAGGCAATGGAGGGTGAAGTGACAATGTCACAAGGATTTACCCTAGTAAATGGGTATGGAGACCATTCCTGTAAAAAAAAAAAAAAAAAAGCAGAATACCAAGGGCCGGATTTTAAAACATACACCTGATTTTATAACATGAGCGCGCAGTCGCTCGCATGTTATAAAATCAGGGGTCGGCGCGCGCAAGGGGATGCACACTAGTGCACCTTGCGCGCGCCGAGCCCTCGGGGAGACCAGCTGGCTTTCCCCATCCCCTCCCCCACCTTCCCCTCCCTTCCCCTACCTGTCCCACCCCCCAGCCGGAAAAAAAAATACCCCCATACCTTTATCCCAGAAGTTACGCCTGCCAGCGTGCGATCCCCCGACAGAGCGGCCGTGCGGAGGCCTCTGGCCCTGCCCCCGGACCACCCTGGCCCGCCTACACCCCGCCCTTTTTTTCAAGCCCGGGACTTACATGCGTCCTGGGGCTTTACGAGCGTCGCCGGGCCTGGATTTACGCGCGTAGGGCTTTTAAAATCTGCCCCCAAATGTTTATAACTGCCGCTCCGTGCAGTTATCCCCAAGCCTTATAATGACCCATAAAAATGACTGCTAGCAACATTTGTTACTAGGGGCCTTATTTTCCAATAACACATTAGGGGGTGTTACCAATGCAAATGAGGCTTCTTTCGTGCAGTGGGGAAACATCGTGTGCAGCAATGTTTGATGAGAGAGAGAGAGAGAGAGAGAGAGAGAGAGAGAGAGAGAGAGAGAGAGAGAGAGAGAGAGAGAGAGAGAACCTTACTATAGTGCCTATGCCCTACATAGGTATTTTAACCCCTATAGGAGGGCCACCTACTAACTCGGGGTGGGGATTAGGTATGAGCGTCGGGGGTTGGGGGCCACTTTCGCATTCCACATGAGACCTACGGACTGAACAGTGGTCTCTAGTGCAGATTTGCTGGCTGTCGGAGTGAGGACGCTCACTCCAAGAAGTGGTTTGGGCAACGTTCTCTCTACCTAGCTTGATGGACACTCTACCTGGGCAACAACGAGCTAGGTGGAGAGAATGTTGGCCAAATCTCCGCTTGGAGTGAGCGTCCTCACTCCGACGGCCAGCAAATCTGCACTAGAGACCACTGTTCAGTCCGTAGGTCTCATGTGGAATGCGAAAGTGGCCCCCAACCCCCGACGCTCATACCTAATCCCCACCCCGAGTTAGTAGGTGGCCCTCCTATAGGGGTTAAAATACCTATGTAGGGCATAGGCACTATAGCAAGGTTCTCTCTCTCTCTCCCCCCCCCCAACAGGCTGCCTGGGACTATCGTGGATGGCAGTAATCCTTTTCAGGCCTGTAACGCAGTCCATAACGCGAGGTTGTAGTTATTGCGGTAAAGTGCTTGGAAAATGAGGCCCTAGGTGATGAGCTCTCTTGAAAATTCAGACACTGCTGCTTGATGTGTCTTGCTTATAGACTTGGCCGTAGAGGCAGCCCTGTGCTTTTTCCTTTATGTCTGCGTATCAGTACCCCAAACTGTAGAAGTCGGGGCCCTCTTGGTTCTCGTCTGAATCCAATTCCCCTTTTCCCTCTGCCGTCGAAGCGGGAAGCAATGTTGCAGTTGTATTGAAAGCATCAAGGCTTGTTGGCTAAGGGTTGTAATCTCCATGCTTTCTGCTAAGGGTAGTAAATAAGTAAATAATATACAAGTTTTTAGGTCTATAGAGAATGATATCAGGTTGCTGATATCGAGGGGAGCTCATAACTGCTCTAAATTGATAAGGAACCACGTCCGAGTTCTTAAAAAATGTCAATAACTGAAGGTTTATAATATTTCAGTACAAATGTCTTGCATAGATTTTGCTGTTTGATTGCATTGCTGCAACTTGTTTTATGTGCTGTAACATTTTCAAAGTGAGCATGAAAACTATTGCTAAATCCCCAACCATCACTTGGACAGGATTGTTAAAGATGTTTATCTGCCTCTAAATGGCAGAGCTAGAATAACACCAAAGAGAGATTTTCTTCTCTTTTGTCCTTTTCTTGAAAGATTAGGATGATGGTAAAAGAACTGTAAGAGAGAGAGAGCTCATACAGAGGAAATAAAGTATAAACCCATCTTTTGACAAAGCTCACGGTAAATCACTAGCATAGTCAATTCTTATTAAAAGTTTCCCTGGCCCGATGCTTTATTGAGTAGTGAGGCTTGTGCATGTCCGCACCACAGTATGTGTTTATGTAACTTTCTTTGTCTCTTTAAGGACTTTTGTATCATTTATGCATTGGTCTCTGTCTCTGGGAGAGAGCATGCTGTGCCTGAGGGTTGGGTATGTGGTTAATCAGTAAGGTAACCTTTTTTTTTTTTTTTTTTCCTTAAAAACAACTCCTAAGTTGATATTCAAAAGGGAAAAAAACTAAAAGTTAAGACATTGAAGCAGTTCTGTCCATCAGAGACAATAGAAAACATAACCTAAAAAAAAAAAGGAGAGAAAAGTTAAAAAAAAAAATACAAGAAAAAGTAGAGCAGAAAATAAGAAATGAACTTAAGGGAATAATGAACTGAAAGAAATGTTCTAGTAGATATTCAAATGTATAAATAAACAAAGAAATGGGCCTCTGTAACGTTTGAATTCTCAGTCCATTCATCCCACACAGGCTTTTAAAGATTGCACGTTTCCATGAATCCAATAGATAACTACATTCTAGGAATACTGAAAAGGACCTTTTTAAATTAAATACTAGAGGAAAGCCTGCATTGAAAGACAGGATTTGAGAGTTTGAAAATGTCATGGTGTAGTACACATGCAGTGTATTCCTCTCAAGATTACAAAGGCGTACTCCATGGTGTACATAGAATTTCCAAAGGCATTGTTTACATTGCATAGCAGCTCAATTTTAAAAGCGTTGCTTGTGCAAAAATGCTCACATACGTGCATATGTGGGCCGTGCACCAGCAACGCAGATTTAAAAAATCCGCGCGTATGAACCCATGCGGGCGTAAGGGATAAGGGGGCAGGAAAGAGGAGGAGCATGGGTGTTCCGGGACGGGAGTCAAGACTTACGTGCATAACTCCAAATTTTGAAACTGAAAACCGCAGCGAGCATACGATAGATATCTGCACAAGTTTACTGCTGCTCCTGATGAGGATCAAATCTGTAGATCTCGAGACTTAGGACTTATAGGACAGGGTGAGGGTTCCAGGTCAACTGGGCAGCGTGCAGGATGAAGAACCAGAGGGGTCTGAAAGATCTCGCTATTAACTGGACTAAGTGGTGGACTAATTGCAAAACTGGGAATGTGCCTCATGGTGAGCATGTTTTGAAAATCCCTGACAAAAGTGCATAAAAGCCGGCAAGGTCCTACGGAAGATACACAAATGCGAGCTGTGCTCGAGTAACCCCTTAAAATTAGGAGCATGCGTAGGCGCGGTAGGTACATTTCAAAACATATGTGTGCAAGTATGATTAAAAATTCCAGCGTATCCTCGCTCACGCACAGATATGCACATGTATGGGCACACGCACGCTCGTTTTAAAATGGACCTCTGTGTGTGTGTGTGTGTGTGTGTGTCTGTGTTGTGTGTTTCCTTTCCATTCCTCCCACCCCCCCAACTCAGTCCTTGCTTTCCTTCCCTTGCTTGATTGATCCCCCCTCAGTGCTTCCCCACCAAGGCTCAATCATCCCCCTCAGTGTTCCCCCAGCAGCACTCCCTCATCCTCCATAGCTTTAATTTTGCTTCCTTCCACAGTCTCAGTCTTCCCCATCAGCAGTTGATTCCCTTATCTTAGCAGAATGCATTGGCATCTGCCCCCAGCTTCAGTTCTCTCCCTGAGGCTCAGTGGCATTCCCCCACCCCCCAGCCTATATCTCTCCCTCAATCTCAGCCTCTCCTCTGCCCCAGCCTCAGTTGTGTGTGTGTGTGTGTGTGTGTGTGTGTGTGTGTGTTTAAAAGTTGACTGGTCAGCAAGAGACTTTATGAGTCCTACTTATCTGTTTATTTAAAAATGTATACCCAACTTGATCATAATTTCTCAGCGGCTAACGAGAAGCATACATAAAAATAACAAAAAAACCAGATATGGAATAATAGGCATTGGCATACAAATCTACATGGGACTAAAAATAAGTAATTAGAACAGACCACATGACATAGGCTAGTCAGGACAACAAAGATGTAAATTGCAGCATCAGCTACTTGGTCATACAACTAATCGAGGCGGCATAATAATGAGCAGAGCTGTCACAGTGTTTGAGCCACAGATTCCAGAGAATCAATCAATCAATCAAATAAATTGTGCAGGTAGGGACGGTAGCTTTTAAACTGCCGTGCACACTGGCGCACATGAGTAGGCCTGCACCCAGGGACGCAGCTGTTTGATAACTCGCGTGCATGTTGTAAAATAGCCTGGCCTTGCACACTTGTGGGCGCGCAAATCCTGCTTGTACTGCGCAGGTCGGGAGATTTATAAAGGGGCGTGTGCTAACGCCATTCCCAGTTTTACCAGTTCATTCACCAGTCCGTCCATTTACTAGCTAGGTCCCACCAACCCCCCTAGTTTGATAGCCTGCATTTCCCCCACTTGGCCCAGGCTCTTTAAACCCCTCAGATCTCTCTATTTTTTAACTTTATTAAAACTTACACGTTGTCCCTAGCAGAAGTAAAGTTACGTGGCTGGAGACCTCAGTGCTCGCCAGGGCGCGTAAGTATTTATGCGCACATCTCTTGAAGAAACAGGGACTGAAAAGCCCATGCTTCGTCCAGACTATGCTCCTTTTTAGAAACAAGTGAGATGTGCGTGCCACGGGAGATACCTGCGCATCTCGCCGGCTTTTCAAATTCGCTCAGCGCGCTCCAGCCCCACGTGTGCATAACCTCCCTAATTTGGCACGCACCGGTTTTTTAAAGTTCAAGTCTGTCTGAACAGATGGGTCTTTAATTGCTTTCTGAACTGAGCTAAAGAAGATTCGCTCTTAAGCTTCTCCAGAAGAGAATTCCAGAGAAGAGGACCAGCCAGTTCTAACATACATTCACATCACTCTGCTAAACAAGTCAATCTGATGGATGGTACATTTAATACATTCAAAAAACACGATCAATAAGTTCCCAGCACAGAACTGAAACAACCATTGATTGCTTTTAAAACCAGGGTCAACACCTTGAACCTGATTCTCCATTCAATGGGAAGTCAATGTATTATTAGCCAGTATTGGCGTAATGTGTTCTCTGATAGGCAACCTCCATAGCACTGATTTGCTGCATTACAATAATCCAGTTGAGATTATTAAAGACTGAACTACAGTTCTCAAATCAGTATTGTTTAAAGCACTTCAAATTCCACAAAAGATAGAGCTTCCCAAAGGAGCTCTTCCTAACTTTTTTTAATATGCAGCTGTAGTGAGTGAGTATGACAGAAACTGGCTTTTATTATATATATAGGTGCCATACTCAAACATTTATAACACTAAATTATAGAGATCTGATTGACTCATTGATTGACATAAGGTATGGAACTTAAGGGGACTAGGCAATAAAATGTGCACTAAACCTTTTTAAACATGCAAGTTAGTATAAATTTCCTGTGCATGATAAAATGCTTCTATATGAGCAATGTAGTAACATTTACTGAAATCACAGTAAAAGAAAATAACATCCCTGATATTGTGGTCACATTATTATCATGCATGGGGATCCAAAAACACCTTACCTAAATCGTGTGACCAGTTTACTTACTGATAGGAAGCTAAGTAGTGTTATCATAACCTCTTTTCTTCTTTGTTCCATCTTGCTTTCAGAGAGTATGCAATTAAGCCTGACACATGGGAGTTGTATGTCAGTGCTGAAGGGAGAAGTGTAAGATATCCTAGAATCCAGGAGAGGAGGTGAAAAAGAACAGAGTTCCAAGAAAACAGAAAAATGACATACGTGTGTGTTTATAGTCATCTGTCTTCTGTGTCATTAAAAGAGTAGTATGAGAGCGCCTAGTTAGGGAGAGAAAGGAGCATGGAAGAGGGCAATCTGAGGAGGAATCTGGCTACTCTAACTCAGCAGGGCATTGGCATTTGACCATTCCCCACTCTATGACCACAGTGGCTGGATTACACAGTCTAGTAGGACCTCAAAGCTAACAGAAGAGACCACTGTACTCAAGCCAACACAACTGGTAATCTAAAATAATCTTTTGAGGCTCAAACTGCTGTTCAGTCTTAAGCCTCGGAACTTCTTCTATGGCTTTTGGCTGTACTAGCAATGTCAATGGCAGCCCTTTGCCCTCTGGCAACCTGTTGCTTGGAAATACGTTTTGCCTTTTGTAAATAAAGGCAGATTTATCTTTGAAGTATTCAAGTGTGTGTGTTGGAGTGCCTTCTTGGTTTACTCTTCAATATTTATTTATTTATTTATTTATTTATAAAATGTATATACCACATAATCAGTGTAATCCCACCTTCCCAGTCCTGGGCAACACTTGGGCAGCTCTCCTCGGGTGGCATACACTGTCTCTCAGGGCCAAACTGGGTCACCAACACCTTGAGAAAACACACTGTCCACACCAATGCTTGTGCTCAAAAATAAAATCTGTAATGTAAATTAATCAATGTGAGAGAAAATAGAAAAAAAAAAAACAACACTGTTCAGAATCAGTTCTGTAGCAGAGATGTCAAAATCAGCAAAACCGTTCCAAGTTCAAAAAGTCACAGGTTTCAGTTCAGGGAAACAAAAGACAGTTCTCAGCTTCCATCAAAATATCAATTTCCTCTTTTTCCTCAGATCACCTGTAATCCCAGGAAACAAGGGCACTGTCCCTTTGCCCCTGTTGTTCAAAAATCACAGTTAGATCTCCCACAAAAGGCAGAGGAGCAGCTTAGTGGTTAGAGCAGTGCGCTGTGAGCCAGGGTTCAAATCCCACCGCTGCTCCTTGTGACCTTGGGCAAGTCACTTTACCCTCCATTGCCTCAGGTATGAACTTAGATTATAAATCCTCTGGGGACAGGGAAATACCTACAGCGCCTGATTGTAATCTCCTTTGTAAGAGCAATGTTGCTGAGCGGTCTAGAATTATTTTAAAATAAGAAAGCCAGTTCAGAGTAAATTTCACAGGTCACACTCCCAGAGCCCTTTCTCCACTTCCCCAGTTCCTCCTTGACCAGACCCTCTGCCAGGGGCGGCCAACCCCCTGTCCTCAAGAGCCAGAAAACAGGCCTGGTTTTTAGGGTACCCACAATGAATATGAATGGGATAGATTTGCATACATTAGAGGCAGTGCATGCGATCCCCTTACTGGTCCGGGACACCCTGTCTGTCAGATTAATAGCGTCCATACCCACTGGCCTCCTGGTACCTCTCCTCTCCAGAAGCTTCCTAGTCTTAAAGTAATAGGTGCCCTCTGAACGAACTTTCCTGTAAAGGCAAACAGGAGGTTAGACTCTGGGCCACTGAAAGCATAGACTCCATAAACTGTTAGCATTCAGATGCCATCTACTGGCCAGGGCCACATCAGTAAAAAAAACCCAAAAAACTATAAAAGCAGTTTACAGAAAAAATAATCACAATATTAAAAAACTCCATATATAAGTCTCTCCCTCTTCTCCATGTCTCTTCCGTGTTCAGGGCTGCCTGTATACCAGGTGAGGCTCCCTACTTTTCTGACACCCTCAAAAAATACTACGCAGGCCCAGCACCGAATCAAATACTACGAAGAAAGAAACTTGCTCTGATGGACATGTTTGACAGACCAGGCTGACTTTGAACTGGGAAGTTACCAACTGGCCGATCCAGCCCTGAGTCGGCTGATGATTTTTTAAATCCATGAAACCCCTGGGAACACCGGTCTGTTCATGTACTGAGTGGTTTGCACATCAAGGAACAGCCGAGATGTTACATTACTGGAAGGCTGCGCAGGCATTACCATGAAAAGTGTGCGCTAGATTTAGCACTGTGAATCTTCCAGCAATGGGAGGGCCAGGAGGTGTTAGCGTGTAGTAGTGTGAGTGTGAGTGATAGGCGGGTTCTTCCTCCCCAAAGGGAAGGGCAAAGTGATTTGATGTAAAACTTTTACTTGTCATTTACTTGTCATTGTTGTTATTGTTTAAAATGTAAACCGAATTGATCAATAATTTTGTTATTGGAAAGTCGGTATAGAAAAATGCTAAATAAATAAATAAATAAATAAATAAAAGTGCTCACCATGAGGCTCTGTGGGGGAGGCGGAAGTCTGATATGAGGAGTTGAAGAAGGTGTTTTTTCTGGGAGGCAGGTAGGGCAGCAAAGAGTTGTGTTCCCGTCCTGGGGTTCCTGCAGTGGATTATGGAAGAGGAAAAATAATTCAGTAAGAAGTGGAGAGGACCTGGAAACGTCAGACCTCTTGGGCCAAATAGGAAGATTTGTCTCGGGGCCATCCAGGGCCGCTGCAAGGGTTTGTAGCGCCCTAGGCAGCCCCCATTGTAACACCGCCCCCCCCCCCCCCCCTAATCCACCCCGAGTCGAATGTGCCCTCTGACAGTGGTAGAGATATAGAGTCAGGGCCGGCAGAAGCAATAGGTGAGCTAGGCCTGGGCCTAGGGTGCTGAGCGTTAGGGGGCAGAAGCCATGCGTGGTCACGAGCGGTGGCAGCAAAGAGGAGTGGGGATTCAAATCTCCACTCCCCTTTGCCGCTGCCCCTTGTGAGCCATGAAGGGCTGTGAGCGGCAGCAGCAGCAAAGAGGAGTGGGGATTCAAATCTCCAGTCCCCTTTGCCGCTGCCCCTTGTGAGCCATGTAGGGCTGTGAGCGGCAGCAGCAGCAGCAAAGAGGAGTGGGGATTCAAATCTCCACTCCTCTTTGCCACCGTCGCTCGTGAGAGGTTGGGGCTGCGACGGGGGGGCAGCAGAAGGTGCCTAAGGCACCTAATCCCTCGCACCCTCTTTCGCATCTTAGAAAATGGCGCCCTCGCGTACCCTAACGGTGGCGCCCTGCCCATTGATGCTGCCTAATGGTCGCGCCGGCCCTGGGGGCCATCCTGCTGCTCGTGAGTACTCTGAGGAGCAGGAAGGACTCGGTATTTTCCCTCTGAGGCTCAGAAGTGAGGAAACCCGTTAGGAGGAAGCCTGGGGTGCCTTGTAATTGTTGAGACTTAAGGAGCAGAAGGACTTTGCCTGCACCCGGGCGTTTGGGATTTTTGCAAGACCCGTCAGCTGTTTTCTGATCGTTCTACTTTCTGGCCTTTGTATGTTGCATCTGCCATCCGCTAGCAAACTTTGTTTTCTCTAGTTTGACTCGCACCTTCTGGAGTGGGCTGCTGCATACCACGAAAGCCTCTTTTTTCTTTTCCTCGCCCAGCGTGAGCAGTCCTAGTGCTCTGCAGGAGTGGGAGCTATGACGCCCCCTCTTCCCCTTTCCCCCCATTATAGCACAGACAACAGACCTCACCCCTGCCTTGCAGGAGCGCTGACCTAAGGCTAATGAAAGGAGACTACAGCTTTGCAGTACCCGTAAGTCAGGTGAATCCCGTAATTAGCCCTGCCCTCTGCTGGCAGAGGTTTTTTTCCCCCCTGTACTTAAACTGCATTA
Organism: Rhinatrema bivittatum; assembly: GCF_901001135.1. Taxonomy (NCBI): domain Eukaryota; kingdom Metazoa; phylum Chordata; class Amphibia; order Gymnophiona; family Rhinatrematidae; genus Rhinatrema; species Rhinatrema bivittatum. The sequence goes on from NC_042621.1 coordinate 267,553,445, forward strand.
AAGCCATTGCACTGCTAAAGAGAAAATGTTTATTTACATAATCCAGATGGCAGTTCAAACATGCAGAATCATTAAGACTCCTTTTTTTTTAGTTCAGATTTTTATTTTAGCTCCTAAGGAGATAATGGAAATTCAACACCGTCAAAGATGCTCCAACCAGACTGTCGCCGTCAAGTATAATAAATCTGAGGAAATAATACGCTGCCGTTCTTATACTGCTGCTAGACATACTCAGCACTGGACAATAAATAGGTCCATGCCCCAAAAGGCTGAACCACCTGAGACGGTGGGAGTTGAAGTGGTTTGCCCAAGGTCACAAGAAGTGTTAGTGGGAAGAGTGAACCTTGGATTCCCTAAGGTCGCAGCCTAGTGCTCTGACCACTAGGGGCCGCTCCTTCTGCATGGCCGTGCTGACCTATACAGGAGCCGCCAGAACCCTGATGGCAGCGAGCCAGTCCCTCAACCCAGCCAGCTCCAGGGACCAGGAGGGGGTGGGGAGGGAATAGACCCTGACTGCCAGGCCCCTCACCAGCAGCCACAAGCAGGGGATGGTCCCCTCCTCCCCTCCCAACTCCCCTCAGCGCTGAGGTCTATGGGCAGAGGGAAAGGGGTAGATGGAGTTTCTATGCTGGCTCTTCTTCCTGCACACACTAAATATCCAGTTTAACTCCTGAAGATCTGCATTTATTTCAGATGATATTCTGGGTTGGGTTTTTTTTTTTGTTTTGTTTGGTTTTTGTTTTTGTTTTTTGGGGGGGGGGAGGGTTGCCCTCTGTTCTCCAGACTGAAAACAGTTGAGGTAAATGAAGCTTCAAATGAGTATTTGATTTGCAGATCACCCTTGTTCATGATAGAGCAAAAATAGAAATAATAGTTTAACTTGTAGCAGCTTGGATTTAACAGAACTGTATCAGGAGAAGAGCTGTGGCCACCTCTCATCCTTTCGTCCATCTGTATTACAGACTCAGAACGGCATTACAGATTTGGGAATTGAAGCTAAGTTGTTGCTGCACCGATTTCTGAGTGCAGTTTGTGCCACTTTCTCTCACTTTCCGTCATGCAGTTTCTGGAAGTCTTTTGTCCAGCACTGCACAGTCTGTTCAGCTCTGCTAGCAGAAGGCTGTACACGTGTGTCTGTGAAAGCTGGTATTTATGAATCTGTGTGCATGAGAATGTCTGCAGGGATGCATCTTTCTGCGTAACCTTTCTATGCTTTCTGGGGTAGATTTTTTTAAAAAGCGCGATCGCGTACTTTTGTTTGCGCAGCAAGCCGGCGCCACACCCCCGGTCCCGTCCCTGAAACGCCGCGTCATCCGGTCCCGCCCCCGAAACGCCCCCTTCGAAAAACCCCGGGACCTACGCGCGTCCCGGGGCTCTGCGCGCGCTGGCGGCCTATGGAAAATAGGCGCGCCGGCGCACAAGGCCCTGCTCGCGTAAATCCGGGCGGATTTACACGAGCAGGGCTTTTAAAATCCGCCCCTCTGTGCGTTCTTGTATTTGCTTTGTGGTGGAATGTTTGTGAGAATCTCAGCATGTCTTTATGTTGGGGTTTGTGTGAGCCTTTGCTTGTAATACTCTTGCCATATTCCTTTGCAAGATTTCAGTAAAGATAGTGCACGGTGTTAGAGAACTGTATAATCTCTTCTTTGTAAAAAGAAAACAACAATAATAATAATAATAAACTTCAATTATTTCAAACCTGAGTTCAGAACTTGAATTTGACTCCTGCTCATCAATCCAACAAGTGCTTGGAGTCCCAGGCATTGAAGAATTGCAGCACCAGGGTGTGCAAGCCTCAGTCTGTGTCCCCCTGCTGAGAACTGATGCTATGATGTGTGGAGACCCCCCCAAGGTTTCCACTATCCAGGAAGAGTAGTTTGTAGACCATCCCTGCAGGCACCTCCACAGAGGCTTGTCTGGATTGGCCAGCAGTTTTCCATAAAAGCACAGTGCCCATGGAATGGTGTGGCATTTGGAGTTGCAGTTTTGAGAAGAAACGTTTACTGGAATGTTCCCCATTTGTGTGGGCCCCACAGCCTGATACAGAAGAAGTTTGGAGGAGAGGTGGAGTTTTAGAGAAGCAGAGGTGCTGGAGAGATTTCCTATACCAGGCCGTCAGCCTGGAACTAGGGGAAGGGTCTCTTCCCTGGCCGGTATCCCCCGGGTCTGGAAGGGATTATCTTGGAGAAGTGGCAGAGGAGTTTTTCAGAGAGCTTTTAGTTTTTCTGAGAGTTTTGCTTGATGGGGAGCCTGCTCCTGCCTGAGGAGGATCGTTACCCCTGCCCGGGGGAGGTCTGAATAAAGCACTGTGATTCCTTCTGTCCAGCTAAGGAGGGACAGCAGTGACCTGACAGAGAAGTATTTTTGCAGAGTTTTGTTCTTCTTGTTTTGGCAGGAATTTTTTTGCCCCCAGTTCCTGCCCATTGAGAAGGGAGAAAGATTTTGATTCTTTAACACGTTTTGTGACTTTACCACCAGAAGTCCAGCTTTTACCATCAGAGAAAGAGACAGGAGATCCCAGTCCACATTAGGAGCCCACTCTCTGTCACTCAGGAGTATTGGGTCTTTACCTAGTGCATGCCATCTTTAGGGACCTTTGTTTTCAGTTTTTAGTTTATTTTGCCTGGAAATTTCAATGTTAGAACAAAAAAGAAATCATTGGAAAAAATGATTTTTCTACAAATGTTTCTCCTGTGGTTATATCAAAGTCATTTTTCTACTGACTTTTTTTGTTTTAACATTGAAATTCCCATGCAAAATAAAAACTGAAAACAAAAGTCCCTAGCCATCCTAAAGGATACTGACTAGCCTATAAGTCAGAGGAAAGAGGTACCTTTGGATTGTTTAATTTTATCTGAAGATAAATTGGAGAATTTTTTTTGTTGTGAATTGGACCAAGTATTTTTGGTTGCAATAAAGCTTCATTAAACACCTGACCAGAGTGTCCAGTATCTTCATTTAGAGTCAGAGGTGCCCAAAAGCAAGGACATCCAAACAGTGAGTACAGCTGAGACAGCAACCAAAGAGAGACTGAAAGACTATGTGCTAGTTCCCATCCCTGGAAGTCTAGGGCCCTGGACGTTAATCCTCCTTCCTGTAGGAATGAACCCCAGCACCCCAGATCAAGTGGACTGTGTTTGTGAGAGAGGAGGGAGATCTGTGAGTAAAAGTGGCCCCGGGGACAACAGTGAAACCCTGCGTTCCGGGAGGTCTTTGAAAAGGGGATTACAGATATCTGAGCTCTGAAGAGAGCAGGATGGAATCTAAACTTCCAGGAAGAATCCCTGATGACCACAAATGGAGGCCCATGGTGCCTCCAGCCTCAGACACCTTTCTCCATGATAAATCGCAGTCAGAGGATTTGTTAAGATTCCGGTGAGGAAGGTGAACTAGGCAAAAAATATCTTCTCATCATTCAAATGATCATTCCAGTCCTGATTTATATGTTGTTCTTCAAGGTTCACAAATGATCATAGGACTAACACCTGTAGTAATTCGAAAGTGGTTAGGCATGAAGATTCAAGATGGGAGGTTTACTCAAATGCCTAGCAGCCTCTGCTTATAATTCTAAGTGAGGAAAAAATAGCCCAGTAATCTTTGTTGAATCATATGGGAAACAACTAACAGGTAATACTGCCCTATGTGTAAGCAAAATTGCTTTTGGTTCTTTATACCAAGGGAGTCAAAGCCTGTAACAGTAAAAGAATAGATAATAGGATGATGGGACAGGGCCCAATTTCACATTATCTATGACAAGGCATGCAGCAAGGAGACATACAGAGATTAAGTCATGGCAACAACAGCCATTGGTCATGATGATCTTGACCATAATGGGTATTTTTCTTCTAACAGTACAATAAAAGCATATTTAAGCACAAGGGAGATCCTTTCTCATTCTACAGGTAACTGAATTATGAGAATTTTATTCCCATAATGTATAAGAAATTGTAGAGACAGAGCTGCAGGAGACGATCACATCTCCCAATGAAATAGGAGTCTGCCATTTTCATCCAGTTGTAAACATGGTACAGTACGAACTTTTGTCCATTTGGAAGGACAGCAGTTTGGTTTATATACCAAGGGAAGGGGGAGAAGGTGTTGCAAGCCTGCATGGGCCTTTGAAAACATATCTTTCACACTAATCCAGAGCGTCCCAAACCTTTCCTGGTGGCTCCACAGCCAGTCGGGTTTTCAGGATATCCACAATGAATATGCATGAGATAGATCTGCAATAACGAGGTCTTCAGTGTATGCAAACTTACTTCATGCATTATTATTGCGGTTATCCTGAAACCCGACTGGCTGTGGGGTGTCACCGAAAGATGTGTAGGAAGCCCCAGCACTGATCAAAATGGGTTAATGAAAGCAGTTCTGGATTAATAAGCACAGAATATCAACAGTTCTACATCTGACCCATTAGACTGGCTAAAACCTAATTAGCAAGAGTTTCTCTACTGCAATAGCTATAAGCCATACCTTTTGATATCACAGCCCTTGTAGTTCCTTATCTAGAATGCTGCCTATAGATTACCCAGTAGTGGATGGGGAAAATATGGCATTGACTCTTTTCTAGCTTCCTTTTGCCACCTTCACTTATAGAAAAAATGTCTCTATATTAAAATATAGAGTGAATAGGTGGCTCGATGTTAATGTGCTGTATTTGTGGGTAGAGTGTGCAAGTAATTTCAGGTCAAAGCAAAAGATTTTGCGCCATACAAATTATTCCCCAAATCTTTTTGACATATTATTTCAACCCCAAACTCAATTTATTTTCCACAAAAATTCACAAGAATGCGCTAATAGTTTAGCTTTGCATTTTGCAAAAATTTAGTACATTAAAAAAAAACAACCCCCCCCCCCCAAGATTTTGCTGCATGTAAGAAAAGGTTGGCATTAAACTCTGTTCTGAAAGTTTTCACCAAAAAATAAAATGTGGTTATTTCTCCTGAATTGATATCCAAATAAACATACTTAATGACTTTATTGCACTTTCCTATTCATGGAACTTGTTAACATTATCAGTCCTGGGGGTCACAATCTGAGTTGCTGGAGCAGCCTCTGACAGGCATTTCTGGACTTTGTGGCAATTAATCTATTTAATGATGTTTACAGCTTTCTTCTTCAGCTCTTGGCTGCACTCCTACTGACCTCTTCCACAAACTCGGAGCACCATTAGTATTGCTATTCTGCGTTGAAACTCAGCCACATTTTGGGAAGGGTAAGAAATTTGCTTACCTCATGCCCCCTCCCCATCACATTTGGCTCTATGACAGCTTTCTGTTTTGTAGTGATGTAACGTTAATGCTTTGTCCAGTGTTGCTTTGATTAATTTGCTATTTTTAACACTTAGAAGATAGCAAATTAGATAGTCTAACACTGGAGTGATGGGGAAGAGACAACCTCCTAAAGAAATTAATATGGAGACTTTATGGTTGGCTGTTACAAATGTGGAAGACACGGTTTAGGCTGCTGGGCAGGTTACTGCTCAAGATACTTTAATGGTCAAAATTGAATTAGTAGAACAAGAAAAGAGAATTATAAATACCGTGCAGTGACTAACATAAGTTGAGAGAAAGTAACAAGAGACTTGTGACTCTCTGAGGAAAGAAATTAGCTTTGCATTGGATATTGGAAAATCTGGAAAATAGACTTAAGAGTAAGCATTTGACGATGATTTACTTTCTGAAGCTGAACACCATTGCACTTCCTGCCTTCTCTTGTTGATAGTGTTTTCCCTCTACCTTTGTAAAGCAGTGAGTTGTAAATGTTTCAGTGATAGCCAGTTTAAATTGGGGGCTGTGCCTTTAAGAGTTGGTGATGTCACAGGAGGAGGACACCTTAGGGGGTATAAAAGGTGAAGCTTGCCTAGAGGGCAAGTTTCTTTGGAGATCTTTGGTGCAGTGCTGATTCTTTTGCCTGTTTTTGTGTGTACTCTCCTGGTGTAGTAGCCAGTGGAGACATTTTTTGCCTCGGAAGGAGTAAATCTAACACTCTACTGCTAGGCTTAAGGCCCAGTTCTTTTTGAAGAGCCCTCTGGGAGGAATGACATTACCAAAGAGAGCAGCGTGACACTTGGAAGTCTCATCATTTACCCCAACTTCTGAGCATAGAAATGTCTGACTTTGGTGGAATTTTTTTTTTTTTTTTTTTACCAGAAAATGAGTTCCATATGTAGTGCTGCTAAGGGGTTTTTGAATGTTTTGCTTTGCCATGGAATCCTGTGGGCTTTCAATCTGTGAGGACATCCTAATAAATTATGGACATATTGGAACCGCTAACAAAGTTGTGGACTGACTTTTGTCCCAGGGCTTGGCTTTGCAAAAGCTGGAAATGCCAATGGTCTGTCATTAGTCTGGAGAGGTGAAAGACGTGAGGAGATTGTTCATCCTCAGAAGAAGCCCCTCTGAGTCCAGTCCACTATATCATTTGCGTCTTCATTTTTAAGAAGCCACTCACCACCAGCACCCAGAATCCTAACCCCTGGCTTTATTTTATGTTCTTAAGATTACTGAGGATGCTAACCCCCCTATAAGCTAGCTCATTTTGTATTTTTGATCAATGGATTTGGAATCGTAGTAAGATGGATGATTCCATTCTTGATGTATCTATTCCTGAAGTTTCTAAGGTTAATTTAAATGTTTCCAATATAGATTTTCCTCTGGTAGCTCCCGCTAAGCCCGTCTTAGTAGCTGAAATGGTATTTCAGTCTGATAAAGACATTTTAAAAGCCTATTTTTGACAGAGAAATGTCCTATCTTTAGATGTGAGAATGTTCTCACATGTAGCTCATCCTACACAAGATTGCAGGAAGAAATTTCTGAATCCAAGGTCTGAGTTTATAAAGATCAGGGCTCCTTTTTCTCTCTTGTATCTTTTCAAAGTACTCTCATTAATCCACAAGGCAACACATAACATCGCTCCACTCGAGCTCAAGATCCCTCTTCAACCCCACACCTCCGCCAGACCAGTGAGACAAGCATACAGAAACAATCTACAGGTCCCACCAATGAAGACAGCATTAAGTAAAAGAGCTCTCTCCACTGCCGGTCCCAATCTTTGGAATTCTCTTCCATCAGACCTCAGACTAGTGCAATGCCCTATCGTATCTAAAGAAAGACTCAAGAACTGGTTGTTCAACCAAGCATTCTCCTAACTTCAGCTTTTATTAGAACTCCAACCTATGATCCCTTCATTGGTTACCCCCTAGAGAATGCTCTTGGCACTTATCTCTATGCAGTCTAACCTTAAAAACCTAGTCTTATTCTTAACACTTGTTCTTAATTCCAGCCTACATTAGGCTCCATAATTTTTACTTTATGTTGTTAACCCCAGTTATTTGTATCCAAGTTATATCTACCTGTTCATTGTAAGACATCATCTTGTCATTGTTACTGTTTAAAATGTAAACCGACTTGATTAGTAACTCTGTTACTGGAAAATCGCTATATAAAAGTGCTAAATAAATAAATAAAGTGTTGCATTATGTATACAACTATCTTGTTTTCTGTCCCCAAAAAGCTCATTTAATACAAGACTTTTCATCGGTTTCTTATGTCTCTTTGGCTTAGTTATAAGGTGAAGAACCACAAATTATATATTTTTTAAATAATTTATTTATAGCTTTTATCTTTTTGGGATCCATCTAGTTCCGCAGTATTTGTGTATGATTTATTTATAATGTTATCTTGACTTCTCATTTTTCAGTATTATGGACTTTATAATAGGCAAGCATTAAGAGGGCAATTTTCATAACTGTTGCTGCTTTAACCCTGGTAAAACGGCTTTTTGAAAATTGTCCATCTTGTGTGTTGGTACAAGTTGTTCCATGATGCTCGTTCTTTTACCTGCATATGGCAGATCCCAGGGGAGGGATTAGGTCAGGGGAGGGAAAAACATGCGACATTCTGGGTTTTCAAAGGCACTGCATTGTTTTATCTGGAAAAAGTGGCCACAGAAAAAAAAAAAGCAGGCACAGATTTTCTATGGGTACTTTTTCCTGTGGCTATAATCAAAACAAAACTAGGCACAGAATTTTGCTTTGGTTATTGCTGCAATCCCCGCTGGTAAAAGCTACTCAAGGTGTTTGCACCAACACGGGCAGTTTAATTATTGTCCCCTAAGCTTTTGTGGCTCTGCTAATTAATATTTCTCTTTTTTTTCTATTATTGTGTCTTATCTTAAAAAGGTAAGAAGTGTTTATTTTCATTTTTTAAAATAAATAATTGAGTAAAGAAAAAGGTGGTACAATGATAGAGACTAGAATGGAGTTCCTGCAGTCACATAAATTGGAATCATTGTAGGTCGATGTGATGGAACCTTTTTAGTGAACCAACAAAAAAAAGGTATGGCCTTGAATATTTGCATACTGCAATCTCATTTTTTTTTTGTTGGTTAACTGAAAGATACCATCACACAAACTTTCAAGACCATGTAGGTTCCTTCATCTGATGAACGGCCCTATGTGGTTTTGAAGGTTTGTGCACTGCAGTATCTTCTTTGTTGATCCAGTGAAAGGTATCGCATTGACCTACAAAGATTCCAGTTTTCTCCAGGACTGGCAGCGGCTGGTAGATCTTTGTGCATTATGGTACAAATGTGACAATTTGTGCTTTGAAGCAGGTAGAGGAGAGGCGAAGTGTAATAAAAAAAAAGAAGAAAAAATTAGGCCAGCCTGGTGGCTCACTAACAGTGCTATGCTGTGCTCTACCATGCAGGAGGTCCCCGGTTCGGTAGCTTAAGTTGGATCTTCCGCATCCTGGGGATACTGGGAAGGGGTGAGGTGGGGGGGAGGGGGATCCTGGTGACAGCTGGTGACTTGATTTAGAGCCCATGACATAGAGTTCTGGAAGGAGCCCTGGAGCACGCGGTGCCTGGCCCCAGGACTGTCACTGCAACGAACAGACTAGGAATAGTGGAAGGGTCTATTAAACTAGGGGGGAAAAATATTCCCCGGGTAGGAGCGAATGGAGGCTCATGGTGCCAGAATCCCAGCACTAATTCTTAGGAATGTGAATCATTTTTTGACGATTTAAAATATCGTACGATATATTTTAAATCGTCAAAAATCGTTAGGGCCACGATACAATACCAATTCCCCCGATTTATCGTTAAAAAATCGTAAATCGGGGGAAGGGGGAGGGCAGGAAAACCGGCACACTAAAACCCCCTAAAACCCACCCCCAACCCTTTAAATTAAATCCCCCACCCTCCCGAACCCCTCCAAATGCTTTAAATTACCTGGGGATCCAGCGGTGGTCCAGAACGGCGGCGGTCCGGAACGGCCCCCTCAATTGAATCCTGTTGTCTTCAGCCGGCGCCATTTTCCAAAATGGCCGCCGCAAAATGGCGGCGGCCATAGACGAAAACAATTTGACGCAGGAGGTCGTTCCGGACCCCCGCTGGACTTTTGGCAAGTCTTGTGGGGGTCAGGAGGCCCCCCCAAGCTGGCCAAAAGTTCCTGGGAGTCCAGCGGGGTTCCGGGAGCGATTTCTTGCCGCGAATCGTTTTCCGTACGGAAAATGGCGCCGGCAGGAGATCGACTGCAGGAGGTCGTTCAGCGGCGGTCCGGAACCCCCGCGAACGACCTCCTGCAGTCGATCTCCTGCCGGCGCCATTTTCCGTACGGAAAACGATTCGCGGCAAGAAATCGCTCCCGGAACCCCGCTGGACTCCCAGGAACTTTTGGCCAGCTTGGGGGGGCCTCCTGACCCCCACAAGACTTGCCAAAAGTCCAGCGGGGGTCCGGAACGACCTCCTGCGTCGAATCGTTTTCGTCTATGGCCGCCGCCATTTTGCGGCGGCCATTTTGGAAAATGGCGCCGGCTGAAGACAACAGGATTCAATTGAGGGGGCCGTTCCAGACCGCCGCCGTTCTGGACCACCACTGGATCCCCAGGTAATTTAAAGCATTTGGGGGGGGGGGGTTCGGGAGGGTGGGGGATTTAATTTAAAGGGTCGGGGTGGGTTTTAGGTGGTTTTAGTGTGCCGGCTCACGATTTTAACGATTTTCACGATAGTTTACACACCCAAACGGCAACAATACGATTCCCTCCCCCTCCCAGCCGAAATCGATCGTTAAGACGATCGAGGACACGATTCACATCTCTACACTGAGCTGGAAATAAAAAAGGAGAAATGAGGAACTACCAGGCCAAGAAAACAAGGACAGATTTACAGACATTTAAATGCAAAATAGAATTCCATGCTTACATTTTGTAAAATGAGGCTTCCCCCTTTAAAATAGTAAAAATACATTACCAGCATTCATTACCTACTCATTCTTACTTCAATTTTTTTAATGCAATCACACTAGTATGATACTCAACTATTTTAGATGATTTTGAAGATTATAACTCCTAAACAAAGAATTACCGTATATCATCATCCTATTAGTTCGCAAGGAGCAATACTTATTTGTGAGGGAATGGATGTTGTTATTAATATTATTATTATTATTATTATTATTATTTAGGAAGGTGATTTATGAGCAGTAAGTTTATGGGAACATGTGCTGGTGAGGCAATACTTAGTATGAAAGCAGCAGAAGCTGTGAAAAGAAATTACATAGATCATTAATCTCCGACATAGGGTGGCCAACAAGGTTATGTTTGTGAAAGAGGCAGATCTGGCTTTGCTCGGTTGGTATGCAGGGAAATCCATTTTACAAGCCCATGCATGCAACAGGAGTAAAACTAACCTGACCGGATATAGGCTCACTGGCATCCCGTGTGAAAACTGAAATCGGCGTCTCCACCACCCCCGTCACCCTTGGTGGCAGCAGTGGCAGTGGCTCCTGCACAGTATACCCCTCCCCCTCCCCACCACTTCCCTGCCCCTCTCTCCAGCACCGCTCTTTCCCCCCTGCTCACAGTGCCCAGCATCTGCCCCTCTCTTTCTCTCTCTCTCTCTCCAGCAGCCTCCTCCTTCTCTCATCTCTTTTCTCGCCTGTCCTCTTCCTTCCTGTCACCTGAACCTTCATCTGCCATCACAGACAGAAGCCTCCTTCTCTTGAACAGCATTCCTGAGTCTCTTGCTTTCAGATATGCTATGAAAAGGTATGGGTGGGAGGGAGCAGCAGCACCACCCCCCCCTTGGGCATGGCACCCTGGGCGGCCACACAGATCGCACACCCCAAAAACCTACCTCTGAAAACCAGGACAGTATTATCCCGTTCCTTACGACATGAAACCCTAATCCTACTGTTTTATTCTGAGTTTTATTTCATGCCTGAGAAGATACTGGCGTTTAAAAGTCTCTGAACACTCTTCCTTCATAGCCACTCAATAAATTAGGATGCTGCTGTGCTGACCTTCAGCCAAATCCCAGGCAGGCCCCCAAAGATGTAATCTAATTTAATTAAAAAAGAAAATGTATTACTCACATTATCTTAATTTCTAAGACAGTAGCTTTCAAAACAGCGCATGGGTGAACTTTTGGCACATGTGCATCAGTGCGACCATTTTATAACTTGTGCCCATCTATGTGTGCACGTTATTTATTTATTTAACATTTTTTTATATACCATCATTGGTTAAAAACATCACATCGGTTAACATTAAACAAGAAATGCAGCACAACGGCTTTACATTATGAAACTGGGGGGGGGGGAGAAACAATAAATGGGAGCTACTGAGGGGAGGACTAAGAAGGGGATGCAAAATTAATTAATATTAATTAATGTTCTTCATTATATTATGTGCATAAATATTCATGTTCTTTATAAAATAGCCTGACCATGTGCACGTGTGCCTTTTTGGAAACTTTTGAGATTACTCGTGCCCGCTTTTAGAATTTGGCGAGTGTGCTCGAGCCCGACTTGTGCGCACATCTCCCGATATTGGCGTGTGCCGGGCTTTTTTAAAATTCACCTCTAAGCGAGTTGCAAATAACGTACATAAAATAAACATGAAATGAAAGCCTGTGCATATTATTGAACATTAACGAACTGAACTGTCGAAGATTTAAACCAGCTCACGACATCCAAATACAGCACAAATAACTGAGGCCGTACAATGATGATAAGTGGTACACACCTCTTATTCCAGACGGACTACACAGACGAAGAATATCAGAGAGGAAAAGAAAAAAAGGATGCTGAGAAAAGCACCAAAACTAAAGAAGCAAGGGAGCCAAGGGAAAAAAAAAGGCAAGTGGATCGTCTAGTGGGCAATCTTGTAACAGCCCACATACATTGTGCAGTAAATACGTGCATACATTTTACCGATTTTCAAAGAGAGGGTGCACTTATGCGCGTTTTCACGTTTGAAATTTGTCCCACCAAAACTGCCTGCACACAATTGCACCTTAGTGAATTACGCGCAGACATTTTTCAGAAAATTTTACATGTGCACTTTTGAAAGTGCCGAACAGGCGCACGCACGTGCAAACCCTTCCCTCCGGGAGTGCCTCCACGGACTTCGGGCAAACACAAGCATGGACACGACGATATCCTGCATAAGTTTCCTCGCATATCGGGCGAGCATTTTGTAAAAGGCCTTTCCTGCATGCAAAACACCCTTTTTAACCCCTTTTTTTTAAAAAAGTTGCCCTCTTCAAGACTTTAGCTAGCACTGCCACCTTAAGAGCCTTTTTGGGAATTTAAACTTTTTCTCACTGTCAGTGCCCAGGTATATACAGTACTCTGCAATGTAAGCCGGGTGCTGAAATAGCTCTCTTTATCAAGCGTTCTCCGCAGAACAATGCCGAAAATTTAATCTTGCCTGCGTCTTCTAAATCCTTTTATGTGGCTTTTAAAATAATAATCAAAAGCCATTCTCCTAGCCGAACAAGCTGTCCTTTCACTAATGGCATGCTATATCTTCCGGGCTTTGCCTTTGGTCTTTTCTACATTTTTAATGGCTCCTTCATTAATATTTATAATCAAAATGTTGATGGGAGATTGTTATTGTTGTCCTGAACGTGGCCTGGCTTCACTATATAGACTAAAGTATCGTGGTTTCCCTCGCAGATTTTATGCCACTTTGCATGTTAAAGTTCAAACTCATAAAGTTTCCAAGGCATTTAAGTGTCTTACCTACTTACACAAATATGCACCTCTGCATTTATGGGCCGTGTCACGGCTTCATGCCACTGGCCACTCTCCCGATTGCAATCCAGCTAAATTTTCTGGTTACATAAGAAACTGAACCACTGGTTAAGTCTCTGGGGGGTGTTTTTCCCCAACAGTCCTGATGCCCAACTCCTCCTTGCAGCTTCCGTGGTTCTACCCTCAGAGGTGCCCCAGAGCAGGTGCTCCAGTCTCTGTTGCATATAATTTACCAAGTTCCTTGCAGGGGGTCACGGCTAGGAGTTCAAATCCTCTCAACCCAGTTGGTGAGCTGGGCTTAAGCATTCCCCCTTCACTTTAACTTTCTTTCACTTATTCTTATGCAATGTTCTGCTTTTTTGTCTATTTGATTAATAATGTTTTTTTTGAACTTATTTTATGTATGTGATATTTTACTATGTATGTTTTATTGTAAACCGTTTTGATTATATCCCAGTATATAAATCATTTTAAATAAATAAAGAAATTTAAATAAATTTACATAGTCCTTGTCATCCCAGTACTTTAAAGTCTCTATACCTTTACTGTACGCTATTCCTTCCAGGGTGGCACAGCTTTGGGTTCAAATCCTCTCACCCCAGCTGGTGAGCTGGGCTTAAGCACACATAGTCCCAGGTTATCCTGGAAGTTTATTCTCTAAAGCTTTACTTTACCAAACCACATCAGTCTCAAACTCATATGATAAGAAAGCAACTCTCGCCTTAATCCTCCTGCACGCTGCTCACAGTTGCTTCCTGAATAGCCTAAGCTTGGCTGTGCTCTATGGACCTGGTTCTTAAATCGCCTGCTCTGCAGTCTCCATGAATGTGACCTCTTCTGGAGGGGTCTCCCATGTCCATTGACTCCAGCTCATCCTCAGAACTGCTCAACACCTCCGCCCATGCCTGGGAACTCTCAGGATTTCACCCTGAGTCTCAGGGAATTGGCATCAGTTGCAGGGTCTTAGGGGAAATGCTAGAAATCTCAGGGCCTCTCCGTATGCAGCTCAGCCAATCCCCTTCCTCAGTAAGCTGCAGAGAATAGGAGAAGTGGGGTGTGACTGGAGCAAACACTGCAAGAAGAATGTGGGGAGAAAACAAAGAGGGGCTGCAGCTGTGATTCCAGATTTGGAACTCACTCAGAGTGAGGATGCAGAAGTCATGGAGCTGTGACTTATAGGGGGAGGGAGCAAAGAGCATGCTGGGGTCAGGGAGAGAGGAAGGGGTATGCTGGGGTCATCTCTGAAGGGGAAAAGATGATGGTGGTGGGTGGGAGAAAGAGAGAGAAAGTATGGATTAGTTGGGGGGTAAAAGAGAAAGCCGATACATAATTATTCCATCCCTTCCCATCCACCCCTGCCCTTTGCTAATCAACAGCAATCTCAGGGAAGTTCCCAGGTATGGTGATGGTAGTGGATGGAAGAAAGAGAGAGAAAGCTGTGGGCAGGGGGGGGGGGGAGTGGAAGAGAGAATTACCACCCAGGAACAAGATCTAGGCATCAGAGTGGATAATACATTGAAATTGTCGGCTCAGTGTGCTGCAGCAATCAAAAAAAGCAAACATAATGTTAGGAATTATTAGGAAGGGAAAGGTGAATAAAACAGAGGATGTCATAATGCCTCTGTATCGCTCCATGGTGAGACCACACCTTGAATACTGTGTACAATTCTGGTCGCCGCATCTCAAAAAGTGGAGAAAGTGCACAGAAGGGTGACTGAAATGATAAGGGGATGGAACTGCTCCCCTATGAGGAAAGACTAAAGAGGTTAGGACTTTTCAGCTTGGAGAAGAGACGGCTGAGGGGGATATGATAGAGATGTTTAAAATCATGAGAGGTCTAGAACGGGTAAATATGAATCGGTTATTTACTCTTTCGGATAAGAGAAGGACTAGGGGGCACTCCATGAAGTTAGCAAGTAGCTCAGTTAAAACAAATCGAAGATATTTTCTTTCATCAGTGCATAGTTAAGCTCTGGAATTCATTGCCAGAGGATGTGGATACGGCAGTTAGTGTAACTGGGTTTAAAAAAGGTTTGAATAAGTTCCTAGATAAAAAAAAATCCATAAACTGCTATTAATAAGCAATAGTAGCTTGTGATTTATTAATGTTTGGCTACATGCCAGGCACTTGTGACTTGGATTGACCATTGTTGGAAACAGGATGCTGGGCTTGATCTACTCTTGGTCTGACCCAATATGGCATATCTTATGTTCTTAGAAAGCTGATACATATTATTCCATTCCTTCCCCTCCCCTCGCCATCTGCTAAACAACAGCAATCTCATGGTGACCACAACTCTGAACTTCCCAGGGTATGCCCCTGCCTCCATCTCTTCCGTCTCTTCATCTGGTTCTAGTAGGACTCCTTCCTGTTCCTGCCCTGCCCCTCCTTCAGACAAGCTCTCACCCTTCTCCCACCACGCCCAGGATCTCTTGTCCTCTCCATAGGGCAAAGCCTGGGAAGTTCCTCCCCTTCCAGAACCACCCTGTGCCTCCTGGGAGTTGGAGTCTGCCTCCTATTTTGATTTCTTTTACATATTGGATCTTCTTCCCAGGTTTTCCTTACAGCCTGCCTTCTTGTATTCACCAGGGGAATATAATGCCCATCACAGCAGGTACTCATGTATAGGCACATCTATAAACGTGTGAAAAAATCCCTCACCAAACGTGAAAATCAGTTTCAGAAATGTTCACATAGCCACAGAAACATCGTAGCGTCAACCCATAAAATTGTTTTTTGTTTGCTTTCACTAGAAAATACCATCAAATCAGGAGAATGCTTGTTTCATTTTCAGAAAGATTTGCAAGGTAGTGGCATCTAAAATGGTAACAGAGTTTAAGAGGGCATGGGATAAGCACACAGGATGCTTAGTTGCTAAAAGTGTAGAAAGCAGAAAGCACAACCTAGCAGCACTTATTTAAGGGTTCACAGCTCTTTACTCAACTGACTGAGCAATGGGTGTTGGGGCTGCTAGAATATGTGGCTAGAAGCCCAAGTGATAACACAGGCCTGGTTATCTGATGCTGGGCTTTTCTGGCAGGTCACATATGCCATTCCTAGTGGAAACGCAGGCACTCACTTAGCCAGGTCCGTCTGGCAGGCCACACGAGGAACCTGGGAAACTCACTAGTAATGGTAGCTATTTATATCGTACCACGATGACAGATTCGAAAGAGCAGCTGGGTCCGTCTAGCAGGCCACACGAGGGACCTGGGAAACTCACTAGTAACTGTAGCTATTTATATCGTACCACGATGACAGATTCGAAAGAGCAGCTGGATCCGTCCGACAGGCTGTAAGTTCTGTCACTAAGTAGAAGTCCGCCTGTTATCGAAGGCGCTCTTGTCCGGCAGGCTACACAAGGGTCCTAGGAGGCTGCATGCCTGGACAATGGCCACGCTAGTATTGCTGGTTATTTAGATTATTTCAGAACCCTGTGGTTAGCCATGGGAAAGTTGGGTGCTGGAGGGGACAGAGAGGGGATGTTTATGTCCTTCCACCCAAGATGGTGGAGTATCAAGAAGCAAGATGAGAAAAGACTGACCTGGAAAAGGCGATACCTTTCAGGCAGTCACACTCTGTGGCTGGCAGCTGGGGAGGTATTCTTGGCAGTGCGGACAGACTGGGTGGGCCAGTTAGTTCTTTTCTTCCATCATTTATTATTGTAACCACATTGACTACTTTGGTGAATGTTTTATTCACAAAACCAAGAGAGGAGAGTTTTGAAAGGGATCTCACAAGGTAACTAAGGAGTTATCCGCCTGGATACCCTAGGGTGAAAATTGCATTCTTCAGAGCAGCCAAAAACACGCATTTACTTTCACAATGCAGTACTTTTAACACTAAGTTTTTTTTTTTAAAAAGGTGTTCCCTGGGGTGAGGGACTGGGGAGCAAACTCGGCAGTAAAATTGTATTTTCAAATGTACGCACTTATGGCCTCATTCACTAAGCTGCAGATGGGTTTTTTCCCTGAGGGAACAAAAAATACCCCGGGATTCACCAAGTCACAGTAAATGACACAGCAGCCCAATGGATCCCCCTGCTCCTTGGTGAATACCATGTTACTTTTCCCCAAGGAAAAATACCAGAACAGCAAAAGCATCCCCAAACTGAGCACGATGGCTCTCCCCCCTTCACCTCAAGTTGGAAAAGTCTCCAGGGGTCTGCCTAGAACCCCTGTCCCACCCACTCTGCCGCCCTTGTAGGTGGCCCACGGTGGAGGAAAGACAAAAAATAAATAAAATTTTGCACATAAGCGCAACCCCCCCCCTCCTCAAAACCCCCACAACCAGACTGCCTCCACTCACTCCATGATCTTGTTTTCTACAAATGGGAGGTGATCCGGGGAGGAGGGGAGGCTAGGGTGGGTAAAGGGGGTCCTGGCTCCCAGCCTCTGGGGGCTGGATTTTTCTATGATGGGGCGGGGCTTCTACCTTCCGTTAAAAATGCTTTTTTTTAGCCTTTCCTCCACTACTTGTAAGGGCAGGGGGGAGTGGGAGAGGAATCTAAGCAAGGGGGGTTTTCTAACTCGCGGGGGCCGAGCAGCTCCTTTAAATCTATGTCTCAGGTAACCTCCGGACATGCGCTAACATCCAGAGGGACTTGTGGGAAATTAGCTACAACTCCTGAGTTGTAGCTCATTTCTATTCATATAACACGGCTTGCAAATTTTTCCGCAAGCTGTATTATTTGATTTGCATTGATTAGGCTAGTAATGAGCAAATTAGCATGCATTTGCATGGTAATGAACTCATGTAAAAATGTGCAGTGCCGGGACTGGAATAACGCAAGGTTTTTTCGCACATTAAATGGCCCTAACGCGGCTTAGTGAATGAGGCCGTTTGTCCTTGTTTCTGCGCAAGCACAAGTGGCAAATGCAAAAGTACTTGGGCACTTTTGCATCTGAATTGAGTGTTAATGAAATTTTCAAAGGAGAAGCTACCTGTGTACCCTCTCATTGGCAATTCACTATAAATTATGCAACTGCAAAAGTCCCCAAGTGCCTCGATCCTGGTCGGGGTTACTGAAAAACTACCTCAGAATGTACTTTTCGTAATCCTTTAAACAGGTACCTACTCAGATATGCATGAGCGGGGGTGTCCCCAGGGCAGAGTCAGAGTGGGGAATGCAATAGCGTGCCTAGTTTTGGATTTTCAAAACGACGCGCATTGTTTGGAAGGGAAAAAACCAGGGGGCCATTTCCGGCAGGTACTTTTTCTCTTGGCAGTTCTCAGAGACACTGTACACGTACTTTCCCTTTGAGAAGGCTTTGCAACTACCTGCGGACTTTTGAAAACTGCACCCCTTTTCATCTTGGGATTTCAACATTGCTTTACAAACTTTGTGCAATCAAACTGATCTTCAAGTTGCAGCCCACACAGAAGCAGCTATCTGAATAGTGTGCTTTTTATAACAAGGTAATTTAGAGCTGCTCCTCCTGCTGCTTGTGACCTATTTTATTTTATTATCTGTAGATGCTGCTCTGGAATGTGGCTAAGGTGAAAGCTGCTGGGAGCTCGCTTCACTCCTGTATCCGGAGCAGACATCCCATCCCCATGCTGCAGATGGGCTGATGTCATATAGGTGCCCCCAGGCAGAAAATGATTCTGAATACGCTGTGGTTGTCAGAATTGGAAGGCAAACACTTGTAACTGCTAGACCAGCTGCTAATGTTCAGCTGAACAGCATCTGATATATTTTAGAAGGTTCAGAAGAGATAAGCTTTCCAGCACCAGAGTGGGGGATGTTAGACAGCTCAAGGTGTGATAAAAGATAATGTTTCATTATAATTTTGGTCTGTCTGATAAAACAGGTTCCCCTAAGGGTCTTATCCTTTTGATCTCCTGCTTTTGTTTCTCCTCTTGCTACATCCTCTGGGCTCTTTTGTCTTTGGTGTCACATATCAACTGATGTGCTGTCAAGCCACCCAATAGTACCCTGCTATAACAGCTCCTCACGCTGCTCCACAGATGTTAAGCCTAAGGTGAACAAATATTTGCCTTGTTACAATGAAACCAGCATGGTAATGGGAAGCATTTATCTTGATAGATGCTGGGACGCCCTGTGAGTCTGCTAAAGCAAAGCGTGCGGGTAAATAAGTTCAAAAGACGAGCACGGAGCCTTAGAGGAGAAAACTGAGCAAGGAGATTTATTTTCCATTCTTGGTTGCTTGGGATTTCATGTGCTAGGTTGCTGCTTCTCTAGCCAACCTTTTCTCAACTACCCCTCTAGCTTTGCCCCCACCCAAATGTTTGCTTTTCTTCCTCTCCAAGCCCCTCTGGTCTACTCTATCCATTCTTTGCATTCAATCTTGTATTCCTTTATGGAATTCTTTCACCGGGGTTTCTCTAAGGCAAGCATTCTGTCTGTCTTTATTGTGCTTGTTGTCCCAGTTACCCTGGGGTTCCAGCAACAGCATACAACTGCATGCACGTAGCTGGAAAACTAGAAATTGAAGGGGAGAGGGTATGGGATGTTGGTGGAGGATGAGGCCCTTCAGAACCACCTGGTAAATGGTACACTATTGCAACTCATCGCCAGTGCCACACTTAACAGTTTCTCCTGCTTCTTTGTACTTCCAGCTCAACTGGAAAAAGGGATGCCATCTGGCACCATGAGCTTTCCTTCATAATTACCGGGGGGTTTCCCCCTATTATATATCCATCCCCCCCTTCTCCTTCCACTCCCAGCATACCTAGACTGGTCATTGCAGGGATGGTCCTGGGCCAGATCTATTCATCAGGGCTCCTTCAAGAACTCATGGCGTCTGAATCCAGCCACCAGGTGTTGCCTTTAACAATAACCTTCCTCCTCAGGGGCTGTGACCACTGCAGGCCCCCAGCTGTCCAGGGGTGCAGGAGACCTGACTCGGGGATCAAAACGGAGACATTCTGCATAAGCCACTGGGCTACTCCCCAGCTTCAGGTTCTTTATTTTAAGAGCATTCACATTCATTTGAGTCCTGTAGTTTGCCACTGTTGTGATCTCTTGACAGAGGTGGGAGCTCGTGCCACTTGTGCTTCTCTGATGTTATTAGCAAGTGTTAAATGAATTCCCAGTTTAGCAAACACAGGTGCTGTCTGTTATCTCCAGTGTATGCTAACATTATCAGGAAGGCAGCTTTTTAATTAGATTTTCATCTCTTAGGTGCTTTTAGAAATATGTTAACAGCTGTGTATCCTTCAGTTTTAATACAAATGCTATAAATATTTAAACCCATAGTACTATTTTTGTAGGCGCTCTTGTATTTCAGTATAACAGTCAGAACCTGTAATGAGCTCTGATCTGACTGGCTGAATTGGTAATTTAACAAAATGGTACCTGTGCCTGTATGGTTCATGTGTCAGCTCTGCCCAGTCACTGGGCAACCAACTACCATGCAGCAAGCCCAAATGATTGTATTAGCCTCAGTTCTAGTGGAGTAGTCACTTTTCATCTCCAGAGAAGGCAGAACCAAGGTCTCTGGATGGGATGGAATGACAGCACCATGGAGGCTGTGATGTGGCACTGCTCTTTCAGTGACTCTGGTAATGCTGCATGGACACGGATGGTGTGAAACTTCACTGTTGTCATGGCCCTCTGCTCTTCTTGCCCTCTTGGCTGCAGTAAATTAATTTCCTTATTTCATCCCCTGCATCATTCAGGGAGGGGGGGGGGGTTAATCATGAACAAATACATAAGATAAACGGAAACCCTGACTCTCGCAGAGCTCTCAATGACCTCTTGACTGAGAGTCCTGATTAGACAGAACATTTAGAGCATGGCAGTCTCTACAAAAATCCTCATCCATCTTAGCTTGGGTTTGTCTCTGTCAGATAGGATTAATCCATGGGGGGTACCGACCTTCTGAGTGGTCCTTCCAGTGAGGTTTGCCTTGTTTTTCAGGCTCCAGCTTTCCTGTAACCCACAGGCCAGTCCTCCCCTTCTTCCTTCCTGTTGCCTGGTCCCTCCCTCTCAAGGAAACTCTGTCCAGGGTTTCTCTTTGCTTACTTCTAGTCTTTCCTTGCCTCTTAACTTTATTCGCCATACTTTGTCTTTCAGTTAACCCTGTTTTGATGGTTTGTGTCTATCAATTTACTTATCAGCTGGAGCATTCTGTGATGAAAGTACAAACATCCCATCACCCTTGCGCTCTTCCTGTGCCCAAAATTTCCAGGAGATGAAAAGGAAGAGACCCCCAAACTCTGATGCTCAGGGCATCTCCTCTTCTGCTTGAGCGTGCAGACGGTAAAGAGGTTGCACTGGCATTCGTACATAGCATCAGAAGGGATTCTTTATAATTCAGAGCAAGGAACTTGTTTGGGGAGAGAAGATACGAAGACCATGCACATCTGTCTCCTTGCATAGAACCAGTGCAATTTAAACCACCCTATACTACACTGAGGTCCGTTGCTTCCTCCTTATGTCGCTGCCTTTGAATATGTAGTTTATGCATTCTTTTCCAACTAAATCAGAGCAGGTAAACTCAAATTTTGCTTTCGTATAGTTTAACTTAATCACATAACCTTGTCTACTTAGACTACACCAGTATGTAGGATGTTAACAGAGTTGTGCATTGCTATTAATAGTTTTTTGAGTGATTGACATTTGATGGCGATGAACATGTATAGCAAACATATACTGGCGGCATATGCCAATAAGAAAGCTTTATTCGCAAAAGGTATCACTGAAAACATCAGTTAATTCTTTAGTGCTATCTATGTCTGATCACTCTTCAACTTCCCAAATGATGTGCAAATGGTCCCACGTCTCTAACAGATATTGTCCCCCAAATTTCTTTGTTGATTAATCATATGGCTTGATTCAGCCATAAGGTTATGATGGGCTGTGCCTGGGAGCTGGCAGCGGCTGGAGATGGTTGAGGTGATGGGATGGTTGTGAAGAATGGCGCATATCCGCCTGTGACAGCAACATCTGGGCTTTGTTAAAGAGTGATAGGAAATACATTTATAATTCTGAAAAGAGGTGACTTTGGAAGTTTGTTGCATGCCTTTGGCGGATCAGAGGCTCGCGGTGTACCGAAAAAGGGCCAGGAAATTTGCAGACGCTCACCTTCCTCACTTCATGGTGATCCCGACACCTCTCCTAAGGCTAAAATCAGAAAGTGATCCTCCCCAGTGAAATGCTGAAGCTGTGTGTCTGGAAACCCAAGTCCTTGTTTGTGTTCCTTTAAGAAGTAATAGCAGCAAGTCGATAAGACAGAAAGGTGGGTTTTATCTTCACATTACCTGGCAGGCAGTTTCCATGTCAACGGCATTTGCTGTTGGAGGCAGTGTCTAAATTTAACATGGATTTCTCTGAAAGTCAGACAGTGTATTCTGAAACTGGAGATAGTTCTCCAAGATATCACTATTCAATGTGTTAGCCTACTTAGCAAACAGAGAAGTAATGTATTTAAGAGCCTTAACCTTGTAGTACTTAAAAAAAAAACTGCTTTTCCTCCACACATAAAGAAGTGTTCATCCCACTAATTGGTTTGCTGTTTACCAATCCACATTCATCATCTACAGCAGCTGGGATGCCATTCTCATGGAAGTGCTGTCATCACCAGGATTTTGAAGCATAATAAAGGTGAAAGATTGACTTGAGGGAAAAATGTTAAAAAAACAAAACAAAACAAAACACTTTTCACCTGTTTGGGCACCTAATTAGGCGAAGCTGATGCAGCTGATTGGCAGTTTGCTGCGTCAGGCTGCGGTGTTCACGCTGGGCCCGAGTGACCAGGGGAGCTGTGCTTAAGAGAGAAAGCAGCATTGTGCTGCTTAGTAGGGCGATTAGCTCTTTCCCCCGTGGTGCTTCAGTGACACGGGGGTCGCAGGTCTGACGCTGGGGTCTATAGCTACGGAAACAGGGCAGCAGCATCAGGGCTGTGCAGCTGTCCCGTTTCTTTTTTTTTCTTTTAATTTTGAGGCAGCCGGACTCTGAGGCTGCCTGGGGCGTGCTTTCGTTTCTCCCTGCTGTGCCGGTGAAGTCGGTGGCGGCATTGTTAGGGCCACAGCAGAGAAGGGCCTGACTCTCCTGGACACTGCAGGCTCACGGGAGGAGGAGGTGGGGCGGAGCTAAAGGGCAGGAAGTACAGCTAGGACCGGAGTGGCCCCGTATCTTCCACGGCGCCCGGGCCAGTCTCCGTCGCAGCAGGTTTGGAAGAGGAGGCTGCTGCGGGAGCCGAGAGCCTTGAGGAGGCCCCGGTGCTGAAATGAAGTAAAGTCCGGATCTGGCGGGAAGATTATAATGATGTCACTTCCGGGTATCGTTCCCATCCCGGGAGAGAGAAAAATATGTAAAAATAAGCAAAAATCATTAAAAATGAAGACCAAGAGGAATGTCATTGTTCCAAGGGGGCCCTGCACAGAATCCTGAGAAATGTAAGAGCACAGTAGGTAAAAGAAAAAGGTTTCAACACCGGCCCAGCAGAAATGAAGCACGGGGACGCATGCTGATAGGGGGGGGGGGGCGCTAAACAAACCCACACCACTTGAAAACTGTAAGGGGAAGGCAGATCTGGCAGCAACAAAAATCACTGGTGTTTTGGGGAATAAATACGTACATCAATGTCTTTATCTTTTATATTTTTGCAACTAAATGCAGCTCCACATTGTCCCAACAAGGAAACAAAGTAATGCTGACTCCCCTTTATGTTAAAACTAAGGGAGTATTTGGGACTTTCTTCGTGGAATGGTTTGCTGGACTCTTTGTATCTCAGTGTTTCATAAGCAGCTGAAGGCTTTACTGTTTTAGGAGGTGTGTTGTGTTCTGCGGCCGTGGCAGACCACGACCGCAGCCCCCTACCTTGTCCACGGCGTTCCTTCGCCGGGGGAGGGCTCTGACTCAGGCCGTCGCTCCTGCGCGGCCCCGGTGCTGCTCGCTGCAGGGGGAGCCATCCTGCTCCCCCCTCGCGGCGTCCAGCGGCGTCTCTCCTCTGCGGGGGAAAATCAAAGATGGCCGCCGCCATCCTTAGGTGTGAGGCCACGCCCCCTTTGCAGATTTAAAGGGACCTAATCCCTTTAACTAGCTTCACCTGTTCTTGATCAGCCTGAGCAGGGGAAATATATAGGGAAGCTTCCTCTGCTCATTCAGTGACTTGGCACCGTCCTCCAGCGTTGTCTAGTCTGCTTGCTTCGGTGAGTTCCTTGAGCTTTGGATCCTGTTCCTGTTTCGTCCTGGTGTTCCCGTTTCCTGACTTTGGATTGGCTTACGGTGATTCTCTGGTGTACGACTTCGGATTGGCAAGCGGTGATTCTCTGGCGTGTGACTTCGGACTGGCAAGTGGTGATCCTTTGGTGTGTGGCCTCGGACTGGTGAGCGACAACCCTCTGGCACTCGACCTAGGACTCCTTCTAGACTGCCGTCTCCAAGGGCCCGCCTAAGTCCCAGCGGTCCGGGTCCCTATGGGTTCCTCCGGGGGGACCGCGGGCTTCCAGGGCGAAGTTCCAGTCTGCCCTTGCACCAATACCTTGACCTCTCAAAGGTCCACCTAAGCCCCAGCGGTCTGGGTCCCTATGGGCTCCTCCTGGGGGGACCACAGACTTCCAGTGGTGAAGACACAGCTCCGCTTCTCGTCTCTTCATCCGCCTCCGCAGTCGCCTCAGTCTCCAGTGCCGAGGGTCAGCTGGTCCCGTCTTCCGCTCTGCCTCGCCACCCGACGAGAGAACCTACGGATCTTCCGTAAGGTATACCATCCTCCCGTCGGCGAAGGGTTCACAAGCCTGAGCATAACAAGGTGTTGAGAACGGGCTAGTCTGGGAGAGTTTGGAGTTGCTGGTGGATTGTAAGGAGTAAGCTGAATATGGTATTTTGTTTTGTTTTATTTTATTTTAACTCTAAGCTATTTTAATTCTATTGTACTCCGCTTAGTACGGCAGGTCCGCTAAAGGCAGATAATATGTATTGTAAATAAATAAACTTCTGGAATTTGGATATTTTGCTCTGGAATTCAGCTATGCTCTGAGCCCTTCCAGATCCTCTTAGCACGGAGATCTTATCACAGGATCTGTCAGCCTTATTTAAAATGGGAGGCTTGATAATTAATGAGAGATGGGAGGTTACTAGGTATTAGTAAACGAACCATGGAATTTGATAATGACAGCACATTTCTTTCTTTCCTCCGTTCATACAGCTCACTAAAGCCGAGCTATACCGTGCGATTTAGCTTGCTATCACTGTTATATTAGCGCTCCCTATCTTTTACCTTGGTTCTTTTCATAATATCAAATTTGACTGGTTAAAATGACTCTACATTCACTCTGTCATACTGATATGTCTTTGCGAGATCCTTCAGTGTTATGTCACTTTAAAACAGCTTTGGACTGCTTTTGTTACAGAGTGTACAGTCTACAGGTCTGCCCTCAGCAATTTCCAAGGTTGTGCTCCTATAATGCTGAACTGTAAGAGCTGTAAAAGGGTTACTGTAGCCATTCCCTGCTGACATCACTCAAAGTATAGTGCTGAAGGCCTCTCTGAGCTCACCTAAAGCATACTAGTTCCAGCGATGTCACCCCCCACTCCCCCGCGACGTTTAAGGACATGTAAATAATTTTAATGCCCTTAAATTTGTCATAAATTATCTTGGAAGACCCACAGGACTTGGACAAATCACCCCTCATAATGTCCTTCCATGGGCCAAATAAAGCAGCCAGGTTGCCAAGGTTACAGCTTTCAAATTAGCTGAGCAAACCTGGACTGGAATAGATTTATTTTTTTTTTGACCTGGACTGGAGTTCTAAAAAAACAAAACAAGTTTTCCTTAGCATTTCCAAGCTCCCCAAAAAATGTTCCCTGGAGATTATAGAGAGCAGCCTGCCGCTTGTTTTGCCTCAATTTCTATTATTTATTTATTTTAACAACGGAAATGTAGCCACTTAACCTCTTTATTCATTTCATGGAAGTTAAAGACGCTTAAATTTGTGAATGACCCTCATACAAGGCTTCATCGTTAGTTAAAACCACTTTTCTGCTCCGCCTTATTTATAATCATGAGTCATCAAAAGGAGAGCGTGTTCACCAAAGATGTAAAAAGAGGTTTTTTTTAAAAAGATTTTTTCAATTGCAAATAGGCAATTTGTTGATTTATTTTAAAACATTTTTAGCTTGTTTATAACGAACCAGCCTTGCTAAATGGGTTACAATACATCAGTTTCATAATTAAAACAAATACAAAGATATACTTCCTTTTTGAATGATCTTGCTTCACTGGTCACTACAGCCTAGGGAAACAAAATTATCTTTAGATTTGTGTCCATAATTAGCCAGGAAGTTAAAAATGACTTCAAGTCATGCAACAGAGCATAGATTAAACTGCCAGAAGATTTATGAGAAAATGTAGGAGACTGGCTTTTTTTTAGTTATTTATAGCTTAGCCTAGTAGTTTCCTTTGAAAACACCAGGAGGAGAAGAAGAAAAGACAGCACACCTTGATAGAGAGCATGCACTCCATCAAAACAGCATCG
Source organism: Rhinatrema bivittatum (assembly GCF_901001135.1). NCBI lineage: Eukaryota > Metazoa > Chordata > Amphibia > Gymnophiona > Rhinatrematidae > Rhinatrema > Rhinatrema bivittatum. The sequence continues at coordinate 267,579,937 of NC_042621.1, forward strand.
TACGCAAGCAGTGATCATAAATTATGCACCCTATGCAGGAGAACAAGGTTAAGTGTGCACACCAGTGATACCATAACAGAAACCGTGTAAACATTCAGAGGTGACCTATAACAACTAAGATATGCACTTACCTTCAGTAGCCTTCAGTAAAAGTCCTGGATACAAAACGCAAAGCATCGCATTTCTTTCGTTAAAAAAATACTTTAGTTCCGCCAAACTTGTTAAGCAGTTGGCAGAATTCGAGATACAGAGATGGAGTACTTCTAAGGTTACATTTGTGAAGTTCCAGAGCTGGTTCTGTATGCAGGGAGAACATGTGTTACATTTTTGCTTATTTTAACCTTTATTGCAACATTTATGAATAAGAAATTCATATTACATCAACTGGTTGCCAGCACATTAGTTTTAAATAATACTTTTTTTTAAAAGTAAACCTAAATGACTTCCCTTTCCTTTTATTCCTGCTCTCCCTCCCTACCTCCGGGAGACTGGACTGGGTGATCCTGTGTCCCAGCATGCTTAACCCAGGCTTCTGGGATGTCCTTTGTAAGTAACATCTCTCTCTCCCTTACCACCAGCCTTGGACACCGTAGTGGGAGGGGCTTCCCTTTACTGAGCAGTCTATGCAAGGCTTTCTCATGTGTATAGAAGTCTGTGCATTGCTATCCTGAGGCACAAAGTGACTGATTATTATTACTCTGCCTCTGTTGGTATTGATTTTATGCTTCCTGCGTATCAGAGAACCTAGGGCTCAGTGCTAGGACCAATTCTTTTCAATACCTTTATTGGTGACATTGCGGAGCAATTTAAGCATATTTTTTAAACTTATTTACAACTAGCTGTACCCGGCCACGCGTTGCCGTGGCTCAGTCTGGTTTAATTTCACAATGCGCATTAGCTCTGCTCCGGCCGTCCCAACTCCCTCCCCCCCTTCCCCGGCGGTGGACAGACTGGCTCGGCGACACTTTTGCCCTTTCCTCCTCCTGTGTGTAACTGTCCGGCAGTCCTTATTCCCTCCCCCCTTCCCCAGCTGCGGAGGAACAGGTTGAGCCGTTTCTCGGAGCACGTTGCCGTGGTTCAGTCTGGTTTAATTTCACAATGCGCATTAGCTCTGCTCCGGCCGTCCCAACTCCCTCCCCCCCTTCCCCGGCGGTGGACAGACTGGCTCGGCGACACTTTTGCCCTTTCCTCCTCCTGTGTGTAACTGTCCGGCAGTCCTTATTCCCTCCCCCCTTCCCCAGCTGCGGAGGAACAGGTTGAGCCGTTTCTCGGAGCACGTTGCCGTGGTTCAATCTGGTTTAATTTCACAATGCGCATTAGCTCTGCTCCGGCCGTCCCAACTCCCTCCCCCCCCCCCCCTTCCCCGGCGGTGGACGGACTGGCTCGGCGACTCTTTGACCCTTTCCTCATCCTGTGTGTAACTGTCCGGCAGTCACTACTCCCTCCACCCTTCCCCAGTGGCGGAGGAACGGGCTGAGCCGTATCTCGGAGCGGCGACTCGTCTGCCCTTTCCTCCTCCCCTCTGTGACACTCAGCACGTAGCGCAGAGCTCTATGGTCCGCACATGCGCGGTAGAGCAGCTCTCTACTGCGCATTTGCGGTCCGTCGGTCAGAGCCCATTTATATTGTAGATAGCGTGTGTTGCTTTTACGTCCAACAGATGGCGCTGTTTTTGCAAAAAATCATGTTTTACCTGTCACAGGTGTGACATCTATATAATATAGGTATATGAAAACAGGCGCGAAATCGAATGCAACGTTGTGTCAACATTTCAAAGCAATTGGTGAAGAACTTTCAGAGATTTAAGATTTTGAACAAACGAACATTTACATTTTTATTTATATAGATTGATACAAAAATGTGTAATAGAATAGACACAGCAGAAAGTGTGAAAACAATGAAAAGGGACTTGAAAAAATGCAAAGAATGATCAAAGGTTTAGAAAATGAGCATCAGTGCTAAATAGTGTACAATTATGCATTTGGGATGCAAAAATCCATTAGGCACATATCAGCTAAACAGTGTTTCCCAATCCTCTCCTGGAGGCATACCTAGCCAGTCGGGCTATCATGATATCCATAATGAATATGCATGAGATAGATTTACATACATTGGAGATCCAGGGTATAGAAGACTGGGGGATGAGGTGGCGAAGATGAGGAGAAAACCTAGATGGGCTTTTTTTTTTAAGACAGGTTTTTTTGTCAGGGAAGGCAGGGAGACTGGGGCTGGCTGCTTCATAAGTGCTTCCTTGGTTTGAAAATGAAACAAAAAAACATTTTGTTTGTTTTTCATTCAGTTTGTTTTCAAATTTATATGTTGACATGTTCTATTTAATTTCAAACAAATGTATATCCCCTCTCCAGATACATACAAAAATAATCCCAGAACTTAAACAAATTTGACTTTGTCAGGAGTCTGAATAGCTTGTAAAGCCTTCCTGTTGGTGGCCTCCCAGATTTTCAGGGCCTGTATCACTGTTCTCAGGACTTCACTGGGTGACCCTCTGTCTTGAGACCCCAGACTCAGCACCTTGGATATCTCTTGACTAGCACTTCCCGAGTAGTGCTTTTGAAGATAGCCTTTTAACAATCTTGGTACCAAATCACTTACCTTGGCTTTTCTTTCCTTCAGTGTTTAATATACACTCTGGGGCAGATTTTCAAAGGGGTACGTGCGTAAGATACGCGTGTACCCCCCGAAAACCTGCCCCAAGTTCCCCCTGCGCGCGCCGAGCCTATGTTGAATAGGCTCGGCGGCGCGCGCAAGCCCCGGGACATGCATAAGTCCCGGGGCTTTCCTGGGGGGGCGTGTCGGGGGCGTTTCGCAGCGGCGCATCATCCGGGGGCAGGGCCAGGGGTGTGGCTCGGGCAGGCGTAACTTTTCCAACAAAGGTAGGGGGGTTAGATAGGGCTGGGGGGGTGGGTTAGGTAGGGGAAGGTGCAGGGGGGTGGAAGGAAAGTTCCCTCCCAGGCCGCTCTGATTTTGGAGTGGCCTCGGAGGGAACGGAGGCAGGCTGCGCGGCTCGGCGCGTGCAGGCTGCCGATTTTGCACAGCCTTGCGCACGCCGACCCCAGATTTTAAAGGATACGCGCATATTTATTAAAATCCAGTGTACTCTTGTTTGCGCCTGGTGTGCGAACAAAAGTATGCGCGGGCGTACTTTTTAAAAATCTACCCCTCTGTGCCTTTTTCCTGTGACCTTCTGCTGTTCTGCAACAGTACTGTACCAAAACTATCAGATGACCTAAAAGAGAAGAAAGAAGACATGATTTAATTTCATTTATTATTTATATACATATGTATATACATAATATTATATACATAATGTTACAAAGTTCAATATAAGGTCGCCAAGTTCCAATATAAAACAGGAAGTCTACCTTGATAGACCTCTATGCTACCCTGTAAACCGGTGTGATATGTCCGATGAACATCGGTATAGAAAAAAACAAATAAATAAATATACCGCATATACCAAACTAAAGGCAGTTCACAACAATATAATACATGATAATGTTATACATTATCAACAATCTGAAAAGTGTCTTCTATTCAATTTCTTGTGGGTAGTTCAGCTTCAGAGTGTTTTTATTATGTTATTTTATGTTTTATTATATTTAACGGGGTTTATTATAATTTTATTGTTGTAAATTGTTTTGTTGTATACTGCCCCAGGCAGGTCTGGTATCCGAGTTGGGTGGTATTTAAGAAATGATAAAATAAATAAATTAAATATATCATGGCTTGATTTCAGGTGACAGAACAAGAAATTATGAAACATAGAGTTTTGTCTTATTTGTTTAGTGTTTTTGATTTATGATTATTTTTTTAGGGTTTTTTATTTTCTCTTTGTGTTACTCTTAATCCCCTGAGGACTCTGTTCTAGGTGCAGAGCATTGTTGATTAGGGTGGAGCATTTCTGAAATGCTTTTTCCATAGGGGCTGTGTGATGTTCCTCACTTGTTAGAAAGTTAATAATATAGCAAATACAAACACTATTAACATGATTGCTTGATTGCCTTCAGTGTCAGAATAATAAGTTTACCATCTGTTAGCCTTCATAGTATTACTGACACCATATACACAAACCCTTGTCCTCAGTGCTCAAGTTAATGCCATCCACACCAGTGAAAATAATGGTCCCTCAAAGCTTTGAGGCCCTTGCACATTGCAGCCGGGATGCAGCCTGAAGCCTTGGACAGACAGGGATGGGAAGATGGATGATGAGTTGGTTCACAGTGGCAGCTTGCTTTATATTTCCCTGATCGCACTCATTCTCTTTGTCTCATACTGGATCACCACCAAGCTCTTCATTATCCTGAATGGAAATAAAGGTAGGCTCTTCAGCTGTAAGTTTTCAGTTCTGGAATAGTCCAAATGGATCTATTGGAACCAGCAATTTTTAATAAAGGTTTCTCCATCCTGCCTTATTTTACCTGTAGCTGATGAGTTTTCCCTTGGTCATAGAGAGGTGCATGAGTGTTAGCAACTGTAAGATGGTGATATGCAATATTATTTATGAATTCCTATCCACCATCATCTGCTAAGGTTTCAGAAAGAAAACGCTGAAAGATAAGATTAAAAACCCTTCTGTGTTTACTGTTTTGGCAAATAAAGAATGATACCTACCCATCTTTATTTATTTGGATTTAGCTCAGGCCTTAATTACCTCATCTGCTGAAAGATGAAATTCTTGCATAAGGCTAATGTCCCAATGTATTTTTATTTATAAAAACAATATTTCTTACGTTTTAAACCAAATAATCATACAAGAAATGAATTATGCAAATTTCCCAGAAAGAAAAATTCACCTCCCCGAAATTCTGGGTTAAGAATAGTACTCATTGCCAGAATATCTAAGGCTTATTTCTTGCTCCATGCAGAAAAGCTCCCTCGCTTTGACTTCATGAGACCAAAATATTACTGTCGCCATATGAGAGCATACATTAAAAACCATATGAGAGCATACATTAAAAACCTAATCAAAACAGGCTATTACAAGCTATGTATGACACCCTTAAAACTTCTCCTAGCTTTTGGAAATTTCCACACAATTCTTCAGACACTCATTTTTATAAGCATAGATTATGGCAGCTTGCTATTATTAGGCATTCCTGGAAGTACACTTAGGGGTAGATTTTCCAAAAATAAGCGTGCACGTCCATGTGCGCATGCTACCCGGTGCGCACACATGGACGCATTATTTTATAACATGTGCGCATTAATGCGCGCATGTTGTAAAATTCCAGGTCACCGCGCAAGGGGGGGTATAATTTAGCAAATTCGCATGGCAATGCATCGGGGCCTTCCCCACTTCCCTCCCAGTCCGCTCCAATTAAGGAGCGGACTGGGAGGGAACTTTCCAACCCCCTACCCTAACCTCCCTTCCCCTTCCCCTAACCTATCCTCCTCCTATCCCTATCCTAGCACCCCCCCCCCCCCCCCCCCCCCCCCCATTTTTGTAATTTACATTTTGCTCCTGCAAAGGAGCAGGAGCAAGTAGCGTGCACTGGCACAGCGGCAAATGGTCTTTGTACCGGATGCCTCTAGCCCCGGCCCCGGACTGCCCCCTTTTAAGACCCCGGAACTTACACGCATCCTGGGATTTACACGCGCCGGGGTTTTAAAATCTGGTCTTTAGAGCACTCCGACTGCTCCAGAATTCAGTTGCCTGCGTTCTCACTGGACTCACGATATAAGATCACAGAATGCCAGTACTAACTACCACGCATTGGCTTCCGATTCATTTCAGATTACAGTATCAAGTCCTATTAAAACTGTACATTATGGGGGCAAATACACGCTGGATGGGAGCAGCACTTCATTTACATGCACTGCAGCAAACTTTTAAGATCTGCTAATAAAGGGGTAGATTTTATAAATTTGCGCACACGCGTACTTTTGTTCCCGCACCAGGCGCGAACAAGAGTACGCAGGATTTCAATAGATATGTGCGTAGCCATGCGTATCCATTACAATCCGGGGTCGGCACGTGCAAGACTGCCCAAAATTGGCAGCCTGCGCGCGCCGAGCCGCGCAGCCTGCCTCCGTTCCCTCCGAGGCCGCTCCAAAATCGGAGCGGCCTCGGAGGAACTTTCCTTCGGCCTCCCCCCACCTTCCCCTACCTAACCCACCCCCCTGGCCCTATCTAAACCCCCCTACCTTTGTTGTACAAGTTACGCCTGCTCAAAGCAGGCGTAACTTGCGCGCATTGGGCTGGCCGCCGGCGTTTCATGGTCCGGTCCGGGGGCTGGTCCGGAGGCCGCGGCCACGCCCCCAATGATGTGCCGGCTGTGACACACCCCCGATGATGCACCGGCCGCAACACCCCCCCTGACACCCCCCCCCCCAGGAAAGCCCCGGGACTTACACGCGTCCCGGGGCTTGCGCGCGCCGCCGAGCCTACTCAACATAGGCTCGGCACGCACAGGGGGAGTTTGGGCCAGGTTTTCGGGGGGTACGCGCGTATCTTATGCACGTACCCCTTTGAAAATCTGGCCCAAAGGGTCTATCGACAGTTCCTACCTCAAGTCCACCTAGGGGAAGTGAAAGATCGCACATTTTCAGTGACCGGTCCCATAATCTGTAACTCTGTGTCTGAACGAATGGTAAATATGTCTGATATCAAAGTGTTTAAAAAAAGATCTTAAAACTTGGCTGTTCAAGCAAGCTTTTGAAATCCCAAATTAATAATTTAAGTGACTTGTTTATCCCAGCGACAGTATTTTATAAATATGGCTTTATTCAGGTTGTTTGTCATTTGTATTTTTATGTATTTTATGTATCTTCTTACGCTATAAACCACCTTGATCCTTGGAATTCACAGTAAACAAACAATTTTAAATAAATAAATAAACAAATTTAGGGAAAAAAGCTTGACAAATCAGGCTTGTCTATTAATGTTTAAATTTAAAAATGAACTATCAAAGTATGACTGTATCTGTTTAAATGGAATAAGAACTCCCGCTAATAATATTTCATGAGGAAATATGCCCATCACCAGTGCCTTTTCCAAATAGTCTTTAGAGAAAATATCACATTAAAGAGGCACTGTTTTGGTCTGTTTAAGCAACAATAGCAAAAATATATATATATATTGCCATTTGATTATTGGCGAATGTTTATAATCAGTGAGAGTTTTCTCCGAAGTTCCCCTCCCCGAGTCCCCCCCCCCCATTTCGCCAAACTCATGTCGCCGTCATCATGTGGCGAGCCACGGTGGCTTCTGTTCAGGTGTTAACGTCAGGTTAAAGCTCTCTTAGTTTTAATTTTATGTGGTGCCCTAGAAAAAATGCTGGTCGAGAAACCGCCACTAATACCCCCCCCCCCCAGAACAGCGAACAAACCTGCCATTACAGTAATGTGCCGCAGCGCAAAGGAAACAGCCAGCACCTTCAGAGCTGTCGGGGAGAAGCCGGTCAGAGCAGCCAAAGCAATTTTACCAGTGGCGGATGCAAAAGCTTTCAAAAACCTGAAGCATCGGCTAATCCCCCCCCCCCCCCGCCCCCTTCCCTCCTACCCACCCGCTCATAAAAATGATAAGCTATGCCGGAGCCTTTCACCCCGACCCTGCCCGTCCACCCCGGATACTGGGAGTGAGGGACCCGCTACGTCTGTCAGGTCAGCGCTGGAGGCACCGGGAGCGAGGATTGCCAAAATAAGGGATCTGGAGGGATGGGAAGGTTTGGGGGGGGAAAGGGAGGCTGGTGCAACGTATTTTAATGGGAAGTGAGGGGTAACCGAGACAGGGGGCTCCCCGGTAATTTGTAAATGATTACAATAAGTTGGGAGGTGACGTTTTCACGGCACGACAGGGCCTTTGTGTAATGCTTTGGGGGGAGGGAGGGAGAGAAGGGATTTGGCTGCTTACCTATTATTATTTTTTGGGCGATTGCTTATGACAGTGCTACTTAGCCGAATGCCTTTTCAAGATATCCGGTTAGGTAACACTTTATCCGGCCACATAACTTTAGACCTGCTGTGAAGCAAATCTAAAGTAATCTGGCTAACCTAGGTTAGCCGGATATCTCAGCCCCTCGCTGGAATGCCCCTGAATCGCCCCCTTTTTATGTGGCTAAACTTGTGAGTTATCCGTCTAAATGGCTTTTGAATATCTGCCTCAAGATGTTTGGCTTTCTTTTGCACATTGCTAGAAATAAAACATTTTTCAGGCCATGCGGACGTCCAGGGCCATGGGGAATCTGCAGGGAGCTGTGGGAGTCTGCAAAAAAAAGTGCACAGTGCCACACTCAGCCATCTGCAGACTGAGAAAGCACTGGTAATGTACTCCATTGAATCTCAGCACCAACCACCACAGCGCTCCAATTAAGTTACACCAATTAAAAAAAAAAAGTATCACTTTACGTTTTCTTGTTGTTTTATTTCTGTACATTCTAGTGGACTAACAGAGCAACCACACTACTTTATCCAAATGTCTCCTGAAATCATGTGAAAGAGTGGAGTTTGCTCTGAGTGCCAGTCAATTGCCCACGGAAACCCGAACATCTTAGAAGCATTTGTTGTAGCTGTGCTTCAGTGACAGGGGACACTGCCTCCATAGCACAAGACCTAGCTGGGTATGTCGGGAAACTACCACTATACATGGAACAACCTATGGATTGCCAGCAAAAGCTGCAAGTTTTTAGTAGTCTGTGCTATGCCTCTTTTCAGCATTTCCTTAAATGCTAATATAATCAAGTAGTAGAGTATTCTGTCGACCTGATACTTACTGATAGTGTTTTTCCAAGGACTGGACATCAAACTTATATTATTTTGTCATAGAGTTAATGATAAGTTGGACTTGATCTCTGTCAGGTGTGGTGTGATCCTTCTTCTAGAATACTATTTTTCCAATGACTTAATATCAGGGTAATAATATTTTCTCCTTGCACTTTTAGTAAGCCAATATTTGGGCTTAGCAAAACCTTGGAACTGAGTGGGTGTGATATTGCCATGTTTTAGGGGTTTTTTTTTTGTTTTAACAGAAAAGTTAACATGATTTTCAGGATTGTAAGCTGCTTGTTAGGTGCTGGTAGGATCCACAATGTTGGGGTTGTTCTTATTTTTCCTTGGTCTTTCCCCAATAAGATAATGCTGGGCTCAATTCTATGAAACAGAAAGTGGTTACAAGCACATCTCTGCAGGACTGAGCCAACTCTCTCTTAGACAGCTCCAATATCTTTTTATACAGCATGAGAAACAGAGCAGGGCCAGCATCTTTAGCAGTTTAGCCATTGATATGGTACAAAGGTTTTACAAAACAGATGTGAAAAGTAGCATTATGATATACTGGGATGGTTCTATTCTTTAGTTTGGAAAGAAGATATTGGCATCAGTCATATCTTCATATATCTGAAAGTTATGCTGACTTAGCCCTTTGCATCCTTCTCTGACCCCAACAGGGGCACATAAAATAAAACATCCTGGCAGAAGGGTTCTTCTCCTGGCACTTGGTGTGCAGGATCAAAAAGATGGTTGAGCCGCTGGTAAAATGGATGGGCTCAGAGGGAATGAGGGAGTAAGGGTCTCATGCTGTACAGGGAAACAATAAAAGCAAACCTGATTTTCCCTCTGTAACCCGTATCTGCCCTCTATAACTAACATCTGGCCATACCCTTCAGCCTTTTCTTGTCAGACTCAGTATATCAAACCCAAGTCCTGGGATCAAATAATTCAAGTCCACACAAAGGTTTGGGGATTTTAACTTAAAATCAATGTATTTACTCTTCTGGGAAAATCAGCAGTAAAATGTGTTGCCCCTGGGCTAGTGTCCCCTTGCAGGACCCCAAAGACCACACCTCAAATTGGGCTTATAGTGGTAAAATCTTCTTCGGATGTTAATACATTCTGAAAGTCCAAGATTCCCTGTCAGGGGGAAGATTATCTTCTAGGCCCTAAGCATTGGCCAATAGTTAATTTAGCCTGTCAGTCTGTCAATAGCATCGATAATCATAGTGGAAGCAATTGAGGGTCTCCAACTTAACTGTTACTGATTAAAGATAGAAATTTGATGACAATATTAATTAATTTATTTTTTTTTAAATATATATATTCCACCAGCCTACGGATCTTGGTGGATAACAACTGTATATACATAACTGAAGTAGACCACATTGTTACATATGCACTATTTTACACACAAAGCATCATCAATTACAAACAACCTCTTACATATAGGGCTAGATCATGTATTCAGACCCTGGCCAATAAATGACCAAAGGTGACAACATCAGTCATTAGGATTTTAGGAGGAGAAAACTATAGCAAAAAACAATGAGTCTTAAAGGTTTCCATAAACTTCATGAGGTTCCTCTCAGCTCTTATTCCCTCCAGGAGGGCATCCCACAGGGACAGACCAGTGACCCTGCATACCCGGCTTCTGGATTCGGTTAATCGGATCTCTTTTACAGAAGGGATTTCCAGGAGAAATTGAGAGGCTGAGTGGAGTGAACACCTAGGTTGATATTGTTGAACATTGTGGGACTAACTAATGCTGGGCTTTGAAAATCAGAATGAGAGCCTTAAATTTGATCTGCCATGAGACTGGTAGCCAATGTAGGACAGCCAATATGGGAGAAATATGTTCCTGTAATGATGAACTATATACCAAGTGGGTGGTAGAGTTCTGAATTAATTGTAAACTTTTTAGATGTGATTTCGGAAGTCCCAAGAAGAGAATATTATAGTAATCAATAGCAGAGATGGTAAGATATTGAATGAGTATTCTAAAGCCCAATTGATTGAACAGAGGTCTAAGCGAACAGAGTAAATGTAGCCTATAGAAGGAAATTTGAATTAACGATTAGAGAGGTGGACCTAGAGAAGGAGAAGAATCCATGTTTACCCCTAGATTCCGAACCTGGGTCTTTATAGTTATCGTTACTCCACCAAATGTAAAGCTGAAAGAAGAACTTTCGTTGTGAGAGTAGAATAGCTTCTATTTTTGTCAGATTGAATAAGTGCTAAGAACATAAGAAAATGCCATACTGGGTCAGACCAAGGGTCCATCAAGCCCAGCATCCTGTTTCCAACAGTGGCCAATCCAGGCCATAAGAACCTGGCAAGTACCCAAAAACTAAGTCTATTCCATGTTACCATTGCTAATGGCAGTGGCTATTCTCTAAGTGAACTTAATAGCAGATAATGGACTTCTCCTCTAAGAACTTATCCAATCCTTTTTTAAACACCGCTATACTAACTGCACTAACCACATCCTCTGGCAACAAATTCCAGAGTTTAATTGTGCGTTGAGTAAAAAAGAACTTTCTCCGATTAGTTTTAAATGTGCCCCCTAGTCTTTCTATTATCCGAAAGAGTAAATAACCGATTCACATCTACCCGTTCTAGACCTATCATAATTTTAAACATCTCTATCATATCCCCCCTCAGCCGTCTCTTCTCCAAGCTGAAAAGTCCTAACCTCTTTAGTCTTTCCTCATAGGGGAGCTGTTCCATTCCCCTTATCATTTTGGTAGCCCTTCTCTGTACCTTCTCCATCGCAATTATATCTTTTTTGAGATGCGGTGACCAGAATTGTACACAGTATTCAAGGTGCGATCTCACCATGGAGCGATACAGAGGCATTATGACATTTTCCGTTTTATTCACCATTCCCTTTCTAATAATTCCCAACATTCTGTTTGCTTTTTTGACTGCCGCAGCACACTGAACCGACGATTTCAATGTGTTATCCACTATGACGCCTAGATCTCTTTCTTTGGTTGTAGCACCTAATCTGGAACCCAACATTGTGTAATTATAGCATGGGTTATTTTTCCCTATATGCATCACCTTGCACTTATCCACATTAAATTTCATCTGCCATTTGGATGCCCAATTTTCCAGTCTCACAAGGTCTTCCTGCAATTTATCACAATCTGTTTGTGATTTAACTACTCTGAACAATTTTGTATCATCTGCAAATTTGATTACCTCACTTGTCATATTTCTTTCCAGATCATTTATAAATATATTGAAAAGTAAGGGTCCCAATACAGATTCCTGAGGCACTCCACTGCCCACTCCCTTCCACTGAGAAAATTGTCCATTTAATCCTACTCTCTGTTTCCTGTCTTTCAGCCAGTTTGCTTTATAGTCTGTTCAATCCATTGATTGTCAATACATTTGCGACTGTACTTTCAATCAATTTGTTCTATTGTTGAAATCAATGAATTATTTTATTCCTATTCCCTTCCAGTTCATGAGGTAGTTTTTAAGCTTTCCCCCAGTAGCTGCTGGATAAGAAGATGATCTAATTTAGATGTATTATTTTACAGTCTCATATCTCATACCTTTAGTGAAGCTGTCTCAAATTTTACTCCTTTTCCTCTTTACTTCCTCGGTTGATAGCTGGATGGTATCTCTTCACTCCCTCCTTCAGCATCCTGGTGATATGTTTGTGGATTGCACCAGGTGTGAGCCACAGATCTTCTTCAGAGGTTCCTTCTCCCCAGGAATGAATGCAGACTCGTTCCTCACAGTACTAAGATAACCATTGGTTCTTTCTGGATGAGAGACACCATTCCATCTAGATGGAACACTGAGCCCCTGGACCTAGGGTACTCAGGCATGTTGTAAAACTAAACCTGGAAAAAGGGAACTAAAAATAGAGAGAGGGAGGGTGGAACAACTTCCTTCTCTAAAACCAAAAAAGTTCCAAAGTGGTATCTTAAAGAGGGGTGAAGGCACCCTTTCTACTTTTGCATATCCGGGCCTCGTTCATAAGGGCCCAAGGTTCCTTCCCACAGAAACAAATAAAAAGAGAAGTCAGCATATGAACGTGCTGCCCCTACCAGGGATAACTAAAGGAGTTCACACACTAAAATGGTGGCACTGGGTTTTATAGTCTGGTTCTCAACCCAGTCCTCGGAAATACCTAACCAGTCAAGTTATTAGGATATCCAGAATTAATATACATGAGATGGATTTGCATATAATGGAGGCATTCATGCAAATCTACCTCCTGTGACCTGAGGAGTGGGTTAAGAACCACTGGCCTAAGAATCCACCATTTCCAGTCTTCCACATTGGGGGGGGGGGGGGGTGCTAAAACCCAACACCCTATTACTTCTTCTGTTTCCCCTTCTGTAATAGGACAATCCTTTTAGTAGGAACCTCTAGGGTTCTCTCCATACATATTAATTACAGGTTTCCACAGCAGAAATAATTAGAAGATAACTCCAGTCCTAAGAAGCATGATATTAGAGTTTAATTAACTCCAAGAAAAAAAACAACAAAAAGACATCCAGTCCGTCTCTCTGGATAACACAGGTTTTACTCCCTTATGAGCACTGAATCCATCAAGTTGAGGATTATACCAGACAGAAAAATTGAATCTTGCAAACGGCTGTGTTCATACTTCCTCCTACGGCTTCTTGAAGAGAAACTTGTCATTAGCGCCAAGGAATTTTACCTTGGGACTCCATCAACCATAATAAGACAATTAAGGCCCTTCTGGAGTGGAAAAAACCTCTAGGGAAATTAGTAGAACCCCCAATTCAGGTCCTGTTCCCTTTAGTTCCAAATTCAGATTCTTTTAGAAAGCTCTTCCTCACTTGAGAAAACCAGTGTTACACACCTCCTCTTGAGGTTATCCTTTACACTGCAGCCACTTAAAGGCAAAGTGACATAATAAGTATTACAACTTAGTACTGCAGAACCATCCATCCATAGAAAATCAAGGTAGAGGTTAAGCAATAGAGGTTAAGTACACAGTCTCTTTCAACAAGCAGACATGAATTAGCCATAACATGTGGGTGACATCGTGCAATGGCTCAAATACAGACCCAGCTCTCTGAGCTCAGTAAAGACTTTATCAAGCATGCACAGGAATTCCTGTGCATGCATGCTGCCTCATAAGCCCTTCATTCTTTCTTCATCTGATCAACTGCACAGATGTTTCCCTCTCTCTTAAAGAAAAAAAACAGTTTTTGATTATTGCTTATTTTATGTTTTTGCCACTGGCTCAGCAGCGCTTCAAACAGAACATCTGTTCTTAAAAAAAAAAGAGTATTGAATGAATATGGAAAAGTTTAAGGCCAAGAAACCCCTGGTCAGTGTCTTTAAGTCCTGAATCTGTGTGTGCTAGATATCAATAACATATATGCACTCCATCTGCTCTTGCTGCCTGGGCCTAAATCATGACTCCTCCAACTTCTGTGGTTAGATGCCCTAGGGTGCAACAGTATCACACCTGAAAGATGGTTTACCCTAAGGAAGGCACCAGCAGATAAGAGCCTGAAGCCTCAGCATGAGGCTGAGCAATAGAGCTGCTCCTGATCCAGGAACAAGGCATCATTGGACTTTTGGCACAAGAAATCAAGATGGGAATCTTCCCCCTCTCTACCCCATAAGCTTGGGAAGGCTCATCCCCTCATGGTGATGTTTCCCAGATCCATCTCAGGGCAGAGTTGAGCATATCACAGAAGCCTGTATTGCCAATGGGATGCAGAGAAGATTACTTAAATTACATGTTGTGAGGAAGCTCCCCATTTGAATCCAAAGTGGGACCCTCCTCAGTGTCAAGGTGGGACTTAGCTATGGCACCAAGTCATTTGTTTTTACCTGGACTTGGAGCTGATCAGGATGCCATCTTTGTCATGGGCATGGAGCTTGCATTGTAGGACATGCACGCAGTGAAGCAATCCAAGGTGCCATCAATTGTGTCACAGTGGATCTCTTTGGTACATAAGCCCAAGAGTCCCATGGCTGGCGCTATATTGTGTAATGAAATGCTACCAGCACCATCCATGTCACAAGGCACCATTTGATGGGAGTTGTCAATGCTATTGGTGCAGAGCTGGTTGCAGCCACAGCAGATGCAGCAGCCATACCGTCTAGCTCCTCCTGATTGTTACCAGCAATCTTGGACAAGGAAAAGCTAATCTGGCTCTCTGAAGAGGATATCTCTCTTCCAACCCCAGCACAGAGAGTCTTTCAGCTATCAGAGTTAGTGAAGAATCTTTTTTCCTCTTTAAGTTCCAAAGACCAGAGAGGGAGATTAGAATTTCACCTATCCAAGATGAAGGAACTATTTTTATATAGTAGGGCCATCCAAAGTCACACACTGGTGTGTTCCTCTTCTCAAGGACATCAGTGTTGGGAGTAAGTCCTCATGAGGTGGTGGATTCTCCTTCTCTAGAGGAATTCCTTCTGATCCTTACTGGACTTGCCTCAGCATACGTCTCCTCCAAAGGATCTCTGCTACTTCAGGTTTGGATAAGCTGACAAAGATACTATCAGTGTCAGGAAGGAAAAGGACTTGAGAATAGATGTCTTCAGTCTTCTTCAAGTCTTTCAACCTTTAGCAGACTCTATAGCTATCCTGGTTTGCAAACTCCTTAAGGCCTCCAGATGAGGATGTGACAGATGCCAAAAATCATGCCTTCCAGTGACCTGGAATCTGGATCTGTAGTATAAAGTCCAGGCCTCACCCAGTTTTGAGGTGGTCCAATTACCACACCACTCTTGGTGGTGGAGTTAGCTTTGAAACGCACTAAGCTCGTGCATGATCACTCCAACATGCCTCCCGAGAAGGATCCAGAAGTGTTGGATGCATTTGGAAAAAAGATCTTCCAGGGATCCATGCTGAGTGCCTGACTTGCAGCTGTACATGGTTCCGTTTTTTTGCATGAATGTGTGCAAAAGCTAAAGCCTTTCATGCAATTGTCAGACCTAGAGCAAATGGACTTCTGCCAGTTTGTGGAGGATTGTGAGAAGCATTCATCCATTCCCTTTACGAAGCTTTTGACACCATGGCTGAGACTTTAGCCGCTTCCATTGGAGCCTGAAGGCTCATGGCCTCAAAGGATGTGCATTTTCAAATAGCTGACATACCCTAATATACGGACAACTTATTCCGCAACAAGGTTCAAGAGACAGTGGCTCTGGTTAAGGAACATCAATCCAGTTTATAGTCATAATCAGCTGCAGCAGAGGACCAACTGGCTCCTGCTCGATTCCTGTATTTCCCCTGCATCCATTCTTCCAAAGATGTCCCTTACCCATCTGTCAGCATCGTCAAACTCCTCCAGCACTTTAGCAATAGCCAGCTGCCAACTCGAAGTGCAAAGAGGGAAAGGCATCAGCTAAAGGCTGAGCAGCAGACACAGTAACTTCAGACCAGCAGTTCTGTTCAGCCTGGAGTCCACTCTCCCCATGCTGGGGCCAGGTTGCCTCTAAGCATTTGTTCTGCTATACAACCCTCGGCTTGAGGCTCCGCACACGCTATGGCTATAATTCATGTCTGCTTGTTAATAGAGGAATAGAGGGGTCCATATTCAGCAGGACGTTTAGTGGACAAGTTATCCAGCTCCAGTTAGCCGGATAACTTGTCCCGTGTATTCAGCAGGATAAACGTCCCGCTGAATATACTTGCTTAAAGTTATCCGACTAACCATAGAACCTTGAAAAAAAGGTACGGGGCAGTGGGGGGAGGAGGGATCAGCATGGGGAGAAGGGAAAGGGTTGGAGTAGGCATTGGGGGGATATGGAGGCTGCGATTTTGACACTATAAAGGGAGTTATAACGTGATACCCTTCTGTATAGCAGAGAAGCAAGATATCTACAAATATCCCTCTTATTAACAGTTCCTGTCAGATGCATAAAATATCATATATCTTTTCCGTTTCCATAGCTTTTTATTTTGTTACTCCAAAAGCGACTTCAGCAGTTCTGCAAATAACATATCTCTATGTAGATAAAGCTTTAGCATATATTAAAAAGGACGCCATCAATCATACAACTTCCAAGTGCGCTGGCATTGTGATATGGTCATACCAGAGTACACCAGGCCATCATACTAAATTGTATGCCCTGTCATTCCAGTCTATTAACAATGCTAAATGTGATTTTCGCATAACATTAAGTGTGACACTATACAAGATTATCTGGGCGCTAAGCATTTCTTTCTGCTTAAAGGTAGAACTTTTGGTGGGATTGCTATAACAGCTGGCTGTCAAAGGAGTACACTCTTCCCAAGCTCCTTTCATCCAATTCTGCAAGTCAGAGCAAAAATAGAGACTCAGCCTTAAACTGGTTTTGGTCATGGCTGTTGGCAAGCCAGGATAAACCACACGTTCCTGATTTTAACACCTGTATTGCTAGAACATTATTATTTCAGAGCCAAGAACACATTTTTTGTCTTTAAAAAAAAGAAAAGAAAAGAAATGTGTTTTGGTTTTCTCACCTGTGAGATCCTGAATAAACTGATCTTACTGCTCCGCCACACACAGCTTAGCCACATGAGGGCGCCCTAGCTCTTTGTTTCAGCTGAAGGAGGTGAGACAAGAACCTATTGGTAGCTGCACCTTCAAGTCCTACAAAACAAGCCAGCTGAGAAGCACAAGTGCTAGTTCACGAAAAAGAAAAAAAAAAGCTGATCTTTTCCAGGTATGAGCTGCATGCTGTGAATTTCCTCTTTGTTAGAATGAAAAATTTAAAAAGGAATATAAGGATCTCCTTTCAATAGCAGACCGTCTGGCAATCATATCCCATTATGTTGTATTCAAATTGCTGTATGAATATTTAATTGTGTTTGAAGATACCTTCCAGAGTGGGGTGAGCAACGTCGAATTGGAAAGACATACGTTCAATCTAGCAACAAAACACAAGGTAGCGTTCTGTTTAAAAGCACATGGTACTGTTCTGTTGAAATGTAACGTGTATTTTAAAGAAGTGCACCCAGTGTTTAAAATCCACTGCTTATAATTTATAACGTGCACAGCAAGGGATGAAACCAACAGTGGCATGAATGTAATGTTTATGGTTTCAAGCAGATAAAAAAAAAAAAGCAACAAATAGGCTAAACGATTACAATGATGGAACAGCTCCCCTATGAGGAAAGGCTGAAGAGGTTAGGGCTGTTCAGCTTGGAGAAGAGACGGCTGAGGGGGGATATGATAGAGGTCTTTAAGATCATGAGAGGTCTTGAACGAGTAGATGTGAATCGGTTATTTACACTTTCGGATAATAGAAGGACTAGGGGGCATTCCATGAAGTTAGCAAGTAGCACATTTAAAACTAATTGGAGAAAATTATTTTTCACTCAACGCAGAATTAAGCTCTGGAATTTATTGCCAGAGGATGTGGTTAGTGCAGTTAGTGTAGCTAGGTTCAAAAAATGTTTGGATAAGTTCTTGGAGGAGAAGTCCATTAACTGCTATTAATCAAGTTTACTTAGGGAATAGCCACTGCTATTAATTGCATCAGTAGCATGGGATCTTCTTGGTGTTTGGGTACTTGCCAGGTTCTTGTGGCCTGGTTTGGCCTCTGTTGGAAACAGGATGCTGGGCTTGATGGACCCTTGGTCTGACCTAGCAGTTTGACAGCATGTATGACAGGAGCGCAACTGTGGCGGAATTCACAAGGGTTTAAAAACGCTATCTTTTGGCGCGAAAATCAATTGTGTTAGGACTGCCTGGTTGACGTGACCGAAGTCAGGCATGCGTGCTGACGTCAAAAGCCTTATATGGATACTGCAAGGGATGCCCTCCGGCGTTCCGGGCTGACAAAAACTCATTGTTTGATTATTGTAACTCTAAAGTGTAGAAATGTCTATAACTAAAGGATAATCAGCACAACGGGATAATTCAGTGAAATAGTCGCCTCTAGGCTACATGGAGAAGATTCGGAGGGGGCCAATTCCGAAGTCATCCAAATATTAATGAAAAAGGCTGAAAACTCAGCTCCACGATGCTTAAGCCGAGGGGGACCCCCTTTCCAGTGATAGCATTATCTCAGCATGTTCTGTCCGAAGGCTTTCTTCAGGGGTCTTTTTATTACTGCCAGCCCTGACTAGATCTTTGTTGAAAATACAAACACATGTATACAAAAATTCAGAATTCAAAACTAAACCGGCTCTAAACCCCTGGAGAAAAGGAACACGCTTATCGTCACAAAACGCTATCACCTAGGCAGCATTGATTAGTCACATCATGGAAATTTGGAACTGATGCTCCTCTATATGGACTATGGTTGGAGTCTTTATGGAGCTGTTTTGGGTGCTTGATTTGAGAAATGGGGATGTATATTTGTACACATTATATGTATGTATGTTACATGTGTGTGTCATGTTGTTTGGGCCCTTAATTATCTTACTTTTTATATTAAATTATTATTACATTTAATTCTTTCTGTGTATATTCGATTTGATAAATTTTTGTATGTAATTAAAGCTTTATGATATATGAAATGGTACATCACATTTTCTTTTTTTTATATATGTACTGTTTCAGGTGGCAGATGATTTAAAAAAAAACAAACCAAAAACAAACAAATGGTCAGGAAATAATTCATATGTAAAAGTCAGCAATGATAAAATGCAAGAAGAAATGTTTGAAAAACTTACATAAGGTTGAGTGATCCTCCGAGAAGTAAAAATAACTCCGAGGTCAATGTTCAGGGAGCAGGCAAGCGGGTGAAGTTATGCGCGTGCCTTTAGCCGGATACGTGCAGAAGTCTGCCGCTGAATATACTGGGATAAAGGTACACTCGTTTAGATTTTTTTTAGATTTTTAGATTTCGCTTTTTGCACTTTTTTTCAGCACTTCAGAGCAGGTTACATTCAGGTCCTGTAACTTTTTCCATCGATAAGCAGGGCTGAGTTAGCCCAGTCTTTCTTTGTCCAAGCACAGCATGGACTTGTACTTTGTCTCTCTGTGCCGTTTTGTTAGATTCTCTTCAATTTTTGTACGCCTCTTTGTGTTTTATCGCCATAAACGTTGCCTTGCTGCCTCAGCAGCAGCCACAGCAGCACTTTTCACTGCTGTCAAAAAAAAATAAAAGTAAAAGTTCTTGACTCCTCAAGATGTCCGGCAAAAAGAAGATCACGGAAAGTGGATGAACTGTATTTAGGGCCAAGTAATGTCCATACAGATGGACACGACCACTGCTACCGTTGCCTGGGACCGGAGCACAACCAGGCCAATTGCTTTATTTGCGAACGGATGCCCCTACCTGCACAGCAAAAATTATCAGGAGAGGTGGCAGACATCTGCTATGCACGCGTATTCATGCTCTTAATTTTAACCATTTTCACAGGGAAATGTAACCTACATATTTTCTTTCGCACTTTTCAGCTTTTACCTGTGTACATTATCACTTGTGGGGGGAAGGAGTGTGGCATTTGAAAACTCTTTTGTAGACTGAAGCAGTTTTGTACTTCTGACTTCTGTTCACTTCTGTCACCTCTGTTTGGAAGTTTGAAATTGGGCCTATAGTGGTTAGAGTCACTGTATATGGTTAAGGCTGAACATTACCACCAAGCACATTACCTGAGTGGCAGAGAAAGAAAGTTAAACCCAAGAACGCTTTTCACTTTTTGTGACATAACTAGAATAAAGTTGGCATAAATTTCCTGAGTGGAAGGTACTACTAATGAAGTATTTATCAGTCTGTGCCTTTTTCTGTATCTTTACTTAAAACTTATGGATCGCTTATGCATCGGCACTAAGCCATGTCCAGTTAAACCAATCGTAAAACATGGATATCACAACAAAACTTAAAAAATAAAAGTAACGTCTTGAATGCTGTACTAATCTAGCTCCATCGAACACTAGAAGCTTTCAGGAGATATTATTAATAAGCCAGTTTAAACCAAAAAGTTTTAAATGTCTTCATACTGTCTGCCGGACGCAGTGCTTCAGGGAGAGAGTTCCAAAAAATAGGGACCACAATTGAAAAAAGCACAATCCCTTGTAGTAACAAGCCGATGGTACATCCAAAAGTCCTCTCTGAGATGACCTTAGTTGGCATGAGAGACAGTAGACATGTAGAGCACATTGCACCATGAAGAATCTGCTGAGGAAATTAACCTAAAAACTGTTGTGCCAACCTTATACAGAATACGTTCAGTAATAGGTAACCAATGGAGATCAATCAAGACTGGTGAAATAGGATCTCTATGTTTACGTCCTGAAATGAATCGAGCAGCTGAATTAAGCCGTACCTGCAATGGTTTTAATGTCACTGTTGAAAGACCAATATATCTAAGTACGTTAGGTTATTGAAATTTCTCCAATAGACATGTGGTACCGATTCATAAATGTGTTCATGAGTAAGTGACTCTCATACCATCCCGCTAGCTTTTTGGCATATCTGCTCTCAAGCCGCATTAGGGATCATCTTTAATCATTGGTCACTATTTTACCCATGTGTTTTCAATTTATATTTTGCTTATTTTACTTTTTTTCTTTAAATAAAAATGACAGAGATACTTCCCTTATGAGAATCAATGTCCGTGGAGGGTGATGCCCTTCCAATTATTTTCAGATGCAGTCCAGAGTGCAGTTCGACGTGCACGTTTCGCGTCCTGTGCTGCTTCAGGAACCTGTCTGGCTGTATTTGCGTGTACCAAGTTATCTTCGGTTACGCTTCAATGTCTGAAAGAATAAATATTTATCACAAACCATTCTGCCGAGATTGTACTTTCCTTGCTTGAGTTTCCATCTGCACTTACAGCCTCGCGAACGTGAACATTACTTCGTCGCGGTCCGGGAGAAAATCTCCTGTAAAGCGGCGGCTCAAAAGTGCTGCTTTTAAACGCATGCGCTTCATTTGTATTCAGCTGATTATTCACTAACTGATTTCAGCTTGATTCACTCTAATTTCGCTTGGCGTTTACGCATGCCTCAAGGTATTGGCTGATCGTGATTGCCACACACGAATCATATGCACTGCATCCATTCAATCTCGCGATTGAGGCCATGCGGTTGAACAGTATTCAATTGAAAGATCCATCGTTGTTCCTGGATTCTCAGTTGTTTAACACGGTCGCCTCCGCGCCAATGTGCAGATATATATTCAAGTACTGACCATCTCAGATCAGTAAAATTGTGCTGATGTTCCGCAAAATGAGAGACCAACGGCGCTTCCATTTTCCCTGTTTTCAGACAGCTCTTATGCTCAGTTAATCTTGTCCTTAATTGGCGCTTTGTCATGCCTATATACTTGAGCTCGCAAGGACAAAATATTATATAGATCACGAAGCTGGTTTGGCAGGAGGCTTCCCTCAATAGTGTGACTTGGCGTTCACCTTGTAAGGGGATTGATGTTTTCGTAGATTTTAGAGCACATAAATTGCAGCCTGTACAATCAGGAAATTTCAATGGTGTAGGTGGATGGTAAATGCTGGCACGAACGATATGATTTTTAATGTTAGGACCCCTGCTATATGCAAATCGAATGGGAGCTGTGAATTCAGGATGTATTTGTTGAAGAATGCTCCAATGTTGGCGAATTACTTGACTAATTTCAACTGATTTTACTGTATGTCTCAATACCATCGTTTGGCGTGCTGGTGCATTTGTCGATGTATTCTTAAGGAATAAATAGTCTCTGTTAGCGTAGAGAGCACGTTTGTATGCTCGTCTAACATCGGGGACTGGGTATCCTCTTTGCAAAAATCTGTCTGCCATCCTCTGGGCTTGATTCTTGAAATCTTGTCTGTCAGTACATAAGCGTCGTAATCTTATGAATTGGCCCACTGGCAAGTTCCTCTTCAGTGTGTCGGGTGGAAGCTGTCAAATTTCAATAGATTATTTTGTTCGTTTGCTTTGCGATAAATACTAGTACTCAATCTGGTGTCCTGTTTAATAATAAGAATATCCAGATAGGCTATCTGTTGTGAATGATAATTTATCGTGAATTTCAAGCATGAATCCAGCGCATTTAACCATTTGAAGAAGTCAAGTAGTGCCGATTCTGTGCCCTGCCATATCACTAGGACATCATCGATATATCTCTTCCATCCTGTCAGCACTATGGGTTAAACACATTTAGTATCTCATAATCCAAATAATTAGCAGCCATAAAATATGTAAGTTGGAAACCGTAAGCATGTAAGTGTCTTTTAAAATAGCAACTTATGTGTATAACTGTTAGGCCCACCCCAAAACGCTCCGAGACTGCCCCTTTTTTCACACCTTTATATGTGCGCGTGAAAGTGAACATAAGCGTGTATTTTCTGCTTTTCCTTTATTGCACTGCATACAGAATCTGGCTTCTTGCGGTTTCCAGTTCACTGTTTTATCTGCACATTTCTATTTCTATTTTAAGATTTCTTTATTCTGTTTTTGGTGAGGGTCTGTCTGTGTTCTGCATAGGTGGCTGAGGTGCGGTATTCTGCTGTATGTAGTTTTCTGTAGGGATCTATAGCAGCTTGGCTTGTTGTGTTTTCCTAATAGGAGGTGTACTTGTGTTTTAGGGCCGATTGTAATATCTGCAGTGTTGCCTTTTCATAGGGGGGATTATTACTGTGTTAGTGCTGGTATTTAGTGCTGTTTTGGAATGGGAGGTTTACAACATTGTAATTGTAAATCTGTTTACTCTTGGCTTTCTGAGGGCCAAACTCACACCCTACATGCGTTACCATAGGCCTAACGCCATATGTGTTCCAATTTCTTCTTTACGGGGCATTTTTATTGGTACCACAGCAGTGCATGTAAATATAATATACATGTTGTAAGTAATGTTTTTACCTCAAAAATCCATATTTTGACCTTTTCAATGTAAAAATCTGTTGCAAATTTTTTAAAAATTGTGCGTATGTGTGTGGAGAGTGTGACCCAAACCCGGGTGGGGGAGGGGCGCCAAGCTGTATGTTTCACCTAGGGTGCCTAACTCCCTTGCACCAGCCCTGGTCCCATGAATTCTGAGTTTTCAGCATTAACTTGCCTATCCTGTTTCTCCTAAGGAAGATATGCAAAGTACATTAGCTCGCGTAACGGCTTAAAATTAGGAGCACACATATGCATGGGGTACATTTTAAATTATACATGTGCAACTGTGGGCATGACTTTAAATTCTAGTGTATGTCCGCATGCCCCTATGCGCATGTATGTGCGCCCTTGCGCTCATTTTAAAGCTACCATCCCTGTGTATCATTTTTCATTTGTCCACATTAAATGCCAAGTGCCATTTGCATGCTCAGTCTAGCAGTCTTGCAAGGTCCTTTTGCAATTTCTCACAATCCTCTTGTGATTTAACCATTTTGAATAATTTTGCGTCATCTGCATGTTTGATCACCTCGCCCATTGTTCCCATTTCCAGGTCATTTATAAATATGTCAAAGCAGTGGTCCTAGAACAGATCCCTGGCGTACTCCACTATTCACCTTTCTCTGTTAAGAAAACTGACCAGTTAGCCCTACCCACAGAGAGATTGGGCAATATTCAAAACTACCACTTCTGTGGATAAAATGTGTTGTTATCCATGGAAAGAGCTTTGAATGTTGCCCTGTTATTTACTGTCTCTCTCCCTTCTGCACTCCATCCCTGGCTCACTCTGTCTCCTCCCATATGCACAGACTCATTCCCTTCTCCCTCCACAGTGCATTCCCCTCTCTCTCTGTCTCTCACACGCACGCTTACTTGTTGCTCTCTCAGGTGCTAGTTGAACTGAATCTTCAGTCTTCTGTCATTTTCATACGGAGAAAGCGTAAACAAACTCTTAACCAAAATACCTCTCCAACTCCACACCTCCACTAGACCAGTGAGACAAGCCTACAGAAACAACCTTCAGATTCCACCGATGAAGTCAGCATTAAGCAAAAGAGCCTTCTCTGCAGCCGGTCCCAAACTCTGGAATGCTCTCCCGTCAGACCTCAAATCAGTGCAATGCCCTACTACATTTAAAAAAAGACTAAAGACCTGGTTATTCAACCAAGCTTTCTCATAATCATCAATCTGCGGAACTTTCCCTGCCAAGGATCCCTTCTTTGGTAACCAGCAGAGAACTATATAAATCATCTCTAGTTCTCTCTAGTACCCCCAAAGAACTATCAGGTCATCTATGAATCCTTGGCAGTCTAAAAATCAAATACCCAGCCTTACAATCAAATCCTTGGCAGTCTAAAAATCAAATACCCAGTCTTAAAAATCAAATACCCAGCCTTATACCTATCACCCATTTCCTTAGCCAACATTTGGCTCCGTAGCATTTACGTTATGTTATTAACCCCATATATCTGTATCCAAGTTCCTGCTACCTGTTCATTGTAAGACATTAACTTGTCAATGTTTCTGTTTAGAATGTAAACCGAATTGATCAGTAACTCTGTTATTGGAAAGTCGGTATATAAAAGTGCTAAATAAATAAATAAAATAACCAAGCGCTGGGCTATGTGATATGCTTGAACAGTAGAATGTTTGCATTTCTAGTTAAAAGTACACGGCATTTGTTTAGGTTCTGTTGCATTAACAATCTGTATACAGGAATTATTAAATTCCTCTATTTATGCAAAAAACAAAAATTGTTGTGCTCCATGTTATTTCTCAAATGTAATAGAAGAAAATAGTTTCATAGTAAGAAAGTGTGCAAGAAACAGACAGGCATACAAGCACCTCTTTAACATGGACTTTTTGTTTGATTTATTGTGAGATAGAATAGCCATGTACCCATGATATACAATGGGTGGAATTCACTGTGCATTATTAAATCAATGCTGTCGTTCCTAAGTATGAATAGGGAGAAAAATATTATATATACATTTCATATTATATACATCACATAAAACATCAAAAGTGGTCCATACAAGATTTCTTATATACGCATATAGCTAATGCACTGCTCTTGGAAGATAAACTTCCAAGTTAATGTGTGGGTAAGGTATTACTCTGTGTACTTAGATATTAATCAGCAGATTGAACTATAACCACACATCTTCCGCTTTATATTTTTATGGAGGAGGACGTGGACTTGAAGGAGACAGCTTTTGTTTAACCACATACATCTTCAATAATTAATGATAACAGCAAAAAATTATTCAAGATTGGTTAATGGGATCTGTAAACTATACCATAACATGAGTTTGAAAGTTTAGCAAATTGTGAATTATTTAATATTCTATGAATATCCCTTCTGTTCAATTTTGTTTCTTTATATATTATTTATATAGAAACAGTGTGCACAAAATAGTACAAGAGTTTTCACAGGGTTACAGCTTCCCCTTTCTTTTAAAGCTCCCAATTTCAGCTTGTGTAAAAGGAGGTTAAATGACTTGCACAAGTTACACAGTGAACAGTAGATTGGAGAAACTGTACTAAGGTCTGAAGCTTCTTAATTCTTTGTTCTTAGCACTACAAAAAACTTCCAGCCTGGTCCATATTTACATCAGTTTGTTTGTCCCACAGTTTGGCATACTCTTGCTGTTAGATTGGATAAGATATTTTCTGTGGTCATATCCATTGGCCAAGTGGCCATAAGGCAGTGTGGCATATAAATGGTATTCAGTCAAAATGGGTGCATCTAACAGTGCCGAAGTAGATTGATGAAAAGCTCTAAACCACCAACAAAATCAATGGCTGTACCTAGCAAGAAACAGTTTGAGTCACAGTATAAATTATGAAGCCTAATTGACATCACTTATTTATTTAGTTTTAGTGCTCACTAGACTTTAACGGGAAAATAAGAAATGATGAGAAGATGAAGAGTCTAAACCAGGAAACACTTGGGCCAATGAACTCATTTGAGAACACAGGAAAAGACCAAAGCACCAGGAAAATGTCCTCAAGGATATCTTCTGAAACTATGCTCTGAAGATCTGAATCGATGAAGGACGAGTAAAAAGGAATTGCTAGGAACAAGGAAGTCTCAGCAATTTGGAGGCTGCTCAGCTTCTTGCCATGGATCTTCCATCCTGTGTTCTAACTCTGAACTTGACCTGCTTGCCTACAACCCTACTTGCTCTGCACATGAACTGGGCTTGCCTACGAGTGGACTTCATTGAACCTTGGTTTCAGACTGGAAGACTATTAGTTCCCTACTGCCAAGAAAAGCTGACCTGTTTGTATCTATTTCCAGAGTAACCCGAAGTAAACATTTAGTCATGCACCTAACTTGCTTGTCCATTTGCTCTTTGGGAACCCATGAATGCACTCAGTGGGGGACCTGACACAGTCTATCCGATAGAATTTTCCTGCTGTGTCAGCATCAAATAGTGGGCCTTTTTTCCTGCCTAAATTGTCATATGCATAACCTTTTGTCAAGGGAATGCAAATATTAAGTCATGGAGTAGATGTTAAAAAGAAGAGCAACAGGGGCTTCCTGTTAAATCCTTTGAGAATATCACTGATTTAGATTTAGATAGATTTGAAGCTTTCTTTTCTGATAAAATTCTGTCTGATGGGTCCAAATTAGACAGGGACTCCAAAGTTGCAAATACCTAATAATCTAAAGCTTGGTGATATGGACTGTATTCAAGCTTTTTCTTTGTCATGCATAATCATATTTTAACTATATTGGGTGAATTGAAACAAACCAATTGCATTTATTTATTTTATTTATTACATTTGTTTCATGCCTGATCAAATTAATGCTCCAGACATGGTACAATATAAAACTTCCTTTTCAGGAATCACAATAACATAAAACAACAATTAAGACAGCAATAAAACATTCCTTATGCAATACAGACAATCTACTAAGCTGTTACTAGCATCATATAGTAAATTACACCATAGAGATGCCGAAGATCCCAGATTCAATAGAGATGATCCAAGCACAATTAACATATTTGCATAAAATGAAACCCTAATTAATTAAATAATACTGCAAAATTCTGCAAACAAGAGCCAGGTTTTCAATTTCTTTTGGAATCCAGACTCTTCATCTCTACAGGGAGCCTATTACATAGTGAATAACCATCCCCACTAAATGCTCTGCCATGCATAATAGCTAGTCTCGCATCCTTAATGGATGGCTCCAAGAAAAGAATTCCCCGTGAGGATTTCAGTGGTCGCATGGCAATGTACAGCTGTAGCCGATATTTTAAATACAACAGTTCCTATTCCCAAACAGGTTTATACACAGTGTTCAGAAGTTTAAACCACATCTAAGATCCTAAAGGAGTCTCCAGAGATTTTTGCCAAGCTTATTCCACAGATAGTAAATTTTTCATTTTCTTAAGGAATGTTTCCCACCAGTCTGAAAACTGCAAAAAATATCTGTCTTGGATCCAAAGGAACCTGGTAACTACTGACCTGTCTCAAACTTTGATGAGAAAGATTGTGGAAAATGTTCTAGCAGTACAACTGTGTAACTTTCTTAAAACAGATAAAATATTGGATCCTTATCAGGTTTTTGACAAGGCTGATCTTAGGAGGGTTTTGGATAGGTGGCTCAACTTACTATTTATATCACTCGATCATGAAATTCTTGTTGCGCTGGAGGTGGACCCTTAGCCTGGTGCAGGATTGGTACATCCCTCTGGTCGGACTCAGAGAGCTCCTGCCACCAGGAGGCGGAGCACACAAGGAGACAGAGACTAGCTGGAGCTTAGCCAATAGCAATCCAAGGTTTACGCAGGTTGAGCCCTTGGGTACCTGGACTGCCTAGACTTAGGTGGGCCTCGCAGGGTCTCCCGGAGAGGTAGTGGAGAGGTGTGACCACAAGGGCAAAGGTGCACGGCTGGTGAAGTAAGGAGGAGCAAGACCGGAACCAGGATCACCGGAGACCTCTGGATTACAGCAGGAGATGAAGGTCCTCCGGGCAAAGTAGGCAGTACCTACAGGTTCAGCCGTATGTAGGCCGCAGGTAGTGTCCAAGCAGGCTGGTCTGTTGGTCACGGGAGCAAACAGAGTATCCGAGTGTAGCGCAAGGGTCAATGCCAGTGTAGCAGTCCAAGGATGGTCAGCCAAAGCAAGGGTCAGTTCCAAGGTCAGTCTGTACGTAGTCAAGAGAAGCGAAGGTCAATTCCAGGCAGCAGTCAAACGTGGTCAGAAGGCAGACAGAGGTCAGTTCCAGGCAGCGGTCAAACGTGGTCAGGAAAGCAGGGGTCAGTACCATGAATCAGTCCGAGGAGGTACGACAAAGGAAAACGAGGAACTCAGGAGCACTGGAAGACCACAGGAACACTGGAACACGACAGGAATACAGGAGCACTGGAACATGACAGCAACACAGGAACACTGGAACAAGATTGGAAGCAGGTAACGCAGGAACAAGGAACAGCAAACTTGAAACACGGAGGTGTCGATCCGATTGCCAAGGCAAAGAACTGTAGCCTGAGCCCTGCCTTTATACAGGGCTCAGGTGACATCATTGTCGTGCTCCACGGAGGAGTTTCCTGCACTTGGCCCTTTAAATGGCTGGGAGTTCTGCATGCGCGCGCACTAGGGGGCGGGGCAAACATTGTGGAGGACACCGAGCCCTGACGTGAGGAGCGCTGCGAAGCTGAAGGCCTTGATGGGCCTGGGGAGGCCCGGGGGTGCCGTGGGCGAGTGGCGCTGGCGGTGGCTGCGAGTGAGGAAGCGGAGCTGGTAGACTGGCGCGCCAGGTGAGCAGGCCCGGTTGTGACTCCAATGTGGCCGGGACGCACAACAATTCTTTTACACTGCTTATCTGAGATTGGAAATTGGGGGACTATATTGTCCTGATTTTCTTATTTTTTGAAGGACAGATTCCAAAAAATATGCCTTAGAAATTGTTTGTCTGTTCCGTGGAGCCTCAGGTGTGGAGTTCCCCAAGGGACAACTTTGCTCAATCTTACATAATCTTTATTTCGGACCCCTGGGGAAGTTCCAGGATGGCTAACTGAAAATAAGCTTTAAATTAAATGTGACCAAGACAGTGGTACCACGAGTGAGGAGAGCCTCTTCCCCCTCCTTTCTCCTCGCTTGCATTATAGGATGATGAGCCTTTAACCCTCAGTTCTCAGATAAGAAATCTGGGGGTGCTGCTGGTTGATACTCTTTCCATGGAGTCACAGATCTCAGCTATAATTAGCAATTCATTTGTCCACTGACACTGGATTTGGCAACTATACCCGTTCTTTGGAGCTGCCTACCTGAAAAATGTAATATATGCACTTGTTCTATCCCGCTTGGACTACTATCACTCTGTGTGTAGGATTATCTCGGCATATTATCCCAAGGCCGAAAATTATCTGTCAAATAATGTGTTACTGTTTTGAAGGTTGGTTAAGACTTGGTTATACTGTATATGGAGAATTTTTAAAGCATTGCGCATGTAATAGCACATATTCGAGCAAGTGCTATTTTATAAACCTCAGACATACACAGGCAAGTAATGGTGCGCAAATCAATTTTTTCATATAAAAAAAGGGTTGGGCATTCCAAGGCAGGGCCATAGAAGGTGCTATTTTAAAACCTGTGGACACACCGCATGTTCGGCTGTTACCTGTGCATATGTACACCCGCTAATTATCAGGTGTATGTCTGAAAATAATTGTTTATAGTCAACTGCTGATGGGGTGAGGGGTCTGGATAAACTGGGGGGCGGAGGGGGGGTGCAGGTTGATGAACCAGGGGAGTTTTGATGGTCTAGAGATAGACTGGGCAAACAGGTGGCCTAATTGGTTTAACTAATAATTTCCTTCACGCGCGCATGTTATAAAATTTGATCATTTATGCGCATAAAAGATGACAAGTGCTAAGGAAAATAGGTGAGTTAAATTTCCTAGTGTAAATGATTAAAATTATGAGCACAAATACACACACATAGCCATTTAGCTAGTTAATTTTTTAATTTTACAGCTAAGTGGCAGCCACTTAGCTGGATAAGTCATAAAAAGCGATACTTGACTGGATAAGTAAGATAGCCAGATAAGTCATCAAATGCTAGTTATCTGTCTATCTTACCTGTCTGCCTAAGTAGCTCTTTACTTTTACTTATCTGGCTATCTTACTGAGCCGGCTAAATCTTAAACAGTGCTACTTAACTGGATCTTTGTCCCCACTTAGCCGGATAATTTAAAACTTATGCAGCTATGTTTAAAATACATGCTGCATATATTTTAGTATGCATACCTGTGGTTGGGTAGATTTATGTATATTTTATATAGTGTGCATACATTTGCACACATGATATAAAATACATGTGCATGCACGTGCACATCCATATAATGGCATACGTATATGGGCTTGCTCGCAAGTGTGTTATTCTCCTTAGCGTTTAACAGTGATTTTAATCTGTTTTACTGAGTATTAAAATTTGATTGGAAGTGTATACTATTGTTCTTATCTCTGTGGTTTTAAACTTATGTTCTTCATGTTCTTTATTTCTGCTCTGTATGTTTCTGGTCTTAGTTCTGTTGTTGGGGTTGATGTCATATCATGAGATTGGTCCTTAGTTGGTTATTGGATATAATATGCTGGACATTCAGGTGCTGAGGAAGGAGCTTCCGTTAAAGAAAAAAAACAAAGAGGCGAAAACAGTGAGTCTTTTCAGAATGGGAATGAGCATATGAGATCCTTATACTTGGTTTGCGATCAGGTGAATCACACAGAAAAATAAAATTTGGAAAATGTCATTTCTTTTCAGATTTTCTATAATTAACAGATATCTTCCACTTTGAATTAATGTGTTTGCTGTGGTAGTCCACATAAATACACAGAAATAAAGATCAGCAAAGAAGCTGTTGGTGATGTTTGGACACAGCCTTCTCTAGTTTTGGTAACTATTTGGAATATTACAGAGATTGGTGACAAGACACGGGAGGAGGGTCCTGGGTGTGAGATTAATTACAGTATGTGGCTTGTAAGACCCAAAGAGTAAGATGACAAAATCTGACTTGGAATAGAGAGAGATTCTGCAGACGGTCAAATTTATCCAGCTGACAGCTGGAAAATATCCTTAGCAGAGCATGCCAGTGACAGTCAGCTAGACTGGATGGGCCAGTTGGTCCTTACGTGCCATTATCTCTGTCTTCTATGTGTTACGTTCAGAGGAAACGTGAAGTCTTCTTCCCTGAGAAGGTGGTGGGTGCCTGGAATGGGCTACCAGCGGAGGTGGTGACAGGCAGCACTGGAAGGGAATTTAAAAATGCTTGGGACACATATAGAGGGTAGTGGTAGGATCAAGATTGAGATGGGTAAAAAACATGGTGTGTGGAGAGGCACACATGGTGTTTGAATTATAGGAATTTGTATGCTCATTTATCCAAATTGATGTAGAAGCAGGAAGGAGACAGCTGGGCCAATCTGTTCCTTAACTACATCATCTGCTGTTTCCTTCTATTGCTATGCATTCAGTATTTTTTTATTCTGCTTTTTGGCATTTCAACGTGGATTATATTTAGGTACTTCCCTCTCCCCCACAGGGTTTATAATCTAATTTTGTACCTGAGGCAACAGAGGGTAAAATGTCTTGCCCAATGTCACAAGGAGTAATACTGGGATTTGAACCCCAGTTGCACTGGGTTATATCCTACTGCTCTAACCACTAGGCTACTCCTCCATTCAGCATGCTACTCTGCATTAAACAATAGAGCTAGTTGTATAATTTATGAGCTTTTATCCCTTTTTTTTTCTTTTGTGATCTTTCGCTTGCTCCCTAACCTTAGTCATGGACTTAATACTGTGCCAATGGATTTTTTGCCTGCCTGGAGCAGTGCCTTGAGAATATATATTAAGAATCTGAGCTTTTCCACATCCCTTTCCTACATTCTGGGTCTGGCGCCATTTGCATTGATCTGACTTGTACATCCTTTTGCATTGGTAGTAGCAGCACTGTAACAGAAATCTTGTAGTTGAATAGTGACAGGCTGTTTCAGATCAGTAATGCCAGATAGACCTCTGCAGTACTACCAGGTCCTGACAGTCTGACCTCCGGCAAGGCCAGAACTGATTCTAAGCCCAATCCTCCCATATGCTTGGCAGCTAAGTCCTCAGACCTGGCCAGATCAGTTATGAATTGGTGGTCATTCAAACAGAAGGCCCACTGTTTTTCATGGTTATAGTTTTCTGTTCTTCAAATTGTCAGTTGAGCTTGAGAGGGTAGAACCATATTTTTCAGTACAGGTCTATTGGAATTCAACACATGGACTTAGTAAGCTAAATAATTCTGAAAATTGTACAACGCTTGACAAAACTTAGTAGCACTGACATTACTAGCTAATTGGTTTACTTTTTTTCTTTTACATATGGCTTAACATCCATCCTTTATTACAGCTTATAAATTGTTGATCGGAAAGACTGTAATCACTCTTCTTGACCTTTTTCCCCAGCCTAGCAATTCAATTGTCAACAGCTTGGACTCCTTAGTATTGAATTTAGTCATTGTAATGAAAATTTGTATCAATTCTTACTTAACAGTCTAGTGACGTTAATTGGGTCACTAGATTTCTCCAATTCCTAATTCTGTGAAGCTGTAAACAAGCAACTAAGGGACAGATTTTCAGCAGGATCTAGACTTGGCAAAATTTCTAGACCACTTTATCAACCTTGCTAAGTGGTTTACAAAAAACATTCCTAAATAGATCAATAATCACTAAAAACTTTCATAAATATATCATCAATAACTAAAAACACATAAAATCAAATATTTGTAAAAACATAAAATGCATTAAGAACATTATTAAATATATGATATGAATATTAAGTTTCAAAAAATTAAGACGGTAACTTTCAAACAGGTGTGTAGGTACACATATACAAATGTGCAAGGGCATGCGCCCAGATACGCCTACTTTTTATAACGTGCGTGTGTATATTATAAAATAGCCTGGGCACGGGTATGTGTGTGCCCAGTTTTGTAAATGGGCATGCACAGCTGCATAAAATCGGGTTTGAGCTGCGTAACTGGGGGAATATTATAGCAGGCAGGCATCCACGCCTTGACCAGTTTCACCAGTTCATCCACCAGTTTGCCCGGTGTACAGCTAAGTCCTCCAAACCCCCCTGGTTAGTTAGCCTGCACTCAGACCTCCTCATTAGCAGAAGTAAAGTTACATGGCACTAGACCTGGATGCGTAGGTTCTTATGTACACATCTGTTGGCCCTGCCCCAGAATGCCCATGCCCCGCTCACATCACGCCCCCTTTTTGCCAATGTGAGATATTCGTGCATCGCATTTGCATGCGAATGTGGACGCCTTTTAAAATAGGGTGGATATCTCCTAATTTTGGCATGTGCACTCCTTTTAAAATTCACCTTTAAAAGCACAAAAAACATATAGCACTGCATTTTCTAATGCAGTGCTATATGTTATAACATATTCGATGCTATAACAGGTTAACTCCTTCCACTTGACTGGAAGGAGTTAACCTGTTATACATCGAATAAAAGGTATGCTTTTACCAGCTTTCTGAACTAGCTGGGTCTTGGACATAAAAGAGACACTCACGTATTTCATCCAGTCTGACCTGCTTAAAAGATAGAATGCATAGTAGCCCTTGAGATTCAAATCTGAGACTACTCGCCGGCTGAAAGAGTTTTAATGCAGCGTTAACAATTGGAGGGGCCAGCCCATTCAAAACCTTAAAGACCAAGAGTAATACTTTAAACCTAATGCACCATATAACCGTGCAGAGCAGCCAAATTTGGCGGGCCCAAAAATGAACAGCCCTGGCAGCATTCCCAGGGCAGGCTCCCAACTTAGCTGGCCAGCACTGATTTTCAGTGCTAGCCAGCTACATTTGGCCATCCAAAGGGCAAGCCTAACTATAGCCTGCCAAATTTGGGCCAGCTAGATTCAGGCTGCTTATCAGTTGAAAACTTAGCTGGCCAGGTCTGGCTGACAATCAGCTTAACTTAGCCAGCCAAACCAGCTAGAAATATTGGAACCTATAATACCAGTTGAGTGCCGTATTAAGCAAGCCGTTTTTATCAATAAAAATGTGGCACCATCAGTAAAAAAAAACGTAAAGGTCATTGCAGATTTCTGCTTACTTTTGTGATTCATGTGACACTGTAACCCCCCTTGTCACTATAACTTGCTTAATAATACTATTATATCTATAGTACTAGAAACAGAAACTCTGGAGGATGAACAGAAAGGGGACAATCAATGTAAGCTGTCACAGGGTGAAATTCATTTTCACATTGCACTGGATTTAAAAATGTTATGAAAATGAGTGATTTGGTCAAAACGTTATTGTGTTTACCTGTAGCCTAGACTGCATTATTTAAAAGCCCCAAACAATCTAGTTAAGGCACAGTCAGGATGTTCATGTGGGAAGGACACTAGCTGACATCTTAAGTGCTATAAAGCAATGTGAATGATAGCCTAGTGGTTAGAGCAGTGGACTATAAACCAGGAGATCTGGGTTTGAGTCCCGCTGTTGCTCCTTGTGACCTTGGGCAAGTCACTTTACCCTCCATTGTCTCAGGTACAAAAACTTAGAGTATAAGCCCTCTGGGGATAGAAAAATACCTGTAGTACCTGAATGTAAGCCAATGTAATGTTGGTATATGCAAATAATAAATAAATATTTGGGGTCTAGCATGGAGATGTAGATTTTTCCTTGAGGTCTACCATGGAGCTGATGACCCCATGACATGTCAGCATATCCTCTGCGTGCAGAAGACACGCCACAGATTTTTGGTAAAGGGCAATGTTCTCTATCCCTTATGTCGCCCCATCCTGGGTGGCAGGCTGCGCTCTGATGGGGGCCATAAAAGTATTTAAGGCTCTTTGGGGTGGGTACCTCAGGCTAGCTGGCTCAGTGTCTCTCTTTCCCAGAGCCTGGATCCTTGTCCTACAGGGGGCGGAAAAGATCTCTTTCGGGGCCCTGAGTGCTAAGGGTGGCTTGGCTGTACCTTCCTCTTTACCCCTGGGGAGTGGTACCTCTCCTTGTTAATGTAGATGCAGTAATTAGCCCCCCCAAAAATAAGCTGGAGTCACTATCTTACTGTCCAAATAAAAGCCTTTACCAGATGGGCAACAAATTTGTGGGATGGCAGCGATAACAAAATCCTCTGCACCACAATGGCTCTCTTTTTCCTTAGTCTTTCTCCTCTATCTGTGCATGAATCTCTCAACCAGTGCCAGGGAAACTTCCACCCTCCAGCCCTGGGAAAAGTGGAGCTCCCTGCTGAGTAGGGTGGGAAAACCCCTTCCAGCTGTGGTAAAATTGTTAACCCTGTCCTTTGTATAGAGAGCCAAATCCTCTCTCTCCCCAGGATGAGGTGTCCTCAGTGACCTTTGCTGAGCTGCTACTCCCTGGAAAACAGGCAGCTCGCCCTTCTCCAATGCAGGAAGGGAGGGGCACCCAAAAACAAAACCCCTTCCCCCTGGACCTCGAACCCAAGTCCTTTCCCTTTCAGCAAATCTTAACCCTGGCCTTGCTCCTTGCAGCAGGTCACCACCTCCTCCGTCCTCATCGAGGCTATGAAAGGGCAGGTCTTCCCTAACCTGGGCGGCCCCAGACATAGGGTTCCCGTGTCCTGAGCCTAGGTGGCACCCAGGGCTCCTACCAAGAAAATTGTAAACACCCCCCCCCCCCCCAAAAACCCAGAGGGAAAATCGCAACCAGCCTGTGAGTGGAATGGGAAAGGAAAACCCTCACAACCCTGATCAGGATCCCCAGACAGGTTGGGCCTGGTTCCTCTGAATGGGCCTGAAAAATCAAGAGCAGTAAAACTCCTCACTACCTCCTAACTGCTAGCAAACCGTAAGGGACTGCTTCTCGGCTCTCTGGAGAGAGCTGCTTAGAAAACCTTTCAGGGGTCGGCCCTCAAAGGGAAGGGCTGCATTTGAACGGTAACCTCCCCCCATTCACGAACCCAACCTGAGCTTAACTAGCTAAGAGCACTCCCAGGCCTTAATGGTAACAGAACCCAGGTGTCTGTTACTCAGAGCTTTAGTTTCTGTTCACGACGCTGCAGCATCATTCAGGACCTCTCAATGCTGCTTATAGCCAAGTAACGTAAGTACCCCCCTTTATGTTCTGTTTTGCAACTGAGAATAATCTGCCTCCTTGGAAGGAGGTAGCACAGAGGAGTCGACTTGTCTCCATTTTATATCCTCCCAGCATGCAGTGCAGTGACTGATATTGATATTTTCATGCTTTCTCCCCTTTGTGCATGTCAGAGATAAGAAGGGACTTGGAAGCTGACATTTCTGGCTCACATTTGATAGATTACCGGAAACAAGAACGCCTTTGGCTGTTGAACTGATTCCCGTGTTAGACTAAGCTAAAGAGCTGGCAGCGTGAAGCTGTTTGCTTCCCAGAGAAATCCTGGCAGCTATTTTTATCTAATAGAAAGTTCCTTTTGATGATATTCTGATCTGAATCTAATTTATGGCAGGCTTCTGAGTTATTTTTAGCCTTCCAAATGGCATACTTTCTGTGATATCATTACACAGATAAACACATGTGGTTAAGAATCAGAGCAGCTCTCCTTCAAAGATACCACTTATATGGATTCTCTTAGCAAGGATGAGATCATGGCTGCATCGAGGACATGCTGAGCACAATCTATATATACTGTAAATATTTTAGGGTCATGTTCACCTCCAGAGACTCCGGCAGATCAGACACCAAGCTGGCCACATCTTCCATTCTTTCATTCCACCTTACCCAAGCAAAGATAATTGAATGACACTATGATGTTTTATAGAGGAAGAAAAATAATGTTTAGTATAGGATAACCAAGGACAGAAGAAAGAGACTGCTAATAGCAAACTTTATTTTGCAAGTAGGCTCCCAGCAGCTGCCTAGAGAGCACTCCGCTGACAAAAATGCATTTTTCATATCAGTGTTATCCATCTATGTTTATATTTCACTCAAACTCTCATTTTTACATTTCTGTGATCTGAATGCAATCTATTTGCTTACTAATGTTGAAATCACGACAGAATAAATAACACAACCAAACACAACATGTAGACAGTTTTGAAATTAGATGAGAGAAAAACTAGCAAAATAGTTGGGAAGAGAGAGAGAGATACCTTTACAAGGGTGCGAGCTTTTGAGGCAGTGCCAATTCTGTGATCCGCCAGCCAGGATGCACGAGCTGTGGGTCCTAGTGGTTTGGGATTCATTTAACAGTTTTTGATTCTTCCACAGGGTTCACCAATCGCAAAACACATTGGGAGAAAACAATCTTATTTTCATCCAAATTTGGCCCTTTCAGCAAGCAAAGATGATAAATGCAGGCCTTCCTAAATTGAAAACACTTATCTGAGGGAGAGGAGATATAAGGAACATGGGACATTGCCCCCTCTTTCACCCAGACTTTGAAGGAAGCCATCACTTGTGACCTCAACTGCTTAGAGAAGCTGGTTTATTTATTTTCCACCTTTCAGCCACTTCAAAGCAGATTTACATTCGGGTACGGTGAGTGTCCATGATTTGCCATTAGGCCTGCCTTTAGTATGTCCGGTTTATTAAGAACTTTCTTCCATTTGATGTCTAAAGTCAACAACTTTTATGCATCAGCCCACTTCCCTCCGTTCCTCCTGTCCCAAGGACAGAAGTAGTCTCACAGCCAGACTGTAATTTAGCAGTCTCAGTAAAACACCCCTATGGTTTCCATCTTTCTTGCATCCACAGCAGAGGAACAGGTTTGAAATACCGAAGTCCGCAGGTCAGCAGTAGGAAGAAATAGAAATGAAAGGAGAGGTGGTGCCGATTTTCTGCCTCGGCACCTTGAGCCTGTGCTGCCAAACGAGGCCTAGCTCCCACCTATCCTCCTTTTTACATTCGCCAAGCTGATAAAGGCAGCAGGCAGGTTGTGTCCCCTTGGGGCTGTTCATCAAAGTTTTAGCAGGATGTGGTATGAGTTTCAGCATCAAGGTCATCGTTACTCCTGTTGGCGGAATGAGGAGCAGGGGAAAGGAAGGGAAAATACTCCACAAGCTTTTCACACTCGTAAGACGGCTCTTGCTCTTCATAAGGCTAACGGTCCTTTTTTTTTTTTTAATGAAAACCAGTGGTATTCTTGGCGTGCCTGCGGGTAGAGGCTGCGTCGACTTGTTTCTTATAGTCATGCCTAGAAACTCATTATTTCATCCACCCCAGTTCTGCAGCTCAGTTTTTTCTTGTCTCCAGGAAATGAAGTGTTGTGCGTAGCATCCTCTCTTAGCAGCAAGAAGGCCAGCCTCCTGGAAAGGCCAAACTTTTGCTCAGGCTGACAGATTTTTCGAGTATAAATACATATACAGCAATGGCATGAGTTCAAAGGCTGGGCCCCCAAAGCAAAAATTTCAGAGGCCTCTCCCCTCCTAATTTGTATGTGAACAACATGGTAAATGTAAGGCAGCTCAGGCCTTCGTATAAGGTTGTATAAGCAGGAGTTGGAATAAGACCCGGATAGTGAACCAGACAAAAGATTTGACTTTTTTTGCCACGGTTATCCAGGATATCTTAACTTCTGAGAGGTCCGGCGCTCCCTGTGTGGAGAAGCATAGCATCAAGGCCCTTTTGCATTTGATAAAATACATAGCCCTTTTTTTCCAGTCCCTGTAAACAGCACTGATAATCTCCATAGTCTTTAGCAACAGTAATCACAGTGAGAAGCAATGTGGTTTCCAACTTCTTTACAGATAGTTGATTAAATGGATGAAAAAATCTGGTTTATAGCTCTTTTGATGTTAACTCCAATTAGTTTTACAGGTTGAAAGAAAATAAATTTGAGACCTTATTTTTCCAGTAAAAGTCTGAATTAGAATTATCCAATTTCTTTATAATTTATCTCCTTTTCCATTTCAGTTACTCAGATTGAGGAAAGTGTAGTCCTTCTTCCAACACCCAGTTTATCTAAATCTTATCCCCACTGAGGAATGGTTAGAATGGAGTCCCAGTTACTTACCAGAATAGAAGTCCCAGTTCTCATGCCTCTCTTGCAATCTTCGTAAGTCTCTTAGATCTCCCTCTGGAAGCAACGAATGGGCACTCTCTTCTCAAGTGTAGGACACTTGAGTCAGCAGAAAAAGTATTCTTGAATAATACCTTCAGCTCCTCCTCTCAAGTTATGGATGGGAATCCATTTCTACCCGATGACACAGCTACTCTTCACATTCTTTCTGGATGAAAGACATCACTCCCATAAGTACACAATATTACTGAGACCTAGGGCTCTTGGGTTCTCAGATGACAAAGACTCAGACAAAAATATAGCTCAAAAAGGGGAAATTCAATTTGAGAGAGGAATGGTGGAAAAACTAAAGTCTACAAGAAAAATGTGGACCAAACAGAAGGATAATTCCTTGGAAAATAATCTAAGGTGTAGGGGCTGCACTGTTGCGCCGGAGGTGGACCCTTGGGCCAGAGTGGGGTTGACACTACCCGTAGGAGGGATCCTATGGGTCCCCACCGTCAGCAGGCAGAGAGGGCTGATGGACGGAGGCTGGCTGGCGCTTCACCAATACCAGTCCTCGTTCTCCGCGGGTTGAGCCTTTGGGTGCCAGGGCCGGCTGGACTTAGGTGGCCTCCATCAGTAGTCATCAATGGATGGATCGAGATCAGCCCAAAGGCAGCAACCAGTGTAGGTATCAGTCTGTACTGGATGAGGCAAAGTCCCGGAGACCCGGGCGCCAAATAGAAACACAGTCTGACAGAGGGCGCCCGAGCAAGAGCAGGCCGAAGCCTGAATGAACCACATCCAGGACAAAGCTGAAGAGGCATCTATAAACAAGCTGGGATCAGGGCTGGCAGCAGTGGCAAGTAAGGCTGAGGTCTAGACGAGGAGAGAGTCAAAAGGATGGTCAGACGAAGCAGAAGTCTAGGGCTGGAGAAAAGCAATAGCGTGGTCAAGTGATGCAGAGGTCCGGGGCTGGAGAGAGGCAACGGAGTAGTCGGGCAGTGCAGAGATCCAGGGCTGGAGAGAGGCAACGGAGTGGTCAGGCAATGCAGAGGTCAAACCAGGTTAGCAATCCAATGGAGAGACGAAGGAACAGGAACAAGGAAACAGGAGCGAAGGCAATCAGGATCAGGAACCAGGAACTGAAGAGGCAATGAGTACTCGACTAGCAAGGGGACCTGTTGCAAAGACAATTTGAGAGAGCGGAGCCCAGGCTTATATACAGGAGCTCTGCCGACATCATCTGGGACTGCGGCCTGGTTCCTGCCGTGGGCCCTTTTTAAGGACTAGCTGTGCGTGCGCGTGCCTAGGGAGGGGCACAGTGCTGGTCGGGACGGCGTCTCTCCGCGGGCCATGCGGAGAGGCCCGACACGGAACATCAGGAGCTGCAGCAGAACCGGAGGCCCCAGGGGCAGCCCAAGGATGGAGCCTGTGTCCCACAGCCGCCAGAGACAAGGGACCAGATGCTGGATCACTTTGAAAGAGGTGAGGGGGCCGAACCGCGGGTCTGCTGCGGCCGGCACGCGTAACATGCACAACAAATTGTGCAGTGTTCCATAATGCCAGGCATAGCCAACCACAAAGTTTAACATGATGAAAAAATACCCCTGCAGGCTTTAAAATGGTGATGAATTAATAAAAGGGCTAGGATTTGTGTTTTTTTTTCTTTCATTTAAAATATCACCGTTCATATTTCAGGTGCTTATGCATGCGTGTCTTAGCAGCAGTCTCTTTGATTTTGCTATCAATCAGGCCTCCTTGATAACTGGCCAATTAGTGATAGAATAAGTCAGCATTTTACAGGAGTTCATCAAAGTGCTGCGCTCATTTCCCTGGCTTCAAATGCAGTACTGATTTGAGCTGCATGCTGCGAAAATGTGATTCTGCTTCTTAAAGAATATCAAGCAGCCACTGCAAACTTAATACGGAGAGAATGTGGGCAGACTCAAAATCTGAACCATGCATGTCCCGGGTATCCCATCACCATGCTGTTATCACAAGAATAATCTGACCCCCACAGCTCTGGGAATGCACTCAGCGGTGGGATTGGAGGAGCTGGCTTGTGATACATGGGATTTGTATGGAATATGTGCTGGGTCTGTGTTTGTTCTGATTCTGTATTTTGTCGCTTTTGGAGGATGGGTGTTAATGTTTGAAGTTTTATTTTGTTCCCTTCTTTGGGTAAGTCATGGTATATAAATAATAAATAAAGAGGTCCATACTGAGTCACCACATGGCTCTGCTCACTAGTGCTGTATATTCAATGGCACAGCCACACCACTGAATATACCCAGCTAACTTTTTAGGACAGTCCTTTGGCCCAACCAGGGTTGGCCGGGTAAATCAGCCGGCTAACTCTGAATATTGAGTTATCCAGTTAATTTATCAGGCCAGCTCTACTCCTCCCCGATCCGCACATTCCCTGCCCGACTTGTCCGGCTAAAAACACCTGGCTAAGCCATTTAGGAGGCTAAGTGCTGGCCATTTACCGCTGCCGGATATTCAGCGGTGCCCCTTAGCCGGCTAATTGAATATCGCGCTCGAAATTAAACTAAAATCATCCTGCTTTTATAGGGCTTGATGTCTTGAACCCACAAACACGGTACTCTCAGTTCACCTCCATCGTGACCTACACCATCACTTTTAATCCTGTTGCTTTCCCTTCCACCCTTAAACACCCATATAACTTGGTAATGTGCAGCTTCATTAATCTCCCAGTGCTGCATGCACCCATATTTTTTTCCTGATTTTCCATGGCTTCTGCTCTTTTTGTATTCCTGCTAAAAATCTCACATGGCTTCAAACACACATCCTCTCTCTCTCTTACACACACACACACACACCCACACCCTCTCTCTCTCACACACACACTCATACACTATTCTGCTCTCTCACACACACATGCACACGCTGCCATACACCCTGCTTCTCTCTCACACATACACATACATGCTCTCATACACACTTTCTTTCTCTTATACACATGCTCTCATCCACACTGTCTCACACACACACACACACATACACACCCTCATACACACGTCCTCTCTCTGTCTCTCACACACACATGCTCTCAAACACATATACACATGTTCTTATGCATACAACCTCTCTCTTCTTCTCTATTTCACACATACACAATTTTCACAACCCTACAGACTCTCTCTCACATACACATACCCTCTCTGTCTCACACACACTGTCATATACCATTCTGCTCTCTCACACACATGCACACGCTGCCATACACCCTTCCTCTCTCTCACACATACACACACATGCTCTCATCCACAATCTGTCTCACATACACATACACACTCTCATACACACTTCCTCTCTCTGTCTCTCTCACACACATGCTCTCTCTTCTTCTCTCTTTCACACATATAGAATTTTCTCAACCCTACAGACTCTCTCTTTCACATATACACATACACACATACACCAGCTGTTACTCTCACAGGCTCCCTCTCACAAACACACATACACACACTTGCTCTCAATCCCAGAGGCTCCCTTTCACACACACACACACACACACACACACACCCATAGGCTCTCAGCCCACAGGATCTCTCTCTCTCTCACACACACACACACACACACACACACACACACACACACACACACACACACACTGGCTCTCACTCCAAACAGCTTCCACTCACATATACAAACACTCTGTCTCACACAGACACACACACACACACACCTATGCTCTCCACCCTTCAGGCTTCCTTTCACATACCACATGCTGATACACACATATACATTTCCACAGGATCCCTCACACACACCCACCTACTCTCACTCTCACAGGGTTCCTCACACACACAGATATTCTCACATGCTCTCACTCACACAAACTCTCTCTCTCTCTCTCTATGCCTCCTCCTCTCTTCTGGACCTTTTCTTCAGCCACCACAGTATGGGGTCTGTAGTGGCCTGTTGGGCCTCTGTTTGGCCATCACGAGATGGGCTCTGCGGTGGCCTTTTGGGTCTCCTATTCAGTTGCTGGCCTCAATGGGATGGGGTCCCTGATGGCCTTTTGGGTTTCCTATTTGCCAGCTTCAGGATGGGATCTGTGGTGGTTTGTTGGGCCTCTTCTAAGGTCTCCACAGGATGGAGTCCGTGGTGGCCTGTCAGCTTCTTCTTTGGCTACTGCGGGATGGGGTCTGCGGCAGATTGTTGGGCCTTTTCTTCAGCTGCCATGGGATGGGATCCATGGCAGCCCCACTGGGTCTCTTTTCTTTGCATCCCAACAGCCACTTAAGAAGACTCGGAGCACCAAGGAGGAGATTTGAAGAATGGGCCCCATGGGACCAGAACTAATGACACCCATGGTTCTGACTGCCACATTTCAAGAAGGAAATAGCAGAACTAGAAGCTCTTTTACGAAGAAAAGCTAAACAGGTTAGGGCCCATTAGCTTGGAGAAGAGACTACTGAGAATGAATATGATAGAAGTTTATAAAACTGAGTGGGATGGAACAGGTAAATTGGGAACAGTTAATAATATTTACCCTTTCAAACAATACTGAGACTAGGGGATACTCCATGAAACTAGTAGGAATCAGATTTAAAATAAATTGAAGAAAGTATTTTTTCATCCAACACACAATTAAGTTGTGGGATTTGTTGCTAGAAGATGTGGTCAAAGCATCTGAAATGGCTGGGTTTAAAAGGGGTTTGGACAAGTTCCAGGAAGAAAAGTCCATAAGCAATTAGTAGCCATGTGGACTCAGGAAAGGCCACCTTTTATTCCTAAGGATGGGCAACAAAGAATCGAATCTGCTCTTTGGGCTCTGCCAAATAATTCTTAATAACTTGATAGGTCACTGTTGGAGCCAGAATGCTGGGCTCAGTGGATTTTTGGACCTAGCATGGCACATCAGTGTTCTTATGGTAAGTGTGTGAAGTCAAGCATCTTCATAAAATAAAATATCCATAGGTGGGATAAGCAAGGAGAGCAGGATATCAATGAGATGGAGCAAACAGCAGAAATATCAAACTGCAATAGACAGGTATGTGTGCATCTAAATGTTTTGGAGTTATGAATGTGTAACTCCTGCTAGGGGCACATAAAATAAGAGTCTTGATATTGGGGGGTTTCTGCCCTGGCACCAGCTCTATGGGTTCATAAAAATGGTTGGGTTGGATGTTGGATTGGACCAGGCTCGGAGGATAATATAGTGTATTACTCTGCAGGACAAGAAAAAGAAAACAAAACACGTTCCCCCTCTGTGACTATCTAACTGCTTTCCTCACAGTGGAACTTCAACTCTCCTTTCCAAAACTTTTTTAGAAT
Source organism: Rhinatrema bivittatum (assembly GCF_901001135.1). NCBI lineage: Eukaryota > Metazoa > Chordata > Amphibia > Gymnophiona > Rhinatrematidae > Rhinatrema > Rhinatrema bivittatum. Next base: position 267,624,726 of record NC_042621.1, read on the forward strand.
GCTTCTTCTACACCCTGGGGATTCATAAAGAGGGTCTTATACAATAGTTCTTAGTTCCAACTTATCAAACTTTTATTTACTCTTCTGGGATACCAGCAGTAAAAATAATACTAGAACGAGTCACAGAATCTGAACTTAGTCCTGTGGGAATTCTGCACTACTACAGAGCACAGACTTCCCCTCCTGCACATCTGCACAGAATTTGGCAGGGCCCGGTATGCCACAAGCAGGATGGCCTCCGCTTGCAGCATGCCTGGGACTGCTTCATCTTCACCATGAGCGGGACAGCCTCCGCTCGCGGCACGCCTGGGCCTGCTTCATTTTCGTCGCAAGCAGGATGGCCTCTGCTCACGGCAAAGAAAGAACAGGACCTGGCATGCCACAAGTAGAGACCATCCTGCTCTTGGTGAAGATGAAGCAGACACAGGCATGCCACAAGAGGGGGCCATCCCACTCGCGGCGAAGATGGAGCAGGCCCCAGTGAGAGTGAGTCTGTGTGTGTAAGACTGCGAGCCTGGGGGGGTGAGAGAGAGCATGTGTGAGGGTGCTTTTTTGTTTGTGAGAGAGGGAGCCTATGTGAGGGGGGGGGGGTGTATGTGTAAGAAAGAGAGCCTGTGTGAAAGGATGTGTGTATGTGTGTGTGAGAGAGGGAGCCTATATGTAGGGGGAGGGGTTGAGTGAGAAAGAGAGCCAGTGTGCAGGGTATGTGTGAGAGAGAGACATAGGTAGCCTGTGTGAGGGCGTATGCATGAGAGAGAAAGGACCCTGTGTGGGTGTGTGTTCAAGAGAGAGAGGGAACCTGTATGAGGGTGTGTGTGTGAGAGAGAGAGAGGGAGCCTGTATGGGGGGGGGTGCAAGATAGAGGGGGAGACTTATGAAGGTGTGTGTGTGTGTGAGAGAGAGAGGGAGCCTGTATGGGGGGGGGTGCAAGGTAGAGGGGGAGACTGTATGAAGGTGTGTGTGTATGTGTGTGCATGAGAGAGAGAGAGAGGGTGCCTGTATGAGGAGATGAGTATGTGCACTAGAGAGAGGGATCCTGGGTGTGTGTGTGTGAGAGAGAGGGACAAAGAGAGCCTGTATGAGAGTGTGCATGCGCAAGAGAGAGGGAGCCTGTATGAGGGGATGTGTATATGCACTAGAGAGAGGGAGCCTGTATGAGGGGATGTGTATATGCACTAGAGAGAGGGAGCCTGTGTGTGTGTGTATGTAAGAAAGAGAGAGGGATAGAGGGAGCCTGTGTGTGAGGGGCAGTACTGAGAGAGGGATCAAACTCTGGTAGTAGATATAGAGTGGAAGGGATTGAGCCTAGAGGGGGAGAGGAGAGATAGTGGCAAGTGGAGAAGTTGGAGCCTGAGAGGGCAAAGTGAAAGGAGACTGACCAGGGGAGTAGGGAGGGAGGTTGGAAGAGAGATTTACAGTGAACTTCTGGGAAATTCTGCTCAAAATATTTAAAACTCTGCATCTGTAAGTAATAACTTTTTCTGTATTACATTTTAAATTAATTGTCGTGTATATTGTTATTTTGACCAATATAAAGTATGCAGAATTTTAAGTTTTTGTGTGCAGAATTTTACATTTTTTTGCACAGAACTCCCCCCAGGAATATGAGCTGCAGAAATCTTAACAGGCAGCCTTGTATATACACTATTTGTAATCCTTGATGACAGTAAAAACATTATAGCCCCTTAGCTCCAGGTCCACACAAGACAAAACACTTCCAGATAATAATCACTAGTAGCCCTGAGTTCATCACAAAACGGGTCCTTCTGGCAAGAAAAATCTATCTGTGTCTATAATGCACCTTAGGGCTCTTAGTAAGAGATTAGGAATCTGCACCTAGGAGCAGCTACTTGGCACAGTAGTGTTTGGTAAAGGTCAAGCCCTGCTGGACTGAGAAAATCAGCAGGGCTTAAGGGAAACCCCAGGATGGGTCCTGTTACCTTAGACTCCAAATTCCTCCTCTCCAGAGCCTCGGTAATCTCCTTCCACACTCAGAAACTCAGGCTTACAGATGGATAGATAGCTATACATATCAAGGCTAGAGGTTGTCTCTCCCCGAGCATGTGCTTAAAAGAATAGAACAGATAAAGTTTTATCCTGTACTGTCCGTACTAGGACTAATAGAAAATAAGAAGTATAGGCAAAGTACAATTAAAGGTAGCTCAATAGACTTCAGATGTAGACCAGAGCAACAATTAACAGATTACTGCTTGCCCCCTACTCATAATACTCTTAAATACAAGTCTACCCCTCCCCCACACCATCCCCTTGACTTTCATGCATGACCTCTTAGTCTGCATCCTGAAGCTTAGCTTTGAATGAATTAAAATATATTATCTATGCGGCAGAAGTTACAAACTAATGGTGCATCCATGAGAATACAAAAAAAGAATAGGTGGAAGTGGCAATGAAAATAAAAGATGGCTAGAACTCTTAGGATGACACTGGGCCCAACATGTCTGTCTGTAAGGGGAATGGAAGCGTAGCGGTCCTTGAGCGCTCTAAATTTAATCAAAATCTGTTATATCTCAGCCTATTGGCCTCTCCAGGAAAGAAAAATGAATCGAAGCAAGAGTTATTGTCAGTGGGAATCAAGCTGAAAATTTCATTTAATATTGATTTCCTAACATTATATTTTCTTCAACTTGCACCTTGCTTTACTGGTCAGAGAAACAGAAAACATGACTGCAAGCCCCATCTTATTTTATTTATTTTATTTATTTATTTCTGCCCACTCTCCTTTTTGTAATACCGCACCTTCTAAGTAATTTCTGCTTTTACTTTCTCTCCCTCTGTCAGACCGATACAGTAAGAATCGCGGGAGAGCGGGCGCTCCGTGTTGAGTGCCCGCTCTCCCAGCGCGCGCCCAGTCACCTCTCCTGGGCGCACAATTATTTAAATGAGGGGTGCTAATAAAGAGGCGCTAGGGACAATAGCGAGTCCCTTGCGCCTCCTTATGAGCGTAGAGGTGGCTGTCAGCGGGTCCCGACAATCACTGCTCAATTTTACCAATGTCGATTTCCGAACCCGCTGACAGCCACGGGTTCGGAAAACGGACGCCGGTAAAATTGAGCATCTGTTTTTCTAACTTGCTGACCTTCTAACCTGTTTTTCTAACCTGCAGATTTTTATCTATTTATCTATTTATTTATTTATTTTGGGTTCCTCCGACTTAATATGGCTAGGATATTAAGTCGGAGGCTGTACAGAAAAGCAGTATTTTCTGCTTTTGTGTGCACTTTTCCAGGTTGCTAAGAAATTAATGCCTTTCAGTATCCCGGGGACTAACTAATAGCCTCATCAACATGCTTTTGCATATAATGAGCACTATTAGTTTTTTTGGGGGGTGTGGCCACATGTTTTCAACCCGCTAAACACCTTACAGTATAAGAGGTAGTAGACGCTTGTCGAAAATGTGCAGCCAATCACGTGCTAAACGGTGCGCTCAGCTGAGTGCACCTTATTGTATTGGCTGTGTGTTTTTCCCATCCTGTTCCATGCATCCACCATCCTCTTTATACATGTTTGCCTTTTATCGATTATATTATACATTTGAGCTATCTGAAACCAATCCTGATTTTTTATTCCTCTTTTTGGCACTGCGTAGCAGACTACATTCAGGTACTATAGGTATTTCCCTGTCTCCAGAGAGCTTATAATCTAAATTTGTACCTATGGCAACAGAGGGTAGAGTAACTTGCCCAAGGTCACAAGAAGCAGCAGTGGGATTTGAATACCGATCTTCATGGTTTATATCCTGCTACTCTTGTTGGTGTGCTGGGGAAGCTGGAATTATTTTTACAGCGGGAGGTGAGGAAAATCGTTTTCGACTTGTGTGTTCTGAAATCCTGTACTTTCAGCCAGGAATCAGCACCCTTAGTTCAAAATCCTCTCGCCTCTTGTGTAGAGTATATATAGTTAGGTCCTTAAATCTCACTTTATAGGGCTTATGGTGCAGTCATTAAAACACTCTTTCCCAGTTTATACTGTCGTGCCTTTTGGTAGTTTGGGTAGCCACCTGGACATGCAGAGTTCAGCAGGACTATGTCATGGTCATAGTGCCAGGTTTCAGTCATACAAAACACATCCAACTGACACTGATCAACAACGATTTAAATACAATCTTGTTTATGTCGAATGGAATGAGCTTTGACATAGCCCGCATTAAGTTCATGATCACCACTAATGCTACCTGATTTATGGCAAGTTTTATGAACTGGAGGATAAGTTAACACTTTTTGCAATTCATCTCCTTATTGCATGCTACATGCTGATATCAGCAGGCGTGCATATAAAAAAGCATAATAATGCAGCCCAGCTCATCCAGTGGAAACTGTGAAAAGCCTTTAACATGACTGTACCAGAAAACCACTGGGATCCTGATAGAATTTTAGAGAATGAAGAAGTTGTAATCACAAGGGACATTCTCATTCTGACCAATAAAAATCTCAGTACAAGAAAACAGATAGCGTGCTAAAAGAAAAGAATATAAATTTGCTAATAGAAGTGTGAGTTCCAAATATCTATTCTGTACAACGTGGAGAGAGAGAAGATCCTCAGTTACCAACTGAAGAAATCAGAGATCAAGAAAATGTGGCAGAAAGATAGAGGAATGGTCCCAATTGTATTGGGTGCCAAAGGCTTGATTAAAAAGAACTAAGTTCACCTTGATATGTTACCTACTAGGGATGTGAATCGTTTTAGGACGATTAAAATTATCGTCCGATAATTTTAATATCGTCTTAAACCGTTATGGAACACAATACAATAGAGATTCTAACGATTTATCGTTATAAATCGTTAGAATCGTGAGCCGGCACACTAAAACCCCCTAAAACCCACCCCCGACCCTTTAAATTAAATCCCCCACCCTCCCGAACCCCCCCCAAATGACTTAAATAACCTGCGGGTCCAGCGGCGGTCCGGAACGGCAGCGGTCCGGAACGGGCTCCTGCTCCTGAATCTTGTTGTCTTCAGCCGGCGCCATTTTCCAAAATGGCGCCGAAAAATGGCGGCGGCCATAGACGAACACGATTGGACGGCAGGAGGTCCTTCCGGACCCCCGCTGGACTTTTGGCAAGTCTCGTGGGGGTCAGGAGGCCCCCCACAAGCTGGCCAAAAGTTCCTGGAGGTCCAGCGGGGGTCAGGGAGCGATTTCCCGCCGCGAATCGTTTTCGTACGGAAAATGGCGCCGGCAGGAGATCGACTGCAGGAGGTTGTTCAGCGAGGCGCCGGAACCCTCGCTGAACGACCTCCTGCAGTCGATCTCCTGCCGGCGCCATTTTCCGTACGAAAACGATTCGCGGCGGGAAATCGCTCCCTGACCCTCGCTGGACCTCCAGGAACTTTTGGCCAGCTTGTGGGGGGCCTCCTGACCCCCACGAGACTTGCCAAAAGTCCAGCGGGGGTCCGGAAGGACCTCCTGCCGTCCAATCGTGTTCGTCTATGGCCGCCGCCATTTTTCGGCGCCATTTTGGAAAATGGCGCCGGCTGAAGACAACAAGATTCAGGAGCAGGAGCCCGTTCCGGACCGCTGCCGTTCCGGACCGCCGCTGGACCCGCAGGTTATTTAAGTCATTTGGGGGGGGTTCGGGAGGGTGGGGGATTTAATTTAAAGGGTCGGGGGTGGGTTTTAGGGGGTTTTAATGTGCCGGTTTTGCGATTTTTAGATTTTTCACGATTTTTCACGATTTTTCACGATATTTTACCCCCCCAAACGGCAACAATACGATTCCCTCCCCCTCCCAGCCGAAATCGATCGTTAAGACGATCGAGGACACGATTCACATCCCTATTACCTACACATATCACATCCTATGAACTCCAGAAGGAAGCGCTCTTTGGCACAATGCAGGAATTAAGGGGAGCACCAGCAGTGAGTCTGAGACTGAGATAGCGGCATCCAACATACTCCGGCTTAGGAGTGAGGTTCACTCTTGTCATGGTGTGTGCAAAACAAACCCATCTGGAGACACTACACCGAGAAAGTTAAACTGCAGCTCATGAGGTGTAATTAATCCACAGAAATCTGCATGTTAGCACTTAAGTACAGGGGAGGCAATGTTCCCTGCCTTGTCACTGATTCCTCCCTTTGCCCCATCTAAACATAAATAAAGCCCACCCCTCTTTTCCTACAATAAAAACATATGCAAACGATGCAGATTCCAAGGGCTGCACTCACATTAATGCAATACTACATACCGTTAACCCGGTACATTGGCCGCTAAAATCATTTCATATCTGTGTTGATGTGGTAGGAATAGAATGGTAGGAAGCCTTCAAAACTAGGTCTCTGGTGATTGGTTGCCAGGTAGCCATGACCTTTTCACAGCTCCTTTCATTGGAAAGAAAGAGCTTGATATAGGAACATCCCAGTTAATGGGAAAATATTCCACTGAGAAGATCTCTCAGCCTGTGTGAATCGCTAATGATCACAAGGAAACGATTTCTACCTCAGGCTTTCCTGCTTTACGCAATAGTCTTTTGCTTGCTGTTGTTGTTAAATTGGACAGGTGTAGATTAGCAGGGACTCTCCATTTCTCTCACTCTCAGATTAAAAAAAAAAGTGTGTGTTCTGTTTGAAACTTGTGAGCAGTAGCGGCAGTCGTCAAGACTTCGACCTAAGGCTACTGTCCATTCATGCATCTTTCATATACATTCATCATAATTCAGTCATCTCAGGTGGAGATAGATTTTTTTTCTTAAGATGATTGATAGGTGAATGTGCATGAAAGATGCATGAATGGATAGTAGCCAGGGCTGAAGCCTTGACAATTGGTGCTACTGCTCACAAGTTTCAAACTTTTATGCTAATTCAAGCCTCTTTTTATGTCTCTGATTTGGGAAACTTTATTGGCATGACAGTTTGTATGTGTTGCCAAAGAAGGGGCAATTTTCAGTTGCCCACCTATGTGCAACAGCTATGAAGACCCTTGTACCTGCAGAGCTTGCAGGCAATTTTGAAAGGGAAAGTGTTCACATGTGCTTTCGCACCTCCTTTTTATTTTCTTCGGGTAAAAGAACGGGGTGAGGGGAGGGGAAAGAAGGAAGCTTTTGCAAATTTTTTAAATTCAATTCTGCACATGTGCTTTACTCCCTCAGCCTAAATGTGCCCTTGAAAACTTCTCGTTTTGCTGTGAGAGAAAGTACACGCATTGTGAAACCCCCGCCTGCTCCCCCCCCCCCCCCCCGTGCATAATTTTGTGCAATTCTGAGGGGAGGGGCCGTTTTCTGCCAGGATGCTTTACCCAGGTAATTAGCTTTTGAAATTGCCCTCCAGGTGATTAAAAGAAGGAAAGAAGACCAAGGCATATAACTAACCCTACGGTTTAACAGGAAGCCACTCCCAGGGTTTCCTGCTTATATAAAGATTCCTCCATAAAGCTCCTAGCCCTGGAAAAACTAGATAAACAGAGACAAGAATAAGTAGATAAGTAGAAAAGCAAACACATAAGGAAAGATAGAGTAGTAACAGAAAACTCAGACCACACGTGCCAGAGCACTAGAAATTTGAGAAATCCATGTAACAGAATTGAAGCTTGCGGCAGTAAAACTTAAGTAGTCCCTGTTAGTATGATTTTGCTCAAAGAGAACCTATAGCAAAAATAACGAAACCCCCATGAAATCGAGTGATTCTTTTTTTTTTTTTTTTAATCTTTATTTAAAGCATAAGACGGTACAATGCACAGCGATCTACCAGTAATCACACATAAGTGCCTTTAAGTGCCTTTCTGTAAACCGTTATAATGGTGATTAACTTAATGACGTATATAAAAACTCTTAAATAAATAAATAAATAAATAAATAAATAAATAAAGTCATATTATACCAATCATCCAGAAGAATCATAGAAAGGGGCAAAACATGTCTCATTCATTTTTAACAGTTGAAAGTCTGCCGCAGCAGGAAACATCAAGAATAACACTAAGCTGTCAACACCCATAATCATACCATAGTCATAGTCATTCATACATACCTGTATCAGTAGTACTATATTAGATTAAGTATGCCAGTTAACCGAATATCCCAAATTATTTAGTTTGTCAATGCCTACACTGTTATTGTATAATAGAACATTTCCCATAGTTGAATATTTATTTATTTATTTATTTATTTATTTTCTATACCGACATTCCTGTAAAAAATACAAATCATATCGGTTTACAATGAAACTTCAACATTCGCTCAAGGGTAGTACAAGGAACATTGGTGCCAGTCAACAGTGAACAGGTCAAAAATTCATCTAAACATAAACCTGAAAATCATATAACTCATCTTAACATGACTTAAGATAAAGTCCTCTCTAATCATCTCTGAAACAGAAGAGATGGTAGCTGGAGTAAGCAGAAGAACCGAGGAGTGCACTGAGGTGTCAAGCCGGAGTATTCGCTTGAGAAGGTGAGGATGAATGGAGTCTAGGTGTCTTGAAAGGCTTGGCTAAAAAGCCATGTTTTTAGTCTTTTTTTGAAGACAGAAGGGCAGGGTTCTCGTCTGAGGTCGGGGGGTAACGCATTCCATTGATGTGGTCCAGCTGTCGATAAGGCGCATTTTGTAAGTGATGTTTTGGCTTGGGGGACATATAAGGTGTCTTTGTAGGCAGTCCTGATTGGTCTGGACGAAGTATGTGGTTTTAGTTGAGTGGAAGTGTTGAGGGCGGTGAGGTTATGGATAGCTTTATGGATAATCGTGAATACCTTGAAGAGGATCCTAAATTTGATGGGGAGCCAATGTAAGTTCTGAAGGGTAGGGGTGATGTGTTCCCTTTTTTTGTATTGGTAAGTAGCCTGGCTGCGGAGTTCTGAACCATCTGAAGGGGTTTTAGTGAGTTGGCCGGGAGACCGAGTAGAAGGGAATTGCAGTAGTCTAGTTTCGACAATATAATTGATTGAAGTACCAGCCTGAAATCTTGGAAGTGAAGGAGTGGTCTTAGGTTTCTGAGGATTTTAATATACTCTTTAGCAACTTTCCTAAGCAGCAATATTACATCTAATCTTTCACACTGTATTCAATCTATTATTTTATAGTGCCATAATGTAATTAGAGGTGATAATAGTATAATATAAAAGCCTTAGCCATGAGTAACTCTATTTGTTCAAATTGAGTAGTATGTTTGGATAAAGTGGAAGTAGGCATCCATAAACCCTTTAAAAGGCTTTGACCTGTACATTGAGATCTAAAAAGAGTCACCTCTTCAATAACAGTAAATACTTTGACTCAGAAATCAAATAGTTTTGAATATAAGGCAAATTTATGTATCAGCATACCATCATCTATTTTACATTTGTTGCAAATCAGTGACAATATTATATGCATTTTATAAGCCTTGACCGAGTCAGTTTAACTACAGTGTAAAAGTTTTAAATTGTATTTCTTGCAAAACCACCAAGATGGATGTTTTTATATAAAGATTCAAAGCGAATCGCCATATCTTTGATATCAAGATCAATACCAATAGACTTTGTCCAACTCATCTGCAACTTGTGAAGTTGAATCTTCCTTAGCTGCTGTGAAACTGAGTGATTATTTCTTGGTTTTATACATGGACTTGAATAGAAAGGAATTCCCAGTGGTCCCTGGCAAACCAATTATCAGCTTTGAAAAATAATAGGCTCTTTGTTCCTCTCTTTTTTGTAATAACAACATCACTCATTCATACTAATTTTGAACTAGGTATGGTCAACTTTAGCATTAGAAAGTTAAACTTTTGGTGCCTCATTCATATACAGCAGCCAATGGGCTGGTGCCCTGTGATCATATCTGCTATATTTTGTTGGCTGTCTGGTCTGACAGTATGAAAACCATCTGCTGCATCAGAAGGGGTCAACAAAATGAGATTTTTCCATTTTAGGCATAACTCTTGGGCTAGTATTCTATCATGAGACCCTCTAAGTCCACACTCAAGTAAGGTTTAAACTGGTAAGTGATGTTAAACCAAATCTAATGTCCAATATTCCCTATCAGGGAAAGATTATCTTCTAGGCTCTAAGTCTTAAGCCAAGCATTAAATTTTCTTGTATAAAGCATTAATAATCCTGCTGGAAACAAAAGATGGTTTCCATCTCAACTTTCACTGATTCTGGTGGAAAAGTTAACGAAAGACTTCTGCACAGCTCTTGCTTTGTACAAAACCATTTTTACAGCTTCAGAACTTCAATAAATTTGTGATTTTTATACATCCAGTCAATTTATACGGTTGTTAAAGTCAATGAATCATTTAATTCCTTATCCTTTTCAATCACTGGGGTAGTATTTATGCTTCCTCCCAAAAGCTGATGGAAGGTATGTTAACTCAATTTGGATGTGTTAGTGTAACGTCCCTTGTTAGTGTAACATCCAGTAGCTCCATATTCTCCTCACTTCCCTTGTTTGTACCTGAATGGTACCTCCATGCTCCTCTCATTTACATCCTGGTGATGGGATGGTGGATGCACCGATGGGTGTCACTTTTCTTCCAGCTCCTAGTACTCCTTCTCCCTGGGAGTGAATAAGAACGCATTCCCCCACAAGAAACTGATGGCCCATTGGATCTGTTTCTGTGAGAGATGCCACTTTCTCAAGATGTTACAGAACCTAAATCCCTGGGTCCTAGGGTACTCAGATAACAAAAAGCAAATTCTTAAGAAAAAAGGGGAAATCAAAACCAGAGAGAGGAAGGTTGGAAAACGTTCTTCCTCCTAACCAAACTAGGCAAAATACGGCAAAGGGGGGATATGATAGAGGTCTTTAAGATCATGAGAGGTCTTGAACGAGTAGATGTGAATAGGTTATTTATACTTTCGGATAATAGAAGGACTAGGGGGCATTCCATGAAGTTAGCAAGTAGCACATTTAAGACTAATCGGAGAAAATTATTTTTCACTCAACGCACAATTAAGATCTGGAATTTGTTGCCAGAGGATGTGGTTAGTGCAGTTAGTGTAGTTGGGTTCAAAAAAGGTTTGGATAAGTTCTTGCAGGAGAAGTCCATTAACTGCTATTAATCAAGTTTACTTAGCTAATAGCCACTGCTATTAATTGCATCAGTTGCCTGGATAAGTATATATACACCAAATAGCGGGTCGCCTCGAAAAAACGGGCAATTAGGGGTTTTTTTATGACAATCACTGACGTTCTAAAAAACTAAAAACAAAAAAAAGGGATTTACAAAAAATTGAGATAATAAAGAATAATAGACGGGGCGAAAGATAAGGGCACCCACCAAATGGGTAGTCCTTTAACATAGCCACCGTACATAAGCAACACCAGAGCACTAGTTGTCCCTTGCATTGGTGTAGGTGTATGATTCATTAATTGCATCAGTAGCATGGGATCTTCTTGGTGTTTGGGTACTTGCCAGGTTATTGTGACCTGGTTTGGCCTCTGTTGCAAACAGGATGCTGGGCTTGATGGACCCTTGGTCTGACCCAGCATGGCAATTTCTTATGTTCTTATGTTCCTTACTTCACTCAGAACTCAATCCTAGAGACACAAGGAAGGGTCTTTCCCTAAAGAAAATAGAAACATAGAAACATAGAAATGACGGCAGAAGAAGACCAAATGGCCCATCCAGTCTGCCCAGCAAGCTTCCCTCATTTTTTCTCTCATACTTATCTGTTTCTCTTAGCTTTTGGATCTATTTCCCTTCCACCCCCACCATTAATGTAGAGAGCGGTGATGGAGCTGCATCCAAGTGAAATATCTAGCTTGATTAGTTAGAGGTAGTAGGGGTAGTAACCGCCGCAATAAGCAAGCTACACCCATGCTTATTTGTTTTTACCCAGATTATGTTATACAGCCCTTATTGGTTGTTTATCTTCTCCCCTGCCGTTGAAGCAGGGAGCTATACTGGATATGCGTGAGGTATCAGTTTTTTTCTTCTCCCCTGCCGTTGAAGCAGAGAGCTATGCTGGATATGCATCGAAAGTGAAGTATCAGGCACATTTGGTTTGGGGTAGTAACCGCCGTAACAAGCCAGCTACTCCCCGCTTTGTGAGTGTGAATCCTTTTTTCTTCTCCCCTGCCGTTGAAGTTATGCTGGATATGCGTGAAGCATCAGTTTTTCTTTTCCCCTGCCGTTGAAGCAGAGAGCTATGCTGGAAATTCGTGATGTATCAGTCTTTCTCCCATGCCGTTGAAGCAGAGAGCCATGCTGGATATGCGTCGAGAGTGAAGTATCAGGTACATTTGGTTTGGGGTAGTAACCGCCGTAACAAGCCAGCTACTCCCCGCTTTGTGAGTGCGAACCCTTTTTTCTTCTCCCCTGCCGTTGAAGCAGAGAGCTCTGCTGGATGTGTGAAGTAACAGTTTTTCTTCTCCCCTGCCGTTGAAGCAGAGAACTATGCTGGATATGCATTGAAAGTGAAGTATAAGAATGGAGTGATCAAGCTAGTTGAAAGGCATAGTGGAGCAGCAGAAGGACGTGCTGCCCCTAGGAGGGATAACTGAATAATCCATAACCTAAGATGGTGGCAGGGGTTTATATATTCTATACGGTGAATTTTCAAATGTTACACACATAGGGGCAGATTTTTAAAGTTACGCGCGCGGGGTACATTTGTGCGCACTACCCGGCACATACAAAAGTACACCCGATTTTATAACATGCACACGCTACCGCGTGCATGTTATAAAATCCAGGGTCGGCGCGCGCAAGGTGCACACTTGTGCACCTTGTGCGCGCCGAGCCCAAGGGGAGCCCCGATGGCTTTCCCCGTTCCCTCCAAGGCCGCTCTGAAATCGGAGCGCCTTGGAAGGAACTATTTTTTCGGCCCCCCCCACCTTCCCCTCCCTTCCCCTATCTAAACCACCCCCCAGCCTTAACTAAATCCCCCCTACCTTTGTTTGCCTCAGGCAGGCGTAACTTGCGTGCGCCGGCCAGCTGCCGGCGCGCCATGCCCCGGCACAGGCCACTGTGCCGGAGCATTCGGCCTCGCCTCCAGACTGCCTCCACGCCCCGGGACATACGCACATCCCGGGGCTTGCGCACTCCACCGAGCCTATGCAAAATAGGATCGGCATGCGCAGGGGTAGGTTTTCGGGGGTTACGCGCGTATCCTTTTGAAAATCTACCCCATAATAATTAGCACTTGCACATATAAAATAGCATATATGTGAGGGCACGCTATTTTAAAAACCGCAACATGTGTAAATCAGAGTCCGCAAGCTAATTTTTTTTACATGCACAGGGACAGGCCAGAAGCATTCCAGGGAGGGGCCAACCTGCCATAGTGACTGCGTAAGTCTTATACTTGCGTATATTTACACATGCTCAATATATGGTATAAGTGATCGTAAACATCTTAAAAGTGAAAAAATGACCTGGTAGGGGTCTGGGTGAAATGGAGGAGACTTCAGGTTGAAGAGCCAAGAGGGTCTTCATGAGCTGCAGATGGACTGGGAGAACTGATAGACTAATGGTAAAACTGGTTATTTCATTGCTGCGCATATGTTATAAAATCCTCTGATTAACACAAGTAAATCTACTCAAGTATCCTTTCAAAATTTGAAGTTCAAATATGCAGATATCTTATTTGCACACCCTTATCCAGCTAAATTCCAACTTATCCAGCTAAGTATCAGCTTTACCACTACTTAGATGGACAAATTTGAACTTATCTGGATAAGTAGCGACACTTATCCGGCTATATTCCGATTTATCCGGCTAAGTAATAGCAGGAGCTACTTAGCTGGATAAACCTGAAAAGTGCTATTTGTCCATCTAAGTAGCACTTTTAGGACTTGTACAGATAAGTGCTGCTATTTAGCCAGATAAATCTGCAATTATCTGGATAAATCCAAATTTGCATGGCTCATGGTTTTTACATACACGAGCATTTGTGTGCACATCTGTACTCGTATTTTATAACCTGCACATATCGTTTCCACGCAGGCTATAAAATACAGTAGCAATTTTGCATGTACCCATGTATACGTGTAAAATGGGTGCACGTAAGCAGTTTTGAAAGTTATCCTCTAAGGGCCGGATTTTAATATCTACGCCCGATTTTATAACATGCGCGCACAGCCGCGCGCATGTTATAAAATCCGGGTTCGGCGCGCGCAAGGGGGTGCACACTTGTGCACCTTGCGCGCGCCAAGCCCTAGGGGAGCCCCGATGGCTTTCCCCGTTCCCTGCGAGGCCACTCCGAAATTGGAGCGGCTTCGGAGGGAACTTTCCTTCGGCTCCCCTCCCCACCTTCCCCTCCATTCCCCTATATAACCCGTCCCCCAGCCCTACCTAAATCCCCCCCCCTACCTTTATTTTATAAGTTGCGCCTGCCGGCCGACGGCCAGCCCACAATCCCGGACACAGCGGCAAATGGCCGCTGTGCCTGGAGGCCCCGCCCACTCCCCGCCCCTTTCCCCAAGCTCCGGGACATATGCGTGTCCCGGGGCTTTAAGCGAGACGTCGAGCCTTTTGAAAATAGGCCCAGCGTGCGTTGGCTTTGAAAATCTGCCCCTAAGAATTCACCATCTCAGGCTCCCAAACAGGGGAGCTAAAAATCACACTAAGGCTACTGCTGTTCCCTCTGTAAGGATATTACTTTTCCTGTTAGTTGAAACCCACAAGGTTCTCTACGTAGGCTCAATAATATGTAGTCTTTCCCAGCCTACATGTATGATCAAAATTCTATGCCTAGTGAAACAGGGGTACATAAGAACATAAGAAAATGCCATACTGGGTCAGACCAAGGGTCCATCAAGCCCAGCATCCTGTTTCCAACAGTGGCCAATCCAGGCCATAAGAACCTGGCAAGTACCCAGTGTGAGAGCAAGGACATAGTAACTTAGTAACATTGTACATGAGAGCAGATAAAGACCAAAATGATCCATCCATTCTGCCCAGCAAGATTTTTAGGGTTGTAACTGCTACTTCATACAGGTTCCTCTCCCCCCGACGTTCTGTTTAGTGCCGTAACGGCCACTCCTCGTAGGTTACCACCGCGCCTTCTGTTTAGGGTTGGCAGTGCCACTCCATGCTGAAATGTTATTCCAAACGTGCAAATTTATCAGTGATAATTATTCAGAAATAAGGAGATTAAAAAAAAAAAAGATGGCATGTTGCTTCTGGCTGTATCTGCTCAGATATTTTCTTCAATCAGAGTGAGAGAGAGGTTAGGACTGTTCAGCTTGGAGAAGAGAGGGCTGAAGGGAGATATGAGGGAAGTCTATAAAATCATGAATGGAGTAGAAAGGGTAAATGCGAATTGGTTATTCTCGCTTGCTAAAAGTACAAGGACTCTGAGACACACCATGAGTTACTAAGTAGCATATTTAAAACATTTTTTTCATTCAGCATCCAATCAAGCTCTGGAATTTGTTACCAGATGATGTGGTAAAGGCAGTTAGCGTAGCTGATTTTAAGAAAGGTCTGGAGAAGTTTGCAGAGGAAAAGTCCATAACCATTAGTAACCAGGTAGACTTGTGGAAAGCCACTGCTTATCCCTGGGTGTTAGCATCATGGGATTCTTTCTACCCCTTGGGATCCTGCCGGGTAGTTATGACCTGGATTGGCCACTGCTGGAAACGGGATACTGGGCTTCATGGACCCTCTGTCTGACCCAGTATGGCAATTCTAATCAGAGATTATGAGAGATTTTACTTCTTTCTGGAGTGGCTGACCTGGGTTTGAAGCATCAGCACTGCAGCTCTTTAAGCTGCCAGTGAAAGGCTGGGGTGCTGCAAAGGCACCAAGAGATAAGATGCATTTTCAAATCAATCTTAAGTTACCTCGGGCAAAGCGAGAGGCGCCTCGGCTTGGCTTCAAATGCATTTATAATGGGTTTGCGGTCTGCGGACCAGCCAGGCAGAGCAGTACTGAATATTTAAGATATATAATGCCCTCCACTTCATCTTATCGAGAAGAGTGGTTGTTATAGCTCTGAACAGCACATTGTGAAAATTTCATCATAAGATAGTGACATTAATGTAGAATGATATGCATAGGGATAAGGTATATATGTTAGTGTATGTGTATTTTTATGTGTATGTATTTTTCTATACTATTTATATATATATATAGAGAGAGAAAGAGTCATTTTAAAATAAGCTGACATATAATCTAAAAATCTAAAAACAGTTAATGTATAAGTGATAGAAATAATTTATAACTAGTAGCTATAGTAAACCACATAAAACATTTTTTTAAAGAAAGAATAAACAGTAACACAAGTAGTGTAACACAGCATACCAAATAGACACTAACAGAAAGTCACAATAAATTAGTCCGTCAGCAATTAAATCATAAATCAATAAACTTTTTATTTTTTCTGATTTAACTCCAGAGATAACATAACTGCCTAGTGTTTAGAAAGATCTTCCAGTTGCAACAGCACCAAGATGAAAGGAATCACTGGTGTCCTGCTGTACTATTTATCCTGAGAAATTTATCTTTATAACTTACCAGTATGGCAAAACCGGACTACAGCTGAACCGGGTAATCAGTGTCCGGTTTAACATTATAAGAGGCTACCATCCTGAGCACAACATAGCCCTGAGGGGGATAAAAGAACAAAACAACTTAATTACAAACTGGTTGATTTAAATTGCAAAAAAATAATCTTTGAAGAATCAAGGAATGCATTACTACTCAAAAACGACATCAGTTTGTATTACATAGTCATGTATCTACTGTGCAATTTTCATCTAAATAAAAGAAAAGAGGAAATGAGCTCTACTATTAGCAGTTTATTATTTAAAACTATTTTATGATGTAAAATAATTATCAAAGGGATTCATTTTTCAGCTGCTACACAGCTCGGCTAGATAGCTGGATAACTTTATCCATCTAACTAGCAGGGTATATTCAGCTGCATGATTGTGCCAAAGAATAAACCCAGTTATCTCAGAGATAGGACAGGTCTATGGCCCAACCAGAGTTAGCCAGATAAAACCACTATTTTGGTCGCCTTCTCTGGACCGCCTCCATCCTGTCTCTGTCCCTCTTGAGATACGGTCTCCAGATATGAACACAATACTTCTGGTGAGACCTCACCAAGGACTTGTTAAAGGGCATTATCACCTCCTTTTTCTTACCAGTTATTCCTTTTTCTATGCAGCCCAGCATTCTTTGGCTTTAGCTATCCCGTTGTCACATTGCTTCGCCGTCTTCAGTTCGCTAGACACTATCATCCCAAGGTCCCTCTCTTGCTCTGTGTACAGCAGCCCTTCACCCCCCTTCACATACAGCTCTTTTGGATTACCACACCCCAGATACATGACTCTGCACTTCTTGGCATTGAATCCCAGCTGCCATATCCCAAGCTTCCTTAAATCATATCTCATTCTCTCTACTCCTTCCTGCGTGTCCACTTTGTTGCAGATCTTAGTATCATCCGCAGATAGACAAACTTTACCTTCTATCCCTTCCGCAATGTTGTTCACAAAGATATTGAACAGAACCAGTCCCAACTCTGATCCTTGTGGCACTCCGCTTAACACTTTCTCTCTTCAGAGTAGGTTCCATTTACAGTCACATGCTGCCTTCTATCCATCAACCAGTTTGTAATCCACTCCAACACCTTGGTGCTTACTCCCAAGCTTCTCATTTTATTCATAAGCCTCCTGTGTGGGACCATTTCAAAAGCTTTACTGAAATCCAAGTAGATCACATCGAGTGCTCTTCCTCGATCCAATTCTTTAGTCACCCAATCAAAAAAATCAATTAGATTTGTCTGACAGGACCTTCCTCTGGTGAATCCATGCTGCCTTGAGTCGACCAACTCACTGGATTGTAGATAGTTCATTATCCTTTTCTTCGGCAGAGTCTCCATTAATTTTTCCACCACTGAGGTAAGGCTAACCAACCTGTAGATTCCAACCTCCTCTCTGCTCCCACTCTTTAGAAGCAGGACCACTACCACTCTTCTCCAATCTTGCGGCACCATTCTCGTTTCCAGGGATCTATTTCAGCGGATCCGCCAGCATATCTCTGAGCTCCTTCAATATCCTTGCATGTACCTCATCCGGCTCCATGGTCTTGTCCATTTTCAGTTTTCCTAGCTCTTCCCATACATTCTCTTCTGTAAATAGAATTTTGTCTACTCCTCCCCAACCACAGTCATGTCAACTAGTGTCGTTTTTTCTCCAGGGTTTTTTTTAGTTAACACCGAACTGAAGTAATTGTTTAATATTTCGGCCATTTCTTTGACTCTCTCCCCCCCTTGATCTGTCTCCTTTTATAGTGGAAGTAATCTCCTGGGCAATATCTTCTAGACTACCAGTTACAGTAGATAACAACTGCAAATCATCAGCATAAAGATGGGGAAAACACCCTTCATTTCTTGTAATATGCACATAGGGGAAGAAGATAGATGTTAAGCATCACTGGTAAACAGGACCCTTTAGGAATACCCCACTGTAATGGCAACCAGTCAGAAACCCTGATCCACCCTTACTTGATGTGATCGGCCCTTCAAGAAAGAAGCCAACCACTCTCCTACTTTTCCCCATCACAGTTTCCACAAATCTAATCAGTAATATTAAATGTGAGACTGAATCAAACACAACAGACATGTCCAGGAAAACTGCTAGCACCTGATGATTTTTATTCTTATGTTCTTATCTAATTCCCGGAGCACAAAATCTGTAACAGATATTAACACAGTCTCCGAACTATGGTCTCGCCAGAAACCATTCTGATATGAGTGCAGAATGTTCTTCTAAAAAGACGGTAAGCCTGTTAGAAACTCTCTTCTCCATAACCTTAGTTATAGAGGATTGAACAGAAATAGGATGATAATTTACTGGATCCGCACAATCTTGCACATTTCTTGTCCCTTTTGATGTAGGGTTAAATTATTTAACCTGAAAGCCATTTTTTTCTGAAATGTGTTTCTCATTAAGGAAATCATAAGCTTCCAGCCAGGCAGAATTTAAAATAGTGATCCTGGCATATAGATAACATTCATTATGAACTATCCAATGGGCTAACTTGTCTGTACTTGTTCCTGACCTTTAAACTGCAATTAATTCATAGAGCTTCCCCAGGTCTTTGGAGCCCTGCCTAACATTTGTGACCCTGATTTTTTTCACGCTTGCACAGTTCTATGCTGCACGGATGAAATCGCCAGAAGTCAATAAGCTTTTGGTACAGCAGCTGCAGTGGAGCAAGCAATGACCTAGAGAGAGACAAAGCAAGGATTAGGGATGTACAGAGGAAAAGCTTTTGTTCAGTTCATTCATTTGTTTTGTAGGGCACCTAAATTAATTTCATTAGTTTCAAATGAAAAAAAAAGTTGTTTCATTAGTTTCATTCATTTTTCATTTCCCATTAAAGACAATGGGGAAAGCAATGCAGTCTATTTTGGGCTTCCAAATTGAAATTTTCTAATAATTTGTAATGAAACTAGTCAGTAGACATTATCAGAAGGATGATGGCATGCCAACAAATCAAGTCTAAATCAATGTGGCACCAAAAGTGGCATGACGAGCTCAGTGACCTGCAATGAAGCAAACCGGTGCCAGCAGTGGCGGAGTTCCCTAAGGCATCATCAAAAGAGCAAAGAAGCAGCAAGAGTGGTAAGAACAACCCAAGGTTCCAAAAGAAGGCACCAACAATAAGGCAGCACAAGAGGTAAAATGGCACCAAGAGTGGCAGCACCATCCTAAAGCATCATGGAGTGGGGATGAGGCAGAAAAGCTGGCAGGAAATACCCAAGGCACTGATAAAAGGGCAAAGTACAACAAGGAGTGGCATCAACACACCAAGGCATCATGAGAGGTGCAAAGCAGCCCCTCACAGTGACAACAACAACCCAAGGTGTAGAGTCTGGGGTATGATAGAAAGGCAGAGTGAAAACAAGACCTTCAAGGTGAAAAGTATGTGTATTTTAGCAATGCTGAGCGGAAGAAAGATTCCTAAGGTGTAGGATAAGGGGTATAGCAGCAAGGCAGAGTGGTATGAGAGATGTCTGTCTTCCTGTTGAAGCACTTGCCACTTGTCAGATTTAGTACAAGAGAATGATCTGTCATTAGAATTATTTTTGTGATATAAGCTTTTATTACAATCCTCATTTGAACTTGCTCTTGCTACTGGGTGAAATGTTTTTGTTTCTTGTGAAATTTGTTTTCCTGTTGAAACTTTTGTCATAATCAGAACATACCAATGGTCTCTCCTCAATGTGACTTTCCTGGTAGTTTGTGAGGTTTGCTTTATTAAGAAAACTTTTCCCATATTATGTAGTTGAACACAGTCTCTTCCCTTTGTTTATTTTCCAGCATTACATTAGTTCTCGTTTCCTACTGAAACCTTTTCCACATTCAGAATATATAACAGGTCTCTTCTGTGCATTTTTTCTGGTATGCCTGCATTCCCTCCTTCTGATTAAGGATTTTGGGGGACAAAACATCCCAGTATAAACAAGAAAGAAGACAGGTGTGAGAACAAGGCTGGGATCCTAGAGATGTACAACAAAACAGTAAGATAGAGAACCAGAAAAGAAATGGAGTGGAAGGAGAAACTTTTTTTTTCTTTATTTACATTTTTTTCTGGGGACAAAACACCCCAATATAACGAACCAACAAACAGGGTGTGAAAACTAGGCTGGGATTGTAGAAGGATAGAACCAAGGATAGAGGTAGGATGGAAGAAACTTGCATATTGTTTTTTCTTTTTTCACATTTTTTTCTGGGACAAAACATCCCAATATAATCAAACTAACCGGGTGGGAGAACTAGACTGAGATTCAAACAGCAGACAATATGGAGGCACCAAAACTCCCATAGTGGTACATAATAGACATGGCAGGTAGGCATATTAACAGCATGATCCCTAAGGTGGTATATCAGGGGCAAGATAGGTAGGCAGAGCAGTAGAAGCAAGACCCCTAAGATGGTAATTTTGGGGGCATGGCAGGTAGCCATGTGACAGGAACACCCCTACAGTGGTACATTTATTTATTTATTTATTTATTTATTTAGTGCTTTTTTTATACCGACATTCATGATACAGATCATATCATATCGGTTTACAAGGAACAAGGGGGGAAATAATGTTAACATTAACAAAGATAGCGAAAAGTTACAATAAAACAGGGGTACTTGAACTGGGAAGAAGAGGAGCCAGAGGCAGAGGTAACTCGGAACTAAACAATATCAAGTCATGTACAATATCGGAATTGGGGTGCATCGACTAGAGGGCCTTGGAGTGTTACTGTAGCTGGGGAGGTCCCTGATCAAGGGAAGGCTTGTAGAAATGGCCAAGTCTTGAGTTTTTTTCTGAACGTCAGTAGACAGGGTTCTTGTCTAAGGTCAGGGAGTATAGCATTCCAGATGGTTGGCGCTGCTGTCGAAAAGGCTCATTCTTTGGATGATGAGTGGAGTGTGGATTTGGCTGGGAGAGGGTGTAGCGAGCCCTTGTAAGCTTCTCTGATGCGTCTAGAAGAGGTCTGCAGAGTAAGTGGGTAGTGGATATCGATAGGGATCCGGTTGTAAATGGATTTGTGAATGATGGTGAGACACTTGTGTAGGATTCTAAGTACATAAGGGACATTACAGATAAGTATGTAACAGCAAGACCCCAAAGTGGTATATCTGAGGCATGGCAGTTAGGCAGAGTGGTAGTAGCAAGATCTCTAAGGTGGTACATCTGGGGCATAATAGGTGTTGGGTTTGTGGCATATTGTGGACTCTTGGTCGAAGTGGCCCCGTGGGGAACCACAACGATAGGCTAGACTCAATAGTAAGCAGACACAGAGGAAAGGAAGCTTTATTATACTGCTGTGATGAAGATGATACTTGTCCGAGGAACGGACAGTGCTGTAGTCCAGCGATATCACAATAAGGCTCCAGATAGTCTCAGTAGTATGTAGTTGATGATCTCACCCAGATGTAGCAAAGGGATAAGCCGTGAACCTGAAGGCTGGAATGAGGAGAGCTTGGAGCATAGTAATACTCACAGGGTAGCAGAGATGACAGCTTCCTTCCGTAGTCGAGTGAAGAGAAGGACCCGTGGTCCGAGGTGCAGGATACCCAGAGCAGGATAGGCCCTCGAGGAGCGAGTACCTAGGAGCACCAAGGGTACCTGGAATAAAGCAGACAAGACCCCCGAGGGGCAGGTGTCCTGATGGTTAGGCTGAATAACCCCGGAGGGCGAGTATAAGTGAGGGACTCCCTGAGGAGTGGGTACCCAGAGCTTCAGTAGGTAGCGAAATACCCCGAAGGGTAGTGAGGAATCCAAGCGAGCATCTTAGAAGTGGTCAGAGTAGCAAAACCGAAGTCCTTGCTAACTTGTATTGGAGCGGAGTGGAGGTTTAAATACCCGGAGGTACTGACGTCATGCGGTGGGGCTGCCCTCAAGGTTCCCGCCATGACGTGCTTAAGAACGTGGGCAACGTGCGCGCGCGCGCCCTAGGAGGTCTCAGGAAGAAGCATGGTGGACGGGGACGCCCATGCTGGCTCGGAGACGCCTAGGGGTTCGGCAAACAGCAGTGGAAGCAGCCATCCTTTCGAAGGAGGAGGAGAAAGGTAAAAGAGAGGTGAGGCAGAGCGGTTGCAGCCGTCTGCAACCGATGGCTGCAACAATAGGTAGGCAGAGCAGCAGCAAGGACTTCAAGGTGCTTTCAGTCATTACTTGCATAGAAATTTGGGAAACCCAAGCAAAGGCATATTGATTTTCAAAAAGACCACCTTTTCCATCAACTTTGGTGCCAGTCTTGAGTGATGAGGGTTCACGATGTCCCCTATCATTGAGAAGACAAGTTCACTGGGCATGATGTGCCACTTTGGCTAAGTCTGGCCAGACTGCAGACTTGTGTGTCCAATATACCAGCACATTTGTGTTCATGTCCTTGATGGGCTCTGCGAGATAGTGTGTCACAGAAATTTGTGCTGGGGTCTCTTTTGTTTGGCTGGACTGAAGGTCTCTCTTGCCAGGGGCTTTAGTTATGTCCTGTATCAGGAGGGAGAGTTCTTTGTGGGAAACATGGCTTTTGTGCATTGAGATATGGGGAGGAAGTGGTAGCTACTTGTATTTGCACTACTCTTGATGTGGTTACTCTTTCCTATGCTGCATCCCCACTATGCCTCTGCCTCTGGCACTCCTCTTCTCACACTTTAGATACCATCATCTCCTTCATGAACGGGACTGGAGAGTGAGACTCCTTTTCACCCATGTATCACAAAGCATAGCAAGCATGATTGTATTGTTTTCTGTAAGAGGCTTCAGGCTCTCTTGCACCTGCTGCTGCAAGGAGTCCAGAAACTGCAAATCTCCATTTCCATTCCCTCTTGCTCAAGGAAGCTCTCTAAATTTCCCTCCAGAATGTTTACTGTAGGGATGACCCGCCCAGGGTAGCACTTCTGGAACTCAGATCCTCCATGAAATCCTTGAAGGGCTTCAGAATTTGCATCAGCTGTCTCGTCGCCACCCAATTATGATGCCCCAGGTGGCGAGCCACATTTATCTGTTTCAGAGACAGATCATGAAGGGGTGCCTGATACTCCATTAACCTCTGCAGATCATATAGGTGGAATTCCAGCGAGTGCCGAGTGTTTGTGAGGTATCCCATATTATTTCTGCTTCTCATTGAGAAGCTTCCTTGCTTTTTCATGCTTCAATGCCCTGCTATTTTCCTGCACCTATCAGGTTCTTCGGGAATATATTCCTATAGTCCATGGACCGCAGTCCCAGGGCACCTCTCACTACCAGGTATAGCAAGTGTGCAAAGCAATGGATACCCTGAAAGTCCCCATCGTCTATTGCCTTTGCCATATTTGTATCACAGTCTGTCATAAAGAAAGCTGCCTGAAGACTCCTGCCTCTCTGGTCTAACTGCCAACCCTCCAGCAACTTTCTTATGGATGATAAGAATATTGCATGAGGTATGAGGGCTATGCATCAACTGTGTGAGCAGCACCCAAATGCTCCGTCCCTGCTAGAGTTGCTGCCACCCCCTGCCTCAGCCAGGTTTACCAGTGTGTCGTCTGGGAGAGATAAATGCGCATAGCATTCATGCTAGTCCAGATATTGCTGGTGAAATGTGCAATACTTCCCTTTGCCTTAGCCAGATGCATTTATATGTGACTATGGCACTGATTGTACAGGGTAGGAATGACCTTCCTACTAATGTAGGCCTGGAGGGCACTTTATAATTGGGAGGCTAATACATGCAGCAGATGCTTAAAGCCCATGTTCTCCCATACTTGCAGGGACTGATCATCAAAGGCAATCAATTCCCCAATGCTCCTCTTTATTATTTTAGATGCTGCCTACCTCTTACCCTGGGACAGTGCTACAGAACATCACCCCATTTCCTCTGTGGTGGGTTGTTACTTCGGATGCATGGCTGGGGACCGCTGGCCTGTCATGTAACTACTGGAAGTGGTCATTGGATCAATTTAGAAAAACGTCCTCCTTTTTTCAACCCCTTTCCTTAGGCTTTTACTTGGAGTGGTAGAAGGGGTCCCTAGCTAGAACTGCACCCTCCCTGATGCCAATGCTAATGGGTGCTGCTTCCGCAGGTGATGCTGCATATCAGCATTTGTGAGATGCCCTATTTGCTTCCCTCAACTGATTCCTTCCTGCAGTGAATTCACTGAGCAAAATTGGATCCTCCCTCGTTTTAAAGTGCCTCCAGATCAGGGATTTCTTCCATGATCCCTTCTCTACATCCTTGGAGGCTGATGCTGGCACTGGAGTTGAGGTAGAGAGTAGTTCCTAAGGAAAAATACTAGGAGTACCACTCACACTCTCTGCCTGTGTTGCCTGCTCTTACTGGGGGTTGCCCTCATCCAGTGGCAGATTCCCGATGAAGACCGGCCCGGGGATCCGCCGCCCAGGCCGGCCCAGGAGATACCACGTGGTCTGTCGAGCGCGGCTCTGTCACAGCCGCACTCGGCAGACCACGTGACTAGCGCGACCGGCCCAGCAGGGGATGCCCGATCCCCTGCTGGGCCAATCTGCCCCTGCCCTCATCACTGTCAGTATCATCTTCTATCTCTTCCATCACTGAATTGGAGGCTATGACACTACTGACTATTCCTCCAAAATTTTCTTCAGCTACTAAATTTTCAAGTTCTGTTTCAATGAATAGCAGACAATATTTTTCCTCAGAATCGCTTTTGGGCAGGCGTTAATTTTTGAAAGTAAAATGTGCGGTTTGGCTGCACATTTTGCTTTCTGTATCGCACGGGAATAACTAATAGGGCCATCAACATGCATGTGCATGTTGCGGGCGCTATTAGTTTCAGGGGGGGGGGGGGGGCTGCGCTTTTTCAACGCGCTATTACCCCTTACTGAATAAGGGGTAAAGTTGGCACGTCGAAAACTCGCATCCAAATGCGGGCTAACAGTGCGCTCCACCAGAGCACACTGTACTGTATCAGCCCGAAAATGGGGAGCCCCGTGCTTTTCTAAGGCATATTACAGTAGTTCTAACATTCGGGCCTGCATTTGGATGCACGTTTTCGACACGCTAACTTTACCCCTTATTCAGTAAGGGGTATTAGCATATTCTTCCCCTCTGAATCGCGTGCACAGGAGAGTGGCCTGTGCGGGCGCCTGCTCTCCCACGACTTTTACTGTATCGGCCCGATAGTGTGTGTGATCAGGAGCTGCTGGATGTCGACTGGGTGACTTGGTTGGCAATGTCCCCTGGTTTCAGTAAGGAATTGTTTAAACTAACTGCTTCACTTGTCTTTTGAACATGAATGTCCAGTGGATTGGTCACCTCATATCATTCAAAAGATCTCAGTATTCATTTGAGTTCACAAGACTAGAAACAAATATTGAATAAAGCACCCAAAATTTCAACATGTGGCAAAAATCAAGAGATGTTGATTCACTTTCTACACAGAACACATAAATATCCTTTATTCTTCATTAAATTTTCTTCTTTATCTGATCCTCACTCTTGGTGAAACTGTAGTGAGATTGACTCGACTTTCCACATGTGGTAGGGCTGTATCCTTGTGAAGCAATTATTGGAACAAAATCAAAACAGAAATCCTTTTGAGCCGTCAGAGGAGAGGAATGCTGAGTGTGATGGAACACCAGGACACTGATTAATCATATTATACATGCAGTAAAATTGGCTATAGCTATCTCTTAGAAGGTCAACCCCAAAGTCAGCGAATGGAATTGGCTGAATGGCACAAAAGATCATTAAGGCTTAATATGAATCCATTTTAGAACTATTGTTCAAATATATAGATCCAAAATAATATTCTCTATCGTATTTATTTGAGTATCTTTTGTTATATGTGGACTACTGCTTATGTTGTTCAAATACTTTTATTGGGAGAATTTTCAAAAGGATTCACATGCTTAAAAATGGGTTCCTCACATATGGGCCTGATTTTAAAAAGCATTTACTCACTTAAAACTGGATTTTACTCGAGTAAATGCACTTTACTCATGTAAGTGGGCTTTTGAAAATTGCTACAATATATGCCATGAATTGTCCATAGGATTTGCTCACGTAAGTGCACTTTATTCAAGTAAATGGCTTTTGAAAATTGCTACAATAGTAGTTACATTTATGCGCGTAACTCCTTTGAAAATTACCCCCATATAAATGCATTTTACCCGTGGAAGTGGGCTATTGAAAATTGCTACAATAAATGCCATTGAATCGTCCATAAGTTTTATGCATGTAAGTGCATTTTAAGCGTGTAAATGGGCTTTTGAAAATTGCTGATAGTATGGCACATTTACACGCGTAACTCCTTTGAAAATTACCTCCACTATTGTCAATATCATACTCTGGTTTTGGATCTTTTATAATATTTCTTTATTATTTGCATTTAAAAAAACCAGTTTAAACATAAAGTTTTAGTGTTGGATAAAAAGTTGGTATTTGTTTCCTGTGTTTAGCTCCAGCACAAATATAACAATCTATGCTCCTGAGTATGGGACTGAATCCGCCTCACGCCCCTTGAGCTACAACTGTCTCCAGCATGTTCAACTTCAACCAAAAACCTCTCGCTAGGTGAAATTCTCAGTGTTTCGTAGCCTCATGTATTATGTGAGTGTTGTGTGACTTTACAATACTATTGGATATTAGCAACTTAAATCTGAAGCTCAAAATAAATGTAACTTATCTAACAATCATTGGTTCTCAAGTATGCCTTTCAAAAGGCTTATTGACTGCAATGATATTGTTCTAAAGTTTCTTCATGTAACTTCTGCTAGGGGCACTCAAAATAAAAACCGAGTGCTGAGGAGTTTTCTTCCTTCCTTGGCACTGGTGAGTGGGTTCAAAAGATGTTGAATTGGACCTGGATCGGAGGTGTATGGAGTAGGGGTCTCTTGCTGGGTAGGGAAAAGGGGGAGGGGGGGTGGGGGGGGGGGAACATTTCCCCTTCTGTGACCATTTAGCTGCTCCCCAAGTGGAAGTCTTACTTCCTCGCCAAGATTTCATTTGGTTGCCTCTGCTTCATCCACTCCATGACCCTGGAATCCAACAAAGGAAGTCTCACACAGTGGCTTCAAGATTCCAACTTATCAACTTCTGGGATATCTGGATACCAGCAGTAAAAACAACAATACATCAGAGATACTTACAGACAGCCTTGGAGATATAGAATCCAAATTTTGATAGCAGCATAGCAATTAGAGCTCCCCCAGCTCTAGGGAAACACAGAAAACGAACCTTCCAGTGTGACCCCCTTCACAAACTAAATATTACTTACTCCTGAACCTTGAGTCTCTCAGGATAGGATTAGTTCTAGCAGTTAGCTGGGTCCATTAGTCCTCCTAGGGTTCTCGATAAGAGACCTGTCATTCTTACCTAGGAATCCTCCTTTGGCAAACCAGCATGTATTTTAAAAGTAAGGCCACTTCTGGATGGGAATAACCAGAATGCCTTAAGGGATATACTCAGAACTCAAGGTCAAAGCTTGTTCCCTTGTACTCCAACTCAGATTCCAAAAATCATTACTAATGTGCACTCAGAAACTCAGACTGCCATATATCGGCTATATCCAAGTGCTATCCTGTACTGCATAACCCCCTACATATAAAGAATACTGGTAGAGGTTAACCAGTAGAGACAAAGTGAAATTAAGGTTCACCTTCAGTCCACAGATTTAGAGCAGGGCTATATTTGGACCATCTGCTTTCTTAAAGAAAAAATTAATGAAGATTCCTGCTTGAAAGAAACTCATAGAACAGAGGTAGGCAACTCCTGTCCTGAAGTGCCAAATACAGATCTGATTTTCAGGATATCCCCAATAAATATGCAAGAGATATATTTGCATAAAGTGGATGCAATACATATAGACAAAGCTCGTCCATATTCATTCTGGATATCCACAAAAAAACAGACCTGTTTGTGGCACTTTGGACCTGGAGTTACCTATCTTTTTTCTAGAATTAGTGTTTCCCAACCCTCTCCTGGAAGCACACCTAACCAGTCAGGTTTTCAGGATATCCATGATGAATATGCATGGCATAGATTTCCATGCAATATGTTGTGCAAATTCATTGTGGCAATCCTGAAAACTCGACTGGATAGATATGGCTCCAGGAGAGGGTTGGGAAAGATTGTTCTAGAAGTAAGGAGCTCCAACACAGAGATTTGCAGATAACCCCATGGTCTTGGGCTTAGTTTTGAAGGTTGGCTGATCAGTTTTAAGATACTTAATAACATGTAGCATACAATCATCTATGAAAAAGTTAATCAAAAACCTCAAAATAATTAATACATCAATGTTTTACAAACATAATTTTTATTATTTTCATTGTTTAACATCGTGTAGGTACCTGTGTCAATTCTAAACATCACATCATAAATAACATTACACACTATCCCATAAAAACCAACCATTCATTCACAACAATCATGCCTTATTAAAATACCCACCATATTGCACATAACCCACAAATTTGTAAACATGCATCATATAGTATTATGTTGGATAATCATCCCTATATACACATAACATATATGCGTTTTAAAACACCATTATTATATCCACATTTTCTTCAATTTATTTCAAAAAAGACATATACATGCCACAGTCCTTCTATTATTATTCCAGCGTATATAATGAAGTCTATATATTCGCAGCCCTTATATTCACACTCCCTGTGTATGCTCAAGCCCTTGTATTCACACTCCCGACAGGACCCGTTTCGCGTTTAAGCTTCCTCAGGGGATGGATTTAAACCAAGGCTTTAATACTCCATTTTCAAACGGGATTCATGTTCCAACATATATTCATATGTACCCACACCACTCGAATATGATTACAAACTACTGCATATCGAGAGAATCCTTATTATTTCGACGGATTTTCTCAACGGAGGCACCAAACTCTCAAGAAGAGCCTCCCTAAGACGGGCACAACAGCCTCACGAAATATAATTTACCGCACATGAAGGCAAACAAACTCCAAAGATTCTCCTCACATGCTATCAAAAGCTCGCCACAGCTCCGCGTATCTCCTCACTTCCAAGTCATTTCATTCATTATTAAGTTAAGGACTGTGATTGACCCTCGTTGTTGTTACCAGTTTTAAGATACATCAGATTAACTTTATTTATTCATATTAGCTTATGTCTTTTTACTGGTAGCTGAAAGCAAATTATAGGTACTCTAAGGGCTTGATTTACTGAGGTTTATTCCCCATTCTGTGTCTATGGCAAAAAGCTTAAGTTAATCAGTCCCTAAGTCTTGTACCTGAAGCAGTAGAGAGTGAAGTGGTTTGCCTGGGATCACAAAGCATATTAGCGGGATTTGAACCCCAAGTTCTCAGCCAGCTGCTCTAACCACTAGGCAACTTCTCCAGTACTAACTGTGACGAATAGACTGTTAATTGTAAATTCTGACACTACTGTAAATGTAATTCTTAATTTATATTTGATTGTAATCTGCGGTGAGACTAACCTAGGAAAAGGTGGAATATAAAATGTGTTATAAATAAATAAAATATAGTTTAAGCCAATTATAGCTTGCTGTCAAATTGGACCGAGCATATACAGCATCCAGCCTTATTTGACCATATTCAGTTATTTCCATGTATGTCAACTATTTTCAAATGGGATCAGGTGCTTAGGGTTGCCTTGTGTCTGGAGTGTGCCAGTCACCTTTAACATTTACTCCAGCAAGTGAACTTTCACTCTTGGGCTACAGCACATTCACTACATGCTTTGTGTTAAATGATTCGACCCTATTCACCCCACCCAAAAAAATAAACAAGATTGTAGCTGCCAGGAGCATGCCCAGCTCGGGCCCTTAGGGTGGCCTCTGGAGAGCAAAGATGAGGTATTTGTGGCTTCTGCACCTCAGTCCACACCAGCGACAAAAGCTCAGAGTGGAGAACATGAGGCCACATCCGCCCCGCCCACACTCTCATCCCCTGCTCTGAGCTCTTCGCTTACCCTGCTCACACCTCAGTGCTGATGCCCCTGCAGCCAGGTGAAGTGAGCAGCTGAGGAAGAGGTGCCATGCAGCGGTGGGGAGGGTGGCTGTGATACTGGATCCCATTTCCTCTGCCTAAGTACCATCACCTGCCCAACCTGCTGTGTCCAGAACAGCCTCCAGTTCTATTTGAGAACAAGGTGAAGTCCAACAGTGAGCTGTGATCTGGAGCTCCGGCTCCGTGCGGTCTCCTGTTGCTGGGCCAATGACATCATCCGGAGCCCGGCATCACTCAGCACTAAAGTAGGGAACACCGCAACCTGGAAAACGTTTCTATGTGTGACCAACAAGTTCTTATTTCAGATGCATTAGCTCTCCAGGAGAGCTGATGAGAAAGGATTATTCCTTTTAGCTAAAGACAGCACGAACAGATCTGGCAGCATGAAGAGGTTCCTGCTTGTGCTTGGCAGGGATTAATAACTTTCCTTCTGCCCCACCCTCACCCCTCCCACAGGACTTGGTGGGAATTTTTCTTGCCCAGAACAGCAGATAAAGCAGGGAGGGGAAGGGGCAGTCTCTGGGCCATGGCTCCATGTTATGATTTGGCTCCGTGCTCTGAGATGGGGAGGCCTAGCCAGGCCCTGGCCTGTACAATTACTGATTCAGCTGTACACTATCCTGTGTTTGTAGTGCCAGAGAGTGAATGAAAAATCAATCATGCAACAGTGGAATAGCTTCCTCAGAAATGCTAGCTGACAAAAACCACTCCAGGGAAAAGCCCACCCAAAAAAAATCAGGGAACAACGGCTGTCAACTGAAATTCAGACTCGAAGAAATCTGATGCTGCTAATATTCCGAAACTTGGAACAATGCTAAGTGCCTCTTGTGGGAACTGCACGGTAGCTTGTGTTTTTTTCATTTCTGCAATAGCGCTATTGAAAGGATTCATTAAAGAATCAATGTGTGTAATTAAACACCTATGCTTCATCAGATTAATTATTCAATCACTTACCATGGAAATGAACTGTGGCTTGATTTAATCAAGCAATACTTGGTAATTCTAAAAGGAACCTCAATGCATGATGCAGCAGTGGAAGCAACTTTATTAGATGGCACTGAGCTCCCGGCAGGATAAGAAGCATCCAGACAATTTCACCTTCTGTCTATCTTGATAAGCCTGGGCGAGCTTGATCTGCAGAAGATGAACAAAGTTTGACATGTTCTGAATACGTTCTAAAACTCAGGAGTAATAACATTTTAAGGGTTAGCAGTACAGAGAGTGGCAGAAGGGGTGCAGAGCCCTGCAGCGCAAACTGGGGGAGGAAGGAAGGTGGACATTTGCTCCCCCACCTAAAATACCCCTGCTTAGGGTTTACTCTTTTTGTGGTTGCTTTAATGACCCTGGTCACACCAAGTGCAAAAACCAGTCCCAGGTGCACACGAAATCAGGAAGACATTCCTTACTTAAGAGCTGGGCACCACAATCTGGCTATAAACCCAACCAGGTAGCAAAACAGAGTCGTGAGAAACCTACTACAGCAAACTGTGATCATTAAAATTGCTGTTGTTGGAGGGGAGAGTGAGGAAGAGGTTTTCCTTACCACTGCCTGGAACATCCAGGGACTTTGACGAAGCAGCTGATGTCTCCCAGGCCTCTCACCGCATAAAATCATGGCGTGCAGTAGTGTGCAGCTGCCGGCGGGTGCTGAAGTCATTCACCAAAGGGTCGTGCCCCTTTGTCCATTTTGTGGGTGTCCCTGATTTCTTCATTGTCCTAGGGTTCCTTTTTTGTGATGGAAAAGAAGAGGAAAGTAATCTGAAGCTTGTCACACCCTCATCTCATCCTCAACCGACCCAGTCAGCTTTGGAGGCCTTTAACTTCACAGCCAAGATTTGGGACATAGTGAACTTGGAGCTAATGGGAATGTAGGCTCCACTCAATATGAAACTTTGGTCTATCTTAGTCCCTTAGGCCCAGATCCTCCACAGATGCCTAATTTATCTCAACTGAGACCTGAGGAGGGAGCCGTAGTTATCACTGATACTCCGGTTTCCCCCCCTGGATGGGAGGACTCAGTCAGGACCAGTTTTATCATCTTTTCCCTGACTGGACCTGCAGTAATAACTATGGACTCATTGTGGACAGCAGTGTCAAAACTGGAGTCTGCACTATCTTCAAGAACTGATTCTGTTCTTGGATCGTTGGGCAATTTGACTGTGCAGGTTAATGCTCATTCGCAGAAGATCTTGGAACAAGTAGAGTAAATAGCCAAGGTGACTGAAATGTGTTCCAATTTGCATGATACAACTGTTTGTTTGATAAAAGATAACCAGTTATTAAATAAGAAAACTGAAAGTAAAAGGTAATTACTCTAAATGATTTAATTTTGAAATTTTTAATTTTTCCATGTTGTTCATTGGTTCCTCACCTGGAAATAATTAGAAAGTTTTACTTAAGACTTTCTCAGAATCTCCAAGGAAGCTATTCCTGAGATCTCTAAGGCATATTACCTTTCCTTGATTTAACCAAATTTCTTAAATAATCAAATTAGATTGTCCAGGACAGAGCCACTTTGCTAGTGATATTTGCTCATGAGTATGGTAAACAGTGGTCTTTAAAATTATTTTTTCCTTTCAAAGAGACTGCTTTCTTGAGACACAAGATCGCTACTTTCCCAGAGGACACAAGCATGTAGGAGGTTGTTTTTGCTTAAAACAAAAACAACAGGGTTTTGACTTTGGGTGCTACATTTCTTTTGAAATTTCCCTGCAAGTGCCTTATTAAACTACAGGGAAACAGGTGTCTTTTTTATGATCCTTTTCAATCAGAAAATTTCTTATAGAATAGGAACTCTCCAGTTGCTGTCACTGCTGTTAAGTGTTCTAGGACGAGCCTATTTGAGTTAATTGCTAGATTTTCTTAAAAGCTTATTTCTTGTTATCTCTCCTGTTAATGTAGATAGAATTGAATTGATAATTTGTTTCCTTTATTTTGCTATTGTTTTCTTTGTTTAGTCATACAGATTTCTTCACTCAAGATTTTTCTTGAAATGTTATTGTATAAATTTAATAAAGAAATAATAAAAAAAAATTGCTGCTCCATAGAAAAGTATCAGTAGAAACAAACAAGAAATGTTTGTATTGGCTCATTAGGTATTAACTAGTTAACTATTTAATTTCTTACTTATTTATTTGTTTATTTTATTTCTTTAGGAGTTTTATATACTGTCGTTCCAAAAGAAGATCACAACGGTTTACAAAGGAAACATTCACATTTTAGGTCAGCATATCATCAAAGCATGTTAACTAGATTATTAAAATAGTCACTGAGTTGTCTTAGTTCTCTTTATATCTCTTATTGCCTCATTTTCCACGCCGCTCGCACGCGATAAGGGACCTTTCGCACACGAAAAGTCCCTTATCGCGTGCGATACCAGGATGGGGGCGGACTCGGGGCGGAGTCGGCCCCGGAAGAGGAGGCGTCGGGGCATCACCGGGGCCGACTCTGTGCCGACGCCGCGGACAGCGAAAAGGTAAGTGCCTTTTCGCGGCAGCTTTCGCTACCAATAGCTACACCTCCTATGGTGGTGCTATTCGGTGTGAAACCAGCAGCAATCGCACCGCGACGGTGCGATCGCTGCCGGCTAGCACAGGCCCTCCCCCCGTTTCGGCCCCCCGCCCCTCATCTTCTAAAGTATCGCAGGCCTGCGATACTTTAGAAAATGAGGCCCTTAATGACTGTGACTCTTTTCATCAACCAATATCCATGAAATTTTCTGGCATTTGTTATTTTATGTTGGATCGCACACAATTTTGAAAAGCCATGTTTTCAGTTCATGTTTGAAGCTCTTTCTTTCATTGGTACATTTAAGAGTAGCACATTTAAGACTAATCGGAGAAAATTCTTTTTCACTCAATGCACAATTAAGCTCTGGAATTTGTTGCCAGATGATGTAGTTAGTGCAGTTAGTGTAGCTGGGTTCAAAAAAGGTTTGGATAAGTTCTTGGAGGAGAAGTCCATTAACTGCTATTAATCAAGCTTACTTAGCTAATAGCCACTGCTATTAATTGTATCAGTAGCATGGGATCTTCTTAGTGTTTGGGTAATTGCCAGGTTCTTGTGGTCTGGTTTGGCCTCTGTTGGAAACAGGATGCTGGGCTTGATGGACCCTTGGTCTGACCTAGCATGGCAATTTCTTATGTTCTTATGTTCCACAGCTTGGGGCCCGTTATAGAAAACATTTGTTCTCTTATTTTAGATGAGTACTCCATGGTGTAGGTATGGTTAATAGACCTTTGTTTTGTGATCTTAGTGTTCACAATGGTGTGTATGGTTGAAGAGTCACACCTAATAAGCAGGAATTTCAGTCATTAATTATGTTGAAAATTAGTGTTAGTACTTTGTAGTGGATTCTTTATTGTACTGGCAGTCAGTGTAGATCTATCAGCGATGGGGTGATGTGGTCAATTTTCCTTGTCCCCAATAGAAGTCTTGCTGATGCATTCTGTAGAAGCTGTAATAGTTTTAATAGACCTGAAGGTAGTCCTAGTAATAGTGAGTTGTGAGTCGTGGAATGTTAGTAAAGGTTTTAACCTGACTCACAGCTTGGAGTAACCTGTTTTAATTAGTTTGTTCATGTGCATTTTCATAGTAATGTTTTCATTGATCCGTATTCCTAGATCCCATACTTGTTCAGAGGGAGTAATGTGAAAAATATCTAAGTCTAGGGATGGCGATTTCACTATAGCGTTGTTTCTCCTTAGCCACATGATGTCAGGTTTTTTTGTGTTTAGTGTTAGTTTAAGCTGAGATAGCTTTTGCTGTATTGCCTTCATGTATGTTGAGTGTCGATGTTGTATTTTCACTTGATTTGGTGATAGTAATGTAGAACCGTACGTCATCGGCGTATAAGAAGAAGTTGATTCCTAGTTCTGCAAGTAGTTTTCGTAGAGGAAGCATATACATGTTGAAAAGTGTAGCCTAGAGTGCAGAACCTTGGGGAATATTTCTATCAATTGGTAATTTGTCAAATAAGTGGTTGCCCAATTTGACTTGGAATGTCCTATCAGCTAGGAAGGCGGGGAACCATTTGAATATATGTCCATCTATTCCAATTTTTTTCAACTGATGGCATAGCAGGGTGTGGTCGACCATGTCAAATGCAATTGTTAAGTCTATTAGTTCCAAAATGTAGGATTATAGAAACATAGAAACATAGAAATGACGGCAGAAGAAGACCAAACGGCCCATCCAGTCTGCCCAGCAAGCTTCACATTTTTTTCTCATACTTATCTGTTTCTCTTAGCTCTTTGGTTCTATTTCCCTTCCACCCCCACCATTAATGTAGAGAGCAGTGATGGAGCCGCAACCAAGTGAAATATCAAGCTTGATTAGTTATGGGTAGTAGGGGAAGTAACCGCCGCAATAAGCAAGCTACACCCATGCTTATTTGTTTTACCCAGACTGTGTTATTCAGCCCTTATTGGTTGTTTTTCTTCTCCCCTGCCGTTGAAGCAGGGAGCTATGCTGGATATGCGTGTAGTATCAGTTTTTCTTCTCCCCTGCCGTTGAAGCAGAGAGCTATGCTGGATATGCGTGAAGTATCAGTTTTTCTTCTCCCCTGCCGTTGAAGCAGGATATGCATTGAAAGTGAAGTATCAGGCTTATTTGGTTTGGGGTAGTAACCGCCGTAACAAGCCAGCTACTCCCCGCTTTGTGAGTGCGAATCCTTTTTTCTTCTCCCCTGCTGTTGAAGCAGAGAGCTATGCTGCATATGCGTGAAGTATCAGTTTTTCTTCTCCCCTGCTGATTCATCAGTGTTGAATCCCTGAACCACAGGGTCTATTAAGGATATGAGTAGGGTTTTTATTGACCAATCTTTTCTGAATCCGAATTGGTTTGGGTATAGGATATCATTGTCTTCTAAGTGATTTTCCAGTTACGTTAACACTGCTTTTTCTAGAACTTTTGCAATAAAAGGCAAGTTGGATATTGGTCTCTAATTGTCCCAATCGTCAATTCTGCTAGTTTTATCTTTTAGAATTGGTTTGATCACAGCTTATTTCGCTTCATATGGGACCAGACCTTCTGTGAGCGAGTGGTTGATTATGATTGCAATTATTGGAGTGATTAAGCTATGTAGTTTTCAGGGAACTTGTCGGAATTGGGTCTAATGGGTGGACCACATGTTTA
The DNA here is from genome assembly GCF_901001135.1 of Rhinatrema bivittatum. Classification (NCBI taxonomy): domain Eukaryota; kingdom Metazoa; phylum Chordata; class Amphibia; order Gymnophiona; family Rhinatrematidae; genus Rhinatrema; species Rhinatrema bivittatum. Next base: position 267,661,200 of record NC_042621.1, read on the forward strand.
ATTTTGGTAATGATTTGATTATTTCAAGTTTGGTTATTCTGAGGAATGTATTCCTTGTATGACTTCCATGTTTTTCCTCATGTTTTTTTGTTGGTGTGCAGGTGGGAAATTGGGTTTTTAGCCTATTTTATCTAGCAAGGAGGTGGCATATTCATTGCAGGCATTCTTTGAGAAGTTGTCTATCCTTAAGTTGGAGGAGGATGGGTCCTTGATTAGGTTTTTGACGGTTTGGAAGAATAATTTGGAGTTAAATAATAATGCATGGATATGTTTTGCATAGTCTTTTTTGGCTGTATTGATTTGTTCACGGTTTTTTGTTAGAAGAGATCTGTATATTACTAAGGATTTTTCAGATGGGTGTTTCCACCATTGTTTCTCTGATTTTCTCAGTGTCTATTTAGTTTGTCTCAGCTCTTTGCAGTACCGTGGTTTCTTTTGTTTTGAGTATTCTGTTCATTTTGGAGCATTTTTGTTTGTACTGGACTTAAGTTATCAGCAATTTCATTGACAGTTTTATCCCAGGAGTTAAAGGCTGAGGTGGCGTTTGCTTGATTAAACTCAACTAGCATATTTTTTATTGATTCTTTATATGGTGCCCTTATCTTTTGGTCTTGGGGAATAGTTTTATTTTTTTAATCTATCTTTTATCAGCCCATGCATAGTAAAATTAATACAAAGCAGTCAATATTCAGCAAGCTGGGTGGGAAAGTATCTGAGTAAATTTAGCCGGGCTAACTTTAAGCAGGTAGTCAGTGGAACTTACCTGGATAAATGGTCACCTGAATAACTTTAGGACAATTAGTTTTCTAAGCAGACTTACCTGTCTAATTTTACCCAGTTAGCGCTGAATATCAGCACTCACCATTAAAACTTTAACCTTGTCCCTGGAACCCCTGCATTATTGCCTCTTTTTATCCGACTAAGTTTTGTGCGGGTAATGAGTTAGCCAGACAAAATTTAGCTGATCTGCGGGGGGAGGAGGGAATATTTACATTTTCAAAAGTTAGCCAGGCAAAGCCTATCAAATAAATAAATAAATAAATAAATAAAATCTCTCCATGTTCTTTTTTTCCCAAGCAGAGAAATTTTGTTACGTCTTTCCAACTCTTAGAGACACATGGGAAATGTTGGCAGAAAAAAAACATTTGTCCCTACTGTATTGTCACAAGACTTATTTGAACTGGTTGTCTTCTTCCCTCCACCACTACGGTCCCTTTATGTCTCATCCCATGCATACTTCAATTCTGCCACTGCCAGTCTGTTCTAGATGTCCATCAACCTTTCTGTGAAGAACTATTTTCTCACATTCCTTCTGAGTTTCCCTCCCTTGAGCTTCTATCTGATGAACCCTTATCCTTGAAATTTTTTATTGATGGAAATGTTTCCTTGTGGTACGTTATGGAAACTTGCTAGATCTCCCCTTTGCCTTCTTTCTTCTAAACTCTGTAATCTAGAGAGAGTACACCTTTATCTCTCTGTGGCACTGTGTATGGTTTATAGTGCTGTCCATGCACCATTTTGGAGGCCCTTCTTTGCCTTTTTGTCTTTAATTGTCAATGTTCTTTTGTAGATGTGGACTCCAGAACAACACTTTTCACTGTGGGGTCTCATCAGACACCTGTAGAGAGGTAATATTACTTTCCTCTTTCTACTAGTGATATCTTTCTTAATGCACCAAAGTATACTATCAGCTTTCCCATCTGCTTTCTCACAGACTGGTTACATGAGGTCATATATGATGATCTCCAGGTCTCTCTCCTATTTGGTGATGGTTAATTCTTCACCTCCAAAAACGTAGTTGGCCTTTAGAGTTCTGCATCTTAAATGTATGATTTTGCTATTTTTAAAATTAAAACCTAGGTGCCATACCTTTGACTAATTTTCCCATTTTTTACATTCATCTTTCATCTTATTTACCCTTTCTGGCATTTCTGCTTTGTTGCATATTTTCATACCATCTACAAATAGTCATAATTTCCCTTCTAAGCCTTCCCCAATATCACTTACAAAGTCATTGAAGAAGGCTGGGCCTAGCAATGATCCTTAAGGCACTCCATGGTTACCTTCCCTTCCTCACAGTGTACTGCACTGATTACCACTTTCTGAGTTCTGTTACTCAACCAGTTTCATATCTAATTTATAATTTTTCTTCTAACTCCCAGAGTGGCTAACTTGCTCACCAGTTTCCTATATGGAACAATGTCAAAGATGTTTTTTTTAAATCCAGATCTACTGCATCCCCCTGATCTACTACTCTGGCCACTTTATCTCAGAAATCTATTAAATTTGTTCGGCAAAAATTTCCCCTTGCAGAAACCGCGTCACCTAAGATCCCGTAACTCGCTGACTTCAGGGTACAGCACTACTCTGTCCTTAAGTAGTGCTTCATTACCTTCTCTACCACTAATGTTAAACTAACAGGTCTGTAGGCACACCACCACCACTGAGCCACTGGTCTGGACCAGTCTCTAGCTTTTAATGTCCAGTCATCAATGAAAGTCTCTTCTATGTAAAGCATAGAGGTTTGACAATTGAATAAAAATAAGTCCAAGCACTCAAGGTCATCTGCAAGTGCTCGAAGGAAATAAAAATTCCACAGAATAAAATTATTCAGACATTTATTGCTATCAATAGGCCTTTTATTGATAAAAAGAAAGATAAATGGTGGACTCTCACTGCCTGCAATGAGAAAAATGAGACTGTGTAAATTATTCAGAATATCCCTTGGAAGCATCCTGGGACTTGATATCCAAAGGATGTGGTTTAACCGGAGGGTCAGTTTGCTTTCTGGTTAGTGGTTATTACTGGTAAATATTAATTCAACTTGTATTATTTTTTAGACAGCAAGTCAGTTGAGTTTATTTCAGTCCAGCCAGTTCTCATATGAAATCAATTAAATGTATGATGAAACAACAATTCTAAACTGCATTGGTACTTGCTGTAAATATTTGTTAGGTCATGAGAAGTAACTCTCGGGATGGCAGCAATGGTGGTAGGACATCAGGGTTTAGTGCCACAGCAACCGCTAAACCATGTTGCCCCAAGCGCATGGCAACCCCAGAGGATTTTGTCTTCTCACTGTTTTATGCATTCCCAATAAAATCAATAATGTGTTTTACTGCACCGCTGTAGGTGTATGTTTTCCCAGGACAGAAATGGGGACACAGATCAATAGGCCTGACTCCATTTTGCATAAAATGTCTGTGTGCCCTGGTGATGTCTGCCACATTCCATTCAAAGTCCTAGTAATGAAGTAGCTCAGTTGACCGGTACAGTTTGACAATCAGGTCAGGTCAACAGCCACTGAAGGCCATCATAAATTGATAGTCATTTGGTGGACTATATCAGGAATTTTGAATCTTTTTTTAAAAAATGCATATGCCTTTTGTCTCAGCATTTTAGCTCATGTACCCCTTCATTTTTTTTTTTTGTAGGGGGTAGAGAGTTGTCCCAGCAGTTTCCTCCTCTGTCTTTCATCTCATTCAGAACCGGCACTGGGATCTGCCACCATGAGCCTTTATTCATAACCACCGGGGGATTTTTTTCTTCTCTTTTATATCACTTTCCAACATCCTTTAATACAGTCATTGTGGCAACATCCTTAGCCTGGAGGCCAGGGTTGGAGGACAGATCCATTAAAAATTATTAGTCAGGTAGGCATGGTGAATTGCCATCTTTTACTTCTGGGACTGAGCAACAGTAAGTGGACTTCCCCATTAAGATCTGCTGATCTAGTGACCCAGACTAACAGTGAGAGAAAGGATGCTGGGTTCAATGAACCTTTCATCTGACCCAGCAAGGTACTTCTTATGTTCAGTCACCCCTTTTCCAGCAGGCTGGATCACCGAGTCCATGCAGGAAGCACTAATGACTGCTGATCATTGCTGCTGCCACCACCAACTCCTGCTGCCGAATGACCCATGATGGTGTCAGCAGCACTTTGGAGAAGACGAGAGGGAGAGAAGAGCTGGAGAGGTCATCCTTTGCAAGTTCATGGACCCTTGGGGTAGGCATGCCCCTGATTGAAAATGCCTGACTTAAGCAATCATCATAATTGTATCCTTAGCAGAGACAAGGATTTAAATAGCTTGGTGGTAGACACACCTTCTCATACCTAGTAACAAAGGTTGACCTATATTATAGGATAGTAGAGGAACCTATATTATAAGATAGTAGAGGGCAGCTTTCCAAGTTTCTGCTTTTGCTGTACTTGCCCTATGAAGTAAATAGGGATTCTACTTTCTTATGCTTTCAAACTAGTATCTATCACATTTTCTAAAAGCACATAAAGGGTAGGTATAGTGCAGCTTGTCTATAGAAAAAGATAGGAAGAGATAGTTGTCCTTAATACTGAGATGCCCTTAATAGAGAAAAGGTACACAAATAACATATTTCCTGGGTAAGAATCATGTCCTTTGTAACAAAGCATGTCCATTACTCTGATTATGTGAGCTTCGCTCCATAGTGTTTATCTATAATCATTTCCAGGGCAAAGTAATCCGATCTGGGAGCAAGTTGACATGAGTCTTCAAATCAGTCTTTGTTTCTGTAGGGGAGCAAACCATGGAGACTGTGTAAGCAGATGCTAAAATAAAAAAGGAACTTAATAATAAGCCTTGGAGAGCATCCACTGGGGCCGATGCAATACTGTGTGCTGCGGCTAGCGCATGGCTTAACACGCAATTGGCTGCTCATTTTGGACGTGCAATAAGGGGATTAGCACATCCAAACCACCGTGTAGCTAATAGCGCTCATCACATTTAAATTCAATATAGATAAGGCTATTAGCTAATACCCACAATGCAAAAAATGTCCCACATGGCCAATGGCGCCCATTGCAATGCTGGCGTAAAGATATGCTGACCTAAAGGGCTCATTGATAAAAACAAAAAATCCTGCTTTCTGTGATTCCTCCTATTAAGAAAATAATTCTGGGCACCCAATATAAATGCCATAGTGGCCATAGTGGGAGAAAATGGACGCTCGTATTTAGCATCCGTTTTCCCAACCCGCACTGACAGCCACCTCTCCTGTGTGTCCGATGCCGAGGAGGCTGTAGGGATGTGCAATTTTCCCTAGTGCCTCCTTTTTAGCACGACTCCTCAATTAAATATTGCATCGCGTGCCAAGGAGAGGTGGCTGGGCGTGCGCAGGAAAACGGGCGCTCAACATTGAGTGCCTGTTCTCTATGTACAAATATTGCATCGGCCCCATTGTGATCAAATCATATAAGTAACAATCTCATAAAATGGATAATATACTAAAGTGTGTTAACATCAGCCATTTAACATACATTAAGATGGTGTTTAACAATTGCACTAATGACTGTGTGTGTGTGTTAACACCAAGGTTAAAGTACACAAGTAAATACTGATGTTCATGCAAAAAGCTAACGTTTGCGTTAGTGAGTGTGCATTAAATTGTGTGCATTTTAGCATGCATTTGCTCTGCATTAACAGGAAATGAGCTATTAAGCATAAATCTGCATGTCATTATCTTTATTGTCATAGATTTTACATTAACATATGTTCACTAGCTTATAGTAATGGTAACAGCCTACCTTACCAATATTCCACTTTAATACATTGGCCCTAAAGTCCTTGAAAGTAAGACTCACATTTTATATTGTGGGCAAAACTAGAGCACAAAAGTGCAAAAATCCTGCATGTCAGTTTGTTCACGGAGTATTGAAATAATGCATCTTTTACTCAAGGATATCCCACTGCTGCTTCTTGCGACCTTGGACAAGTATCTTCATGCTTGATTACCTCAGATACAAACTTAGACCTAGATTTCTCAAATTGCTATGAATATAGCGAAAATAGCGCCTGTGGAAAAAAAAAAAGGGACATGGTTAGGCAAATGTGCAGCCTGCCACATCACACAGGTAAATACTGCATGCGACATACGTCACCACGCGGCGCATTGCGTCAGCACGTGCCATGTCATTTTACGCGGCTCGTGTGAATTAGTGCGTGGTGTGTTATTTTTCTCAGTTTATATATATAATTATATATAGACTTGCTGCAGCTGCCTCTTTGAGGGTGTGTCGAGGCATGGGTTAGAGAAGAGGTGGTGAGTAGTGGTCAGTGGATTAGCAGTTAGTTGGTATTGTGATTTCTGAGTGCATTGTCTTGTTCTTTACTGTTTTTCCTTCTGTTTACTTTAACCTTTGTCTTTTGTCTATCTGTGTGGGCGAAAGTATTTCTTTGTCACGTTTGTCCGTTTGTTAGTTTTTTGTGGAGGAGGTGAGTGGACAAGTGAGGAGGTGAGTGGAGGAGTGAAGTGGTGTGAGGAGGTGAGTGGAGGAAGTGAGTGGAGGTTGTGGAGAGGATGGAGCGTGAGTGGCATGGGGACAGAAGAGAGGAGGGGGAGGAGGGAGAGGAGGCACGAAGATGAGGGCAGGAGTGATAGGGGAAGGAGGAGTGGGGACAGGGACAGAAGTAGAGAGAGGCAGGAGGGAAGGGATAGGAGGTGGCAGGAGGGGGAAGGAGATAGGCAGGTGAGGACGGAGGAGGGAGAAGGAGGGCAGGCTAGGGATAGACAGAGGGCAGAGGGGAAGGGAGTTGGCATGGCAGGGGCAGGATGGGGTGAGAGGGGAGTGGGAGGGAGAATGAGGAACGGGAGGACACCTCTCTGGAAGCAGAAGTGGCACCCCCTTTTGGCAGCTAGGCAGCAGGATGCCCTCATCTCCAGGCTACCAAGTTCAGTGTCCAGGAGAATGAGATAGTCATTGCAAGAGTCCTGCACCAACCAGGCACCAAGACCTTGAAGGCAGTAAAGGCCAGATCTGGCGTAACATAGCCCAGGGCATCACCATGTGCAGCGGAATACTATGAAGCAGGAAGCAGGTGGCGACGAGAAATAAATATCAAAGGTGGACCGGAGGAGGAGCCCCCTTGTCCCATCGTCCTCATGCCCATGGAGGAGTATCTCGTGGAAAGGCTGGGACCGGATGTCTTTGAGGGCATGCTTGAGTGGCTGGACACCACACGAGCTGCAGCCAGAAAGTTCACCTCACCTGTTAATGGGCAGGCTGCAACAGGTGTACACATCATTTGGCATAAGATGCTCTCAATGCTCAAGAAGCAAAGTGCACCTTTGATGCCAAATGAAGAAAAGGATACTATCTCGCATTGGTACTTATATTTTATGTTTTGTTTCCACAGCTCTCGCCCAGTCCCAGCCAGGATGCCTCAGGAACCAGGCAGGAAGCCCCAGGGATCAGCAGTGCACCACCCCCTTTGCACAGGCCCTTCTTCATGGATGCCAATACCCAGGTCAGCAAGGAGGAGGAGGAGCAGCAGCAGGCACAGGCTCAGGAGCCATTAGCGATGCTGCAACCTCTGGGCGTACTGTCAGCCATTGTGGTTTAGCAGCCTAACTCTAAAGCCCTCCTTGATGCTCTCCTCGTATTCCATCTTCCTTGAAGTGGCCTCCATTCACAGTCCAGCCTCTTCTCATCATGTCTCATGTCTGCTCTGAATGCTGGTGACTCATCTAATTTCAGCTCCTGTTGCTACTGCCGCCTCCATGCTGCTGGTGTATCATCTCATCTCAACTCGTGCTTCTGCTGCCTCCATGCTGCTGGAGCCTCATCTCAGCTCCTGCTGCTTCTACCTCCATGCTGCTGGTGTCTCATCTCAGCTATTGCTGCTGCCGCCATGCTACTGGGTCTCCTCCTGGGCCTGCTGCCCCCATGCTGCTGGGTCTCCTCTTGGTCCTGCTGCCTTCTTGCTGAACTCCGTTGCCTTGGCCCTTAGTCTGTCCCCTTGAGTGCACTCTTTCAACATGGACTGTCTGGGGCCTTCATGTGAACTCTGCTGCCTTGGCCCTTAGTCTGTCCCCTTGAGTGCACTCTTTCAACATGGACTGTTTGGGGCCTTTACCTAGCATTCACATAGCAAGGCTGCTATCAGCTACAACATTAAAAGTATACTGTAGCTATTGGGGGTTGCCACTTCTGCTTTCTCTCTTCTTAGTTGCAATCATGATTGTGCCAAAAGGATAAGATGCTAAGCCGCGCTAGCAGACACTCATTTCCATTTAGTCTGCCCAAACTCTTCCCACTCGAATACTAATTTCACATTTGCATATGCATTTTGTGATGTGATACTTATCGCACACGTTATAGCATTATCGCGCACATTAGGGCCCTAACGTACACGATAAGGCCCTAACATGAAATGATAAATGACCCTCTTAGATTGTGAGTCCTCTGGGGTCAGGGAAATACCTACAGTACTTGAATGTAATCTGCTTTGAAGTGGCTGAAAGGCAGAATATAAATTTAAAAAATATATAGATAAATTTCCTGCAACTTTAGGACTGGACAAAACAAAATCCACAGGAAAACAATTACTCAAGCAAAAATTTTGGCAAAAAGATTAAAGTGCTACAGGATTTTTGCTGAGAAGTATTAATTTAAGAAATGCCCAAAAGTTTGATCCCACAAATTTAAGTTGATGTAAAGATGTCTGAGAGAATGGAAGACTATATATAGATTTCTTTATGTGAAAATTAACCGGTAAAAAGAAAATCAATAGCAGTGTTGTTGATCTCAAGAACTAGGTGACACAGGAAACCTCAACTGGCTTGCCAAGTGTTCTGCAAACTCACAGGCCGATGCAATATCAGCGTGTAAAAAATGTGTGTCCAAAATGGGTGCACCTTTTTGAGCGCGTGCACATCCATCTCTCCTGGGTGCTCGATACAATAGGCAAATGAACTGCCGCGCTACAAGGGACACACAGTGGGTAATTTGTGCATCCCTAGCACTCTGCTTTGAGCGCTCAAGAGAAGTGGCTGTGCTTCTAGAACAATCTGGCCAGAGGTCCCTCCCTACTCCAAGCAGGGCTGTTCCTGATTGGTCCTTTCACTGACATGTGACAATGAATGGACTAATTGGCAGGAAGAAAAAGAGTGAATAAATATCAAGTGATATTTATTTATTTATTTAAAGTTTTTCTATACCGGCATTCGTGATTAAAAATCACATCATGCTGGTTTACAGATAACAGGGGGAGTGAGTCAAATAACAGAACATTAACAAGTGCGAAGGTCGTAAAGTTACATTAAAACAGGGAGTCTAACTGTGGGAAAGAATTAGAGCAGGAAAACTGATCAGTTAAGGAATAAATATTTACAATATATTGTGAAGTCTCTTAGAGGATGTTGTTATTAATAATATTAATTTATTAATAATATTAATTTATTAATAATATTAATTAATAATATTAATTTATTCACTCCTTCACTTATTGCTGGCAGGGGTTCTGATTGGGCCAGACCTTGGAGATGCTGCTTTCTGTGGTTTCCCCTATGAGGAACCACAGAAAGCTGGATTTTTTTTTTGTTAAGCCCTTGAGTGTGACATAATTCTGTTTTCTGTGGTTCCTCCTATTTAGTATCATTAGGATACTAATAGGAGGAATCACAGAAAGCAGGATTTTTGGGGGTTTTTTGTCAGCCCTTGAGCATGGCATGCTTTAACGCCAGCTCCCGGGCAGGCATTGTTTTTGTTGCATTAAAATGAGCGGCATAATAGCAAATAGCCTCATGTACATGGAATTTGCATGCGATAAGCGCTATTAGCTATGCGCTCGATTGGACGTGCGTTTTGGACGTGCTAATCCCCCTATTGCATCTGGGGTTATTTTAGCGCTGACCTAAGCACCCGATATTGCGTCGGCCTGACTGAATTCTAAGTACTGCTTAATCAGACCGGGCAGCAGAGATATGCTAGCCCTGGGCTACACAAAAACAAGTGAAGAGCCTGAGAAGTCGGTGTGGTTCTTTGCTCGATTTTGTGCTATAGTTAGTACGGTGCGTATGTTATTCTCAGCGCTGGTACTATAGGCCTGCCTGATTTGACACTTTCTGGTTCAGGCTTTAGAATCTTTGTTGCAAAATGTCTCCTTTGTTAATTACGGCATCTTAAAAACAGGATGAAAATACAAAACATGAGGCCAACTTGGGGCAGCAAATACTGGGTGACCGGGTCTGGGAGAGTGGAGGAAAGGGAATGGGGAAGTCTTTTCCTTGCCCAGCAATGAAAGGGAATGATCCCTTTAAGGGACAAATTGTAATCGAATTAGTATTTGCTCTGCATAATACAAGTCTGGGTTTTTACAAAGTCACTTCCCTTGGTCCCAAAGACATTCATGGGTATGTAACACCAGCAAATTGGGTTCACTCTTGTGTCCAATTGGAAGCCACTGCTGGGTTTGAGTTCCAGAGGACGGGCACAAATGATATTTAAAGTACAGGAATAATACTTTGCTAAGAAAAGCCATCGGGGAAGGGAGAAGCAGAAAGATTCTATATTTAACCGCATTATGTGTGGAAGTTTACATTTAATTTTATTTTAAAAAGATGAGAAAATCACTAGATGTCATGCCATCATTTTGACACCGGCCTCTAGGATATTGTGGAAAGTGTGCCTGAAAACAGAAAGGGGCGGATTTTAAGAGCCCTGCTCGCCTAAATCCGCCCAAATCCGGGCGGATTTAGGCGAGCAGGGCCCTGCGCGCCGGTGAGCCTATTTTACATAGGCCTACCGGCGCGCGCAGAGCCCCGGGACTCGCGTAAGTCCCGGGGTTCTCCGAGGGGGGCGTGTCAGGGGCGTGTCGGGGGTGGGCCCGGTCGTCGCGGCGTTTAGGGGGCGTGTCGGCAGCGTTTTGGGAGCGGGTACGGGGGCGTGGTTACGGCCCGGGGCGGTCCGGGGGCGTGGCCGCGCCCTCCGTACCCGCCCCCAGGTTGCGTCCCGGCGCGCTAGCGGCCCGCTGGCGCGCGGGGATTTACGTCTCCCTCCGGGAGGCGTAAATCCCCCGACAAAGGTAAGGATGGGGTTTAGACAGGGCCGGGCGGGTGGGTTAGGTAGGGGAAGGGAGGGGAAGGTGAGGGGAGGGCAAAAGAAAGTTCCCTCCGAGGCCGCTCCGATTTCAGAGCGGCCTCGGAGGGAACGGAGGTAGCTGCGCGGCTCGGCGCGCGCCGGCTATACAGAATCCATAGCCTTGCGCGCGCCGATCCCGGATTTTAGCAGATATGCGCGGCTCCACGTGTATCTACTAAAATCCAGCGTACTTTTGCTTGCGCCTGATGCGCCAGCAAAAGTAGGCCAAATCGCGCGGTTTGAAAATCTACCCCAAAGTATTTACTTATATATTGGGGAGATGATGTCTTTGTTGTTTCTTCTCTGTTATTTGTTTATGATGTGAAATAAAACCCAGCTCTAATTAAACAGGCTAGAAAACCCAGGTTAAGAACTCAAAAATAAAAGGAAGCAGACTTTAGGGCTATTGAGGAAAATAATTGCCCCTTGCAATCTCAGCACCTGAAAGAAAAAAAAACAAAAAACAGCTTATGAAAACTAAGATGCATTGTGCCTGCTTGGAGTATCATCAAAGAAGATCGGTAAAAAAAAGGAACTTTTGAGGTAAAAAGTTCTAAAAGAGTAATAAACTCTACAGAGTTAAAAATGAACCAGCAGCTACGTTCACCTTAAATCTCATTTCGCCTTTTTTCTAATGTAGTTGAATTTTAACATTGACACTATTTTTGACACATAAAGCATGCAACTTTTATTGTTAAGAGAATAAAAAAGTATACATAGAAGGTGACCTATAATATTTATTTAAACAAAGGAGGACTTTAAGGAAGAAATGATTGAAAAGGAGGTGATGGAAGAAGGGGGCCAACATATCATTCCAGCACTGCGGGTCAAATGCATAAAGCCTGGGGGTTCTTGGTTCTCGTCCTTGGGGGCCACAAAAAGGTCTCTTTTTTAGTGTAGCCCAAGCTCTGCAAATTGCCTTGTTCTTAGGCCATATGTATGCATATCCAAGGGAGGAATATTCCTTCTGGATGTCCAAAACACCACACCTGCACATGGCCTTTACTCACCCTCTGGCCAGGCACGAAGGGACCTTAGAAGGGTTTGCGTCAGGGAGGCGGGCAGACTCAAACAGGTAGAATGGGGTGGGGCCGAGTGGTCCTTATTTGCTGGCATCTGCTCTGTTTCTGTATGTTCCATGTGAGGAAAAGAGTGATGGCGAAAGGTTAGAAATCCATCAAATGATAAAAAAGAAAGGACACCTAAGAATAAAACCACAAACAGGCATTTATGTTAGCCTTGTCTTTTGTATCTCTGTTTTCTTGTTAAATGCTTTTTTTTCCCCCCTCAAACTATTTTATGGACACAATTTTTTTCTTTTAAAGGTCTTGTTTTGCTCTCCATCATCATCAACCATATGCAACCTAACACCAACTCCCTTCTCCCCAAATAAAGTATAAACATAATCTGTGATCTTTGATCAACACGGTCTGAACAGGAACAGTAAAGTTCTTTATTATTTGCCCCCTGGTGCTCCACGGCCTTCACCAATAACTTTATTAACATAGCCTTTAATGAAACATTAAACTCCATATCACATCTTCCCTTTTTTTTTATTCACATACTAGAAAACAAATGAGCATTTCTGAAAAACTGTAGGTGCAATGAGAAGACTGCCGTATACCCCCAAAGCAAACAGGGATTATTCTGCCTGGTCTGTCTCCAAACTATAAATTTAGTCTAATAATGAGTTTCAGGATTTGGCCTGATCTGAGGGTGACGATCTTCTGCAAGTTGCTGTTTTGAGCAGAATCCAAGGACGTAGCGCTTGAAATTATTAAAAAAAAAAAAAAGCTACTGAGTGGGCTTGCTGGCCTGATCCCCCCCCAGTGAAACCAAGTCAGGCCCTGTCATCCTGTTTTTCCTCAGTCCCCACCCCACCTTAACCCTCCTGCCCACTCGGAACCTCCCAAACTCCTTCTGTGACCGGAAGCTCAGAACAATCGTCCGGTTCCCGGTGTGTCCCGCGTCGTCCTGATGATTGTTATGAGCTCTCTGTTGCGGGGAAAGTTTTAGGGATTCCGGATGGAGGGTTGACAGAGGAAGCGGTAAAGGAGAGGATGGCATTCAGTTAACCTATGTATTGACATTTAGGGAAGGAAGCTTAAATGGCCTATAGACTCATAACATTTGCTACATCTTTTGATGGGATTGGGCTGGAGGGCTGGGGAAGGGGTGAAAGATTGGCCCGCTGAGGAGCCTTTTTTTTTACTTCAAGCACTTCTTAACCGGATATATTTTTTGAGCATGTTGCCAGATAACCTTAACCCTGCTCCTGCCTGTGTCTTGAGTTAGCCAGCTAAGGGGTGGATTTATCAAAATGCGGTACGTACCGCATGCGATAGCAAAAGGGGCGTGGTGTATGCTAACGGACCGCATCGCAAATGGCGAAGGTACTCACCGCATGGTCCCGGCTGCTATCGCAGAGCCTAACGCATCTGAAAGAGGTGTTGTTAAAATTGGCGTTATGGCTCTGCGATACCTCTTCGCAGGCAGGCTAACCCAGCCCACTCTCCGCCCAGGTTTTGCATTTGCATCCTCTCTCCGCCCCTACTCCTCCCTGTTTCTGCATTTGCATCGCACCATACGATATGGTGCGATCGCATGCGGTAAACACGTTTTCGCATGTCTTAAAGGCCTATCGCATGCGAAAACGGGGCTTTTTCGCATGCGATAAGCCCTTAACGCATGCGAAAACGCCTTACCGCATTTTGATAAATGACCCCCTAAGTTATTCAGCTAACTCCAAATATTGAAATTAATCGAATATGTAATACGGCTAACTTCCCCAAAATGCTCCTGAAATGCCTACCACTTATCCTGATAAAATATATCCAGATAAATGGTACCGATATTCATAAGCCAGCATTTATCCAGGTAACTTTTGAATCATCCAGACAAATTCCTTTGAATATCAAAATGTGTTCCTTGATGAGATGTCTTTCATAAATATGTCAGTTACATGCATGACAAATATACACTTGCTTGACTTATAACACAGTTTTTAGTGGTCTTACTTAGCCATGTAGTGTAATAAAAAATTATTTTATATGCATTGATTGCACAGAATGTGAACATCGGAGGCAAACGTTGTCACTTTCTGAAGAGACTTTAACACTGGATCTTTTATAAAACTCTTATTGTGTGCTTGCAGAGAAAAATCTGCAGTTGCGCTTCAAACCCCAATCTCACTCGTTTATTAATTTATCAGTCCTATCCCTAATGCTTTTCTTTGCTTTTAACCAAATGGAAATGAATCTCTTGTACAGATATTTGTTTCCCCTAGGCGTGTGCTATATAGAGGAAAGGTGTTGCCTGTTGTAAAATCGGTGCCTTGGGGCTTTTGGGGGTCGCAGGTGATTTTACCTGCGCCTGTGGCGGGTAGCCCGAGCCAATTGGTGGGGGGTTGTGTTGTGGTAACTGGTGGCGGACCTGAATGGGGGCAGGTCAGTGGTCCATAGCCAAACAACTGGATGCAGTTGTGGCTGGTATGGCTCCTTGCTGGATGGCGGCGGGGGTCGATTTATTCAACTCCTTGCTGGATGGCGGCGGGGGTCGGTTTATTTGGCTCCTTGCTCGACGGTGGTGGGAGTCGGGGGGGATGTGATAAAGGGGCGGCGCTTCATGCAGGCTGGGACAGCCTGGGGAGCATCCCTGGCAGGCTGGGACAGCCTGGGTTTACATGTTTCAGGCTGGGATAGCCTGGGTTGCCCATCTTGCTGACTTGTGGCGGATGGGAGAAATGGGGAATTCAAGATGTATACGTTTGCCTGGCTCGGGCTCCGGGGTGTTTAATAAAGCTGCGGCCTGTTGACTCCCAAATCAGTGTCTGTGGATTACTGATTGTAAAGGGGCGGGATGGAAGCATCAGTCCTGGCTGCCCATATTATGGGGCACTCTGTAAACAATTTAACATCCCTGGAACAGAATGCAGGGAAAAGCAGCCCAAGTGGACTGATGGACGGGTGTCGCAGACGCACACATGGCAATTCATGCCCCTTTCAGCAAGCATCTCTCTCTCTCTCTTCGGACCAGGCCAACCAGCACAACCAATTCTAAACAAAGGACCTTAGTTATTTCCCCGTGAAAAAAAAAAATGAAGGCAGCAGCAGGTTGTTGGGTTGTTTTGTTTTTGTTTTGTTGAAAGAAATGTAACCTAGCTTTGAGTGTCACCACACGTGAGGCAGGAGAGAACTCCTAATAGCTGTGGTTGGTTTCCATAGTAACTGCATTAAGCAAATCAATGTTGGTGGTGTGGTTGGAATGGGAGGGCAGGCCTCCCCCTCCCTTCCATCCCTCTCTCCTCTCTCACACGCATACTGACAGTCCTTCTCCCAAAAGGTGCAGGAAGAGGCTGCAGACGCGTGGCTGGCTCCAGGAGCTGCAGAACCGATCATCCTGTTTCTTAAGTGCCTGAGGGGGGTGGGGGTGGGGAGGCCTGGCAATCTGCTGCTGCTGCTGCTATTCTGTGTTGTTTTTTTTTATGCCAGATCCTAACCTTTCGTGCTCTCTTAATGGAGGGGACCACAAGAACAAACAAAGTTTATGACCACTTTAGCTTACATTTGCGCCCTGCAGCAGCCAGAAAGGGCTTTTCTTGATTACATGCTTACTCTAGTCCAGTCGCAAGCGTGCCTTTCTCTGAGGCTGAAGTCTTTGGATAATCGCACCTGTAAAGTTTGGGCTGGGGGAGGGAGGGGGCGGTGGGGGCTGAGGAGGGGGGGGAAGGGGCAAGGGGTATTGTTTGCATCACTGATTCTGAGATGCAATGATACCCGTCCAACATGGACTTGGATTTACTTGAGATGATAGCAGTGTTGGTGGTCTTGGTTCTGTTTGTAAAGGTTCTGGAACAGTTTGGACTCTTTGAACCCGTCGCCGTTGAAGGTAAAGCATATTATCATACTTTTCTGGTTAATTCTTTCATTGCTTTTTAAGGATTTTGTCACATGCACAGATAAAATGCAGTATCTACCATGTTTCCATCTTTAAGTGTGGTATACTGCTCAGGGTCAAGTTTCTTATGCTTAATGATTTCCCGATTATGGCTTCTAAAACCTTTGCTTATTTTCGGAAGATGCATATATAGATGCACCTTTTCAGGAAGAGATTTTGAAAGAGGACTGGGAAATACTCCTGGTTTTCTTGTGAGCTAGAATAGTGCTTTCCACTAAACTGAAATGCAGGTGGATGCTGGTAATTTGTTTTCCTTCTGATGGAGGGGAATATGAAACACATTGCACAGACAAGAAATCATAAAACCAGATCAAATGGACAGAAACCATTTTCTTAATAGTAATGTCCATTGTGCTATAAGCTTAACTGGCTGCACGTATTCTTCAGTAATATTTGTTTCATGCCCTAAATGAAAGTTTGAAAGTTATAAAATGAAAATGTGCTGCTATGCCAGAAACTTAGTTTGTGACAGTAGCTGGTTGCCTTTTTCCTCTACAGTTGGCTATTAAAATGTATTGGAACTTAGAAGACAAAATTTCATCTTTGGGAATGTCACCAAAGTTTAGAGACAGTTTTTTTTTTTTAACTTACAGTGTAAAATAATTTAGCTGTCTGAACTCCAAGAGGGTTTTCAGCAAGCACTTTCGTGCCATATATGAAATTTTTATGAGCAATCAAACCATAGTAATGCTTTTCTGTAATAACTTGGACACAATCTAGTAAATCTACTGAAGGTGAAAAGGTCATGGCTATTCTAAATTCTGGTTGTCAGCAAAAATTTGTAGTCTGCCTTCCCTGCTCAGTTTACAGTATTTATTAAGGAAATTCACACTGTCTCTATCTTCTGTTTATCTTACAGAGATATTTCACAACTTTACTTGTCTCCACTATGCCAGAGATTTCTAGATAAGCAAGGGGTTTCCCCCTCACATACCAGCTTTTTAACCTGCATGTCTATACTTTAAAATCTTATAGCCTAAGATTCTACCTTCTAGAAATCTGAACCTGTGAAATGTCAGGGAGGTACAGATCTACCTCCCAAACGTAATCATTCAGTCATAATGCTGAGTGTGTAGTTTCATGTCAAACCCACGGCAACAACTATGACATCACCAGCAATAGGTGCTGCCAACTGGCTCCGTTAGACTGATCCAGTCCTGTTTTACCCCCTGAATGCAGGGATTTGTAATTCTGCTTTTCATATGCAAATCAATAGGAAAATTGGAGCTACAGGTCACAGCACACAGTGGGGGTAAAACCAGGACTGGATTAGCCTATCCTGAAAAAAAACATGGAGTCAGCTGGCAAGCCTGCAAGCACCAGATTGTGACATCCATGTAGGATCAACAAGCAGAAGAAGCTGCAGCCTGCAGTCGAAATGTAATAGCTAATGTGCACTCCATAATAGGTAGGCAGGGTAAGTAAGACAAGAAGATCAGAATTAACTTTTAGGCAAAAGAAGAGCCAAAATATGCTCACAGCTTATAATTCTTGCATAATCCACACAGAGATCAAGGTCAACAACATTGCATGTGATACTTTTTTTACTGGAGTAACTTAATACATTGGTGGCCAGCTTTTGAGAGCTATGTGTCCTTTTTCAGGTCCGTGCAAAATGAGCCATTTGCACTGATCTGAAACTGTTCATATTTTTCACAACTATTTCATTTCCTGCAGCTTTAGGAAAGGAAAAACAAAATTTTGCAGGGAAAAAAAAACCATGTGACAACTTCAGCAGATAAGGTTATGGGGAAAGTATTACATTTAAGACTTGGGCAAAAGTTCCACATCGTTTTTTTTACAGTTTGGTTTGCATTATTTTTTTTCTGTAGGTATCTTATTCCCTTCCACAAGTTGTGGAAACCAAAAGATGCACTGTTTCAAAATTGTGCCAGCAAACCAACTTGTAAAGTGTTTGTGTTTTGTTTTGTTTTTTTCAGGAAACTGAAAACTGGCCCATAAAATCACAAGCAGCCTATGGTTTCAAAATTTTGTCTAGTGTGAAAGTGTCTCATTTTTGTTAAGTTTATGGAAAACAGCAGTGCATCTTGTATCTGCACAGCAGCCTTTCTGTTGCATTTTTTTCAGCTAATAGAGAGTATGAGATCTTTAATCTAAAGTTAATCTGGAGACAAGGTAAGCTGGAGGATCTGGACCAGAACAGCCTGATATACAGTCTAGTATTAGAATAACTGTCTTTGATTTTATTATGTATTTGGTTTTATTTTATTTTAATCTATGAATGTGAATTATGTGAACCGTTCTGATTATCTAATAGAACAACGGTATAAAAAATAAATTAAAAAATTAAATAAAAAGGTGAACTGGATAAGTCAAGGAATGCAGGAGAAACATGTACTGCCAACAAGCAGGAAGACCTGTTGCTGGGGCAAGGCTAGGGAGCACGGGTGGCCCCTTTACACCCAGCCAGGTGATGCCATCAGGGCGCGCTAGCCAGGATGTTTCCCGCTGCGGAGTCTACAAAGAGTGCTGCGCCTTGCTCGCACTTAGGGAAGCCCAAGAAGCAGGGGTGCTGGCAGCGTCACGGCGGCATCCTCACCGCTTTGGAGTGAGTGCTGCCGGAGGCGCCCAGGGAGCAGGAATGCTGGTGATGTCAAGGTGGCATTCTTGCCGCTTTGGAGGCGGCCTGCATTCTAGGGTGAGGGCTACCCGTCGTGGGATGACCCCGCAATCGGCAAATGTTACGCCTGGATAAGGTATAGTCATGAAATAACATTCAAAGATACAGTAAACAAGCATTGTAAGGCATTAATCTGGTGTTTTGAAGGAACAGACTCATTCTTCACTGGAAATAACCTGTATACTGTTCATTTCTTTAAATATTATGGGGTGCGTTTCAGCCGCTGAGCGGCTAGATAAGTTAGCAGGATATACCTATCTGGCTATCTTAACCATGATATTCAGCATTTAGTTTTAGACCTGCTTGCAGCACAGCCAGAGTTAGCCAGTGAGCCTAACCGGCTAACTCCCCTCCTCCCCAGAATGCCTACCACCCACCCCAGGAACGCCCCCTAATTCAAGCCAGATTTAGGATTTAGCCGGATAAGTCGCCGAATATCACTGCTAAATGCTACCCCTAAGTTGAATATCTACCCCTAAGTTCTTACAGGTTTATAGTTGTGTTTTGAGGATGGGGATGGGAGTACATTGGTGTTGGGGTATTTTCCATTTTTATCCTGCTCTGACTTTAGGATAGAGAGAGTGAAAGCTTTGGAAAGCGCACATTTGCACATAAACTAAAGCTGAGTGATGTATATATGCACACAGACATCATCTCAGAGGAACAATAAAAGCACTAATGAGCTAAAATACAATTCTCGCCTAGAGACAAAACTGTAATTGACATGAGCTCACCCAGTGTTGGTAATGTGACTGTAGTATGGCTTCCATTTCTTTCACCTATACTTGAATCTTATGAGTGCAGAACAAGGTAACAAAACCAGAGCTGAAGTAAAACAGTTTAAAACTAATTCGTAATTGAAAGAAAAAGTTCATGTTGCTAATAACAATTTTTTTTCTTGTTTTTTTAGTATTCACTACTAATCCACAAAATCTTGAATAGCAGTGGTTCAAATTCTAAAATGGTGCAGAAAGAATGACATCTTTCTCTTCCACAAGAACTGTGATGGTTCTTGGGGTGTATTTTATAATGGATCTGGAAGAAAAGAGGAAACATGGCGTGGGGGGTGGCCATTATAGCATTCTGCACATCTTCCCACCCCATTTCCCCTTCAGGCTTCCTGCGTTGTTTCCTGGCCATGCTCTCTACCCTAGGTCAACTTTGCTAAGAGTGTCTATCATGGGGGAGCATAAAACAGATTGCAGCTTATGGCTTGGGGCTTACATAGCACTTAAGCCAAAGCAAAGCTGGACAACAAGAGAAAAATGAGCATAGCAGGGGAGTTTAAAAAAGAATTAGCCAGTGGGTTTGGAGTCTTTACATCTGTACGCATTTACAGATCCGAGCTAGCTAGTTAAAGCACATTCATTTTGGAAACTACCCATTGTGAACGAAAGGTTACAGCATTGCTTTATCAAACAAATACAGTAATCAGGATTAAGATGTCTTTCAAGCTGTCATTTATGGCACTTCATTTTTTTGTAACTTGTCTGAATCTGTTTTTTTGTTGCATACTTGCACTTTCCGTTGCAAGCTGCATTAGCGTTTTTATTTTCTAAGCCTTTTATGCAAAGTCCCTTGCCAACATCAGGCATGTCCAACTGCTTGTTAATTACGTTAAATGAGAAATTAAGGTCATTCTCAATACGACACCCTCATGGGCCAAGTGGTTTCAGCCTATTAAAGCAAACTAAGACTGTATTCAACACAAAGATATTTATCCCATTCAATAGATTCCATTACCATTGCTAAAAACTGCTCTGTATCTGTAGTGGATAACTGGGCCTTTCCAAAAAATATAAATGTAGGGAATTGTGTTTATAAATTCTTACTCATGTGAGTATGGAATGCTTTGGCCCTTATGAGAGCGCGAGCAGTCAACAACGCCTTCTCATTCACCTGGGCCTGATCCTGCCCTTTGTATAAATTGGCCCCAGGGGCAGCTCAAGGCAATCTGCTGCCTGGGGCGAGGGATGAAATGGTGCTCCCCCCCCCCCCCCCATGGTGCGGCTCAAGTGAAATCACCAAGAGGGCCAGGGCAGGGTCCCCATTGGAGTCTGGCCCTTTTGGTAATTTGTAATGCTGGGAGGGTAGGGGGCAGGAGTCAGGGGTCTCAAAGGAGCGGTAGATATATCATCACTGACACTCTAGGAAGCTGGCAACCCTGCCACATACCTGGGAACCCTTATTTATTCATATTCCGCATTTCTAAGCGGATTACATTCAGGTACTGCAGGTATTTCCCTGTCCCCAGAGGCCTCACAATCTAATAGCTAGATTTATCAAAATGTGATAATCTTTTCATGAATAATACCTGCAATAAAGAAAAAGGGGTGTGGCTATGATAATTTAAGAGCTACCACTAGTACTTTATCACACCCCACGATATTTGTACTTCACAAGTTGCCCAGACAGGCATGGGGGGGGGGGGAAGGAGAGAGAGAGAGACTCTTTATAAGGCTTTCATTGTAGTCAACTCTTTATACCACTAGTACTAAGGTACTATCAAGCTAGGGTGAGAGAACATTGTAGACATCTCATCTTTCTATGACTTTCCTCACTCCAAATCATGTCAAATCTTCACTGAGGTGTACTGTGCTGTTCGTACGTCTCACTGTGCATGTAAAACTGGCCCCCAAACCCTAGACCACCATCCAAACCTCACCTTGAGTTACTAGCTGGCCCTCCTGTAGTGGTATTAAGAGTTGACTACTATGAGAGCCTTATAAAGGGATTTTGATAAACAACGCTGTAAGTTTGTACCTGAGGCAAGGAAGGGTGAAGTGATTTGCCCACAGTCATGAGGAGCAGCAGTGGGATTTGAGCCCTGGCTTCCCTTGTTGGTAGTGGGATGCTCTAACCCCTAGGCTACTCCTCCATTCCCTATGGCCTGCCTCCCACCTTTCCCCAGCATTTGCCCCTTGGAGATGTGAGAGGTTGGTGAATGGTGGGAGTCTGGGTGCACGGTGCACTCTCTTAGGGCCAGTGCAAGGTTATTAGATGCCGGAGACAAACATTGCAGCCTTTCAATCCCCCTCCCCTCCCCACATGCATGCTTTTCCATTTTAAAATGTATTAATGGCTTTTCCAATCTAAAAGGGGAGATTTTATATGGAAAAGGGACATTCAAAGTCAAATCTTCTAAAGTAAAAATATCACTTACAACAACAAATATATTATTATTAGATGCACTACAAAAACATCCTTTCTATAATAATAGTTTAATAGACTTAATAAACTACCTTTCTCATAGTAATCAAGGCGGTTTACTGGATCCCATATGGTTCTGGGCTGAAGGTAAAGTGCACTGGGTGTGGACTTGACCAACAGAAACCAGGAATAAGCTGAACTACAATTCCAATAAAGTAAGCCTTCCATATCATAACTGCCAGCACTCAACCTATGAAAAAGCCATACTGCAAATATTACATCAGGCCCTAAACACCAATACACCTTCTATTAGGAAAACAGATTAAAGCCAGGCTGTTATAAATCCCTACACAGAAACTACATGCTAGCAGAATACCTAAAGCCTCCGTCACACATACACCAACACCCTCTCATGCAAACCCACTCCCACCCTCCCTCTCATATACACACCCATCCACCCATATATACACACACACATCCTCACCCACCCACTCTCTAACACACACACACCCATCCACTCATTCATAGACACATACTCACCCTCTCATATATATATATATATATATATATATATATATATATACACACACATACCCTCTCGTATATATATACACACACACACACATACACCCTCTCATATACACACATATACCTCCACCCACCCTCTCATAACACTCCCACCCTCTCATATATAAACAGACACACTCCAGGAGGCTCTCGGTCTCACAGGGCTAGTCTTTCACACACACATTTTGGACCTTTTCTCTGGCTGCCCAGCAGGGCCTTTCTGCTGCCAGCTGTGGGGGAAATGCTGGTACAATACAGCCATTTTTTACTGTAGCTGACAATGGACTAATCTCAGTGATGAAGGATGGGTGGGAGGGCTCTGGTTCCCTTTTTTTTTTATGCACGTTTGTTTTGCTTTTACCATTATGGTTTCACGTAATTGTTGTGATTAGTATTGGACATTATTTCAAAAGATTTGATAGATAAGATGGTCCTCTGCTAAAATACTCTCCGTGCAAAGTTTAGATTACTTAACTCAGTCTCTTAGGAGGGTGATCCAGCCGTGTGCTCCTGGGCCTGGATATCTCTGGAAAGGAAGTCTCTCAGCTCCTGGCTCCTCTGTCTCTTTTTGGGATTTTACATATAGCTCAGCTATGAAGCAAGAACAGTTGCCTGTCTATCTATTTCCTTAGAACACAGACTTCTATCTCTCCCTCTTGATAGCTAGCTCTTCAGGAGAATAACTGATTGCAGAGCTGCCACAGGCACTCCTCTCTTCCTGGCTCCTGGTTCCAACTCCTGGCAATCCCCGCCCCACACACACACAGAGCCAGCCAAATTGCACCTTTTCTACCTTAACTGGTCTCCCAGCATTCCTTTGGCTTTCTCCTCTGCTGGCTATGTAGTGCTGTTCTTTGGGCAAGCTAAACAGTACAGCCTTTTCCCCAACTTGTTAAAACTGTGAGCGCTGGATGCTGGTTCTTGCAGAACATTTGTCATTCACAGGAGAGCACACAGGGGTTTTGAAGTATTTTTACATTTCTTCACCTTGGCTGCAGCAGCTTGCAGTCTCTGTAGGATTGAAAACCTCTTTTGGGCAAGGCCAAAATACATCACTTAGATCCAGATGCAGCTTGGTCCATATTGTAAGGCTCCAACACATGATAAGCTCATGGGGCAAGGTACCTGGTTTATAATAGCTTGCTACATATACAACAAGGAATAGAGCAGGGGTCGGGAACCCATGGCTCGCGAGCCAGATATGGCTCTTTTGAGGGCTGCATCTGGCTCGCAGACAAGTGTCGCCATACTTCGCGGTTCCCCGCTGACCCAGCTGCTCCCCGGTCCTCCGCCGCCCGGGCTTAAAATGCTGTCAGCCCGGGCGGAACGCGGCAGGACAGCTGGAGTCAGCGGCACCGGCGTGCTCTCTTCTCCCCCCCCCCCCCCGCGGCCCGGAAGAGGAAGTGGAGAGCATCGGGTGCCTGCGCGGGAAGAAGAGACCACACTAGCGTGGTCTCTTCTTCCGCGCAGGCACCCGATGCTCACCACTTCCTCTTCCGGGCCGCGGGGGGGAGGAGAAGAGAGCACGCCGACTGGAGTCATCCGGGTGCCTGCGCGGGAGTCATCGGATGTCAGCCGGGTGCCAGCGCTGGAGTCATCGGGTGCCTGCGCGGGTCTTCCCGCGCAGGCACCCGATGCTCTCCACTTCCTCTTCCGGGCCGCGGGAAGAAGAGAGCACGCCGGTGCTCTCTTCTTCCCGCGGCCCGGAAGAGGAAGTGGAGAGCATCGGGTGCCTGCGCGGGAAGACCCGCGCAGGCACGCTAGTGTCCGACGGGAAGAAGACTGCAGCGCGGCTCGGAGGAAAATGAAAATCTTCAACCGCGGCCGATGGGACTCCGCCTTCGCCTCCGCGAGGGCTGAAAATGAAGGAGGTTAGCGTTGGGAGGTGGCTGCTGCTGCCGCGAGTTCCCGGGGGGGGGGGGGGGGTGGAAGGGGGAGAGAGAGAGTGAATGAATGAGCGAGCAAGCATGTGTGTTTGAGATCCTGTGTGTGTGAGTGAGAGATTGCATGTATGTGAATGATTGAGAGCCTGTATATGTGAAAGAGAGTATGTCTGTGATTGAGATCCTGCCTGTGAGAGAGAGAGCATGAATGTAAGTTTACCATTGGGAACCTGTATGTGTAAGTTTGTAATTGAAAACCTGTTTGTTTGAAAGAGTATGTGTGTATGATTGAGATCCTTTGTGTGTGAGAGAGATCATGTGTATGTATGATTAAGAGCCTATGTGTATAAGTAAGAGAGAGATCATGTGTGTCTGTGTCTGATTGACAGCTGGTTTAGGTGATGGAGCATGTGAGTATGTGATTGAGAGCCTGTGTTTAAATGAGAGAGAGAGACCATGTGTGTCTGTGTGATTGAGAGCTGATTTAGGTGAGGGAGCATGTGAGTATGTGATTGAGAGCCTGTGTGTAAATGAGAGAAAGAGAGGACATGTTTGTAAGCATGTGAATGAGAGTCTGTGTGTGAGAGAAAAAGACAGCATGTATTTATGTGATTGAAAGCCTGTGTGTGTGTAAGCGTGAAAAGATAGACAGCATGTGTGTAAATGTGTAATTAAGAGCCTATATAAGTGAGAGAGAAAAAACATTTGTATATGTGAGTGACTGAGAGCATGTGTGTATAGGTGTGTCATTGAGAGCCAGTGTGAGAGAGAGCGCTGGTATGTGACTGAGAGAGGAGAAAGTTCCAAGCAAACCACCCCACCTCCTGCTAATTCAGAACAATCTCAGGACACCTGGATATCAAACGTTCCCAGGTATGCAGAGCAAAAAAATTTTTGTATCCTTATTATTTTTCATTACTGGATCTTTGTGTCTGCTATTTTGAAATATTTTGTTGGTATCTGGAAATGTTTTATATGAGTTTTTAATTATTGGATATTCCACTCATCAGCTGTTTCGAAATATGTTCTTTTTGTTAGTACAGTTTTACTGCTGATGATTTTATATTTCTTGATTTGTTTTATAAGGATGTGTGATGTTTCTTTTTTCCTTTGTTACACTGCATACAGAGACTCTGGCTTGTTGCAGTTTCCAATTCAGTTTTTGTCTGCATGCTTCTTGTTATGCGTTTTGGTCTCTTTATTCTATGTTAGGTGAGGGACAGCACGTGATTCAGGTGAGGTTTTCTGCTGGCATGTAGTTTCTGTGTAGGACTCTATAGCAGCCTGACTTGGTCCGTTTTCCTAATAGGAGATGTATTGGTGTCTTAAGGCCTGGTGTAATATTTTCAGAGACTTATTGTACTTTAAAAGTGTGATCTTACATAAAATGCACACATTTACTTGTATTTAGTTTTAAACATATTGTATGGCTCTCATGGAATTACATTTTAAAATATGTGGCGTTTATGGCTCTCTCAGCCGAAAAGGTTCCTGACCCCTGGAATAGAGGATACTTGGTATAAAATCTAATGTCATTCTAAAAGTCAGATTGTGATTGATGATGAGGTAAAATTACTTTATAACATGGTCAGTCACTGTCCATGAACATATGAGTCCTTAGGATGGATATTTTCCTAGATTAAAATCATCCAATGTATGCATCCTATCAGTGATTACATATTGGTACGATGTGAGGAAGTGAACTCTTGTGCTGCTGTTACGTTTGCACTGCCTATCTTGAGTAGGCACACGATAGGGCTTTACAGGTAGCAGCTGATACACCACGGGATGAGGTCTTGATATGAGTGGTGACAAAAGAATTGGTCGGTGGCCTGGCAGAGGATGAGGCAGGCAGCAAACAGAGCAAAATTCAGGGTTCCATGCAAAGTCAGGGCAGGTTGAGAGATGAGTGAGGTGAAGGTCCGGTACAAGGTCAAGGCATGATGAGAGCTGAGTGAGTTCAAGGCAGGTGGAAAGCAAACAAAGTCCAAATCCAATCAGAGGTCAAGCCTAGAGAGACTAGCCTGAGGGTGGACACTGAAACACAGAAGAGGAGGGAGCCTGGAATGTGGAGGAACAGGAGTCAGACCAGGAGTGAGACAACACCAAGACAGACCGGGACCAGATAGGAACACAGTGGAACTGGAACAGGAACATGCAGGAACAGGAGCAGGAATGCAGGAGACTTGTTGCGAAGGCATCTGCGAGAGGCACAGTTGTTTAAATCCCCCCTGCGGTGATGTCTTTGGTTGGTGCCACGGTGAAGGCTCCCCGCCCGGAGCCTAGAAGAGGAGATTGTTCGCGTGCGCATGCACCTAAGGGGCCAGACTGCATCGGCGTCAGAAGGGTGAGTGAGGCTGGCCACAGCGAAGTTGCCACGGCCGGCCCAACATTTACACGTATCTCACAGGTAAACACTTTGGATCAGATTTTCTGAGAATTCTATACAAGTATCAAATTCTAAGAAGTAAAACAAAACTTTATAAAAGTCTGAAACAAAACAGAGAGTAAAGCTAAAAAAAATGGACTAGTAGTATCATAAATCACTGTAAACCAAAACTAGTCAATTCATGCAGAAAACTGTCTGGCTTATAGCACTTGATATATATGTAATCATTTACCACTAGTCAAAAATATGTTCCTCGTTTTTTATGTATTTGTTCCAAATAAATTGTTCAAGACAGTCCAGTCCACAATCCAAGTAAATCTTTCTTTTTCAATAAATAACAAGGCGTTTCAAAATAAATGTACTTATCTTCCTGAACATTACATTAAAACTACCGAAAAGGTGTTTGTAATGCAGGAGGTGCCGCTGCCTCCAGAAGAACATTCAGAAATGATGGCTCATAATGGAGCTCTCACGTGCTCCGGAGCTCACAGTACCTGACCCCGGTGGTGCAGCACTAATGCCTGCTTCAGAAGTTCTCGTTAGCCAGACCAAAATACAGGAACACAAATTAACCACTCATACGCAAGAAACTATCCTCATGGTGCTAGAATATCAGTTCCAAAATTACACTGTCGCGCTGGACAAAATGTCTCCCTCTTGCAAACAGATTCAGCAAACCACTTCACTTCCTCCATATTTGTATTTTGCATCTTCTCAAAGCCAATCCCACACTCGAAGGTGCCAGTAAACATCAATCAAAACACGCCACCAATCAAAATATGGCTGAGATGATATATCCAAATCAAAGTGTGAGGAAAGTGTATGTAAAATTGGTGCTATTACTTACTACTTTTGGAACCTTACTCTCCATTTTGTTTGTTTAATGAGACTTTTAACATGGGCAGAATATGGGAGAAATCTCTGAGTAAATAAATGATCGCATAAGCCCGGATTTTAAAAAGGCTATAAGCGTAAATTTCGGGATTTACGTGCATGGCTGGGCCTTGTGCGTGCCGCGCGCATTTTACAATGAGCCCAACCATGCGCGTAAATCCTGATACGCGCAGAAGTGCCGGGCCTCTCCAAAGAGCTGGGCCAAGGGCACGGTCTGGGTGGGGTGGGGAGGGGAGGGGGGGGGCGGGACAGCACCATTAGCCGCTGTCTCAGGGAAGCGCACGCCGGCAGCCGGCTGGTGCAGGGAAGTTACTTCAACTCTGAAATTGAAGTAAGTAGAAAAACAAAAAAACAAAAACCTAATAGGGGGTAGGGGTCGGGGAGGAGCATAGGGAAGCTCCCTCCCAGTCCGTGTCTTAATTGGAGCGGACTGGGAGGGAACGGGGAAAGCCCTACTCGCCTCACCGCACGTTGCTTTGTGAAATTTCCCCAAAGTGTGCGAGTCGCGGGCCGCCTGCACACCTGCGCGGATTTTAAAATCCAGTACGCATGTGTGTACAGCCATCGGATTTTATAGCATGCGCACGCTGGCGCACGCATGTTATAAAATCGGCACGTCCATGTGCATTCGCCGGGAACTACGCACACATGGACATGCGCGCACGGGACAAAACTGACCCCATATTGCATAGTGTGCTTCTGAGATAAAACTGTGAAATTTTTTTATGGTTGAGTTATGCGCTCCTTGTTTCACTAAGTGTTCCTTGACAAGTTTGAATAGGAGAGAGGCATCCTTGTGATATCACCACATGGCCATGTTCCCTTCTCATTCTGCGTAAAGAAGTTTGTACAAGTATTGAAGTGTCTATTGATTTTTTTCTTTTTCCATGGCAAATGTGCCATCAAATCTGAACTGATGCAAATAAAGGCATAAGGAGCCGAACGGAGTTCTTCACTCTGCTGTCATGAATATACCATTGGTTGTCATCATCTATAGAACTGGTATACCGCCCAGTGATATCAGCCTGCTTCCGTACAATTCACAACTGATATGAGCATTCATAGCTGCCTATTTAGCTTACTTAGGGTATGAAGTACTTCAACAAGATTCCACCACCAGCCTCCAAAACCTACATCCTGATGTATAGATTTCCCCCAGTTTCATTATGCAGTAGTTACCCATAGTACCATTTAGTTAGGATTCAGATATTTTATATATCAGCTCTAGTAGTAAGCTAGAGAAGAAAATGGTAGCTCCCTTAGTAGCAAATCAGCTTGCAGTAAGAATGCCTGTCTTCTGAGTATGAAATCTTTAGCTAAAGGCGATTGACTATGCGTAATACAGATCCATGGCTAATTTTTACTTTTTATTGTTTCATGCTACCAAAAGGAGTGTCTTTTTTTTTTTTTTTTTTGTATTAATTTTTTTGTCTTTTTGAGCTATCGCTTTGGCTGTAAATGTGCTGCTTTCCAAGAGAGTCCGATGGAGCTTTCAGCTGATTGTAAGAGTGAAGAATAAAAAATAAATGTTGCACAACTGCAAATGCAGCGAATGGCATGATCTCTACTTGGCGATCTCTTCCATCTCCATTATATAGAAACATAGAAATGACGGCAGAAAGGGACCAAACGGCTAGCAAGCTCTCATCAATGTCCCATACTTATCAGTCTCCCAGATTATATCAACTATGTTCGTAAAGAATGTCAGATACTTTCCTAACGCTTTCTAAAACTGCTTCTGCAAGGAGCTGCTATTCTTGTTGCCTTTTTCTACGACAGCTACTCACCATGCGATGACATTTTGCCAGGATCTTTTGAGGGAACTTGCCAATTAATAAAAAGTAAATGTCATTTAATGGTTTATCTGCGACGAGAAATTCACGAAGGCATGCTTTGCTTTCCACGTAGTTGTGTGGACCCTTTGCTGAGATCATCCCTGTTAATTGGTTTTCAAATGATTGCTGAGCAAGCACAAGAGATACAAGCTGTGGTTGAAATAAGTCATATGGGTATAGTGAATAGCATGGAAATCTCTGCCCGAATTTACTGTATAAGCCGGGTGTTAAATCCCATCAGAGGTGTATCAATGATGTAGCACTAACACATCAAAAAAGTGGGATAAGTGTATAAAAAAAAAAAGCACAATGGTAGATCTGTTCCTAAAGAAAATAATTTGGTTTCAAGTATTCTGAATAAAGAACATTTGCGGATATGTCCTGTCTGACAGATGTAACTGTTCAGGGTATTTGAAAATTTATGCTTCTATTTTTCAACAATGCAAACAGATTGCTTTAGCTTATAACAGTAAAAATTGCAGTGAACCTAGCATTTGATATCCAGTCTGATTTGAAGATCCTCAACATTGCTTTTGGGCTGTGACTGTTGTCCACTGGAGATCATTGTGAGGAGGTGAAGATGAATTTTCATTCTCTGTTTATTTTATATTCTGCCTTTCACTACTTCAAAGTGAGTTACATTCAGGTACTGTAGGTATTTCCCTGTCCCCAGAGGGTTTACAATCTAAGGGCCTGATTTGCTAAGGCTTAGGTCCCATTCTGTGTGTCTACAGGAAAAATGCTTAGTAAACGAGGCCTAAGTTTGTAAGTGAGGCATTGCAGGAGGAAGTGACTTGCCCAAGGTAACAAGGGGTGCCAGTGGGATTTGACTCCTGACTTCCCTGTTTCTTACATATGTCCAGCCAAGGTGGGAGCTGACAATTAGAGCTGCCTCTTGAAGGGACCCAGTTATGCTTTAATTAAAATTCTAAACCGTGTGAAATTATGCAAGAAGGTGTTCCTCACTCTCATCCCCATAAAAGGAGGAATACTCTTGACAAAATAGATTCAAATGCAGTTTGATCACAGATGAACTCAGAATGGCAGCCTCTCCTTCCCCTCTCCTTCCTCGTCCCTTCCCCTGCGGGAGCCTCAGTTAGTCCCCATGAATAATGTATTGGTGCGTCCATCCAGCCCGGGTCTGTTTACAGCGCTGTCTGCGAGCACAGCAGCAGCAGTGGAAACAGAAGTCTGACTGGAGTCTACCAGAGGAAATCTAATTATGAATGAGGAGAGGGGGATAAGGAAAAGAGGGAGAGAGAGAGAGTGAGAAACAGAGAAAGTGAACACTGGCATTAATGAGAAATTCTGAAACGTGACTGCATTCTAGGCTCTGGACTATACTGTCCCTAGGGCTGTCATCTCATGTCAGTGGCACTGACAACCCCTCCAGTGCTCAAAACAGAATATTTCTCTTTAGTTGCTTTTTTTTCTTTTGCATTAGCCCTACAGGAAATAGGACTTCTTTAAATAAGGTACAAAGCACAGAGCACTACTTCAACAGAATGCATTGGGTAGAGATCCCAGTTGTTGCAGGCATGGACCCTTGGGCTGAGGTGGAGTTGGTGCAACCTGCAGGGAGGAGCCCTGCAGGTTCCCACCGTTGGCTGGCAGAACTGGCTGTAGCAGAGGCCCAATTGGAGCTTCACCTATATCATTCCACGTTCCCCATAGGGTGAGCCCTCAGGTAATGGGACCAGCAAGTCTTAGGCACGAGCATCCATAGAGGAAGTTGAGTCACAGGCCAGGGTTCCAGGTAGGTAGATACAGACGAAGTCGGATTTAGATAGCGGCTGGGGCAGGCGATCAAAAGAGTAAGAGTTCAGGCAGTGGTCAGTGGCAGGCAGAGATCAGAGTCGAGGTTCCAAGCCAGGGTCAAGCCAGAGATCCATCCGAGAGAAATGCTGGGCAGAAAGGCAAGCAGGGAGGCGAGGAACAGCACAGGCGTTGGAGAGAAGCAGTGCACGCTGGTTTGCCACGCATCTGGAAGAGGAACTGTGCCTTCGACCGCCAAAGCTGGGGGAACGCCGTGCGTTCCTTGGAGGTCTGCTCTGGCCTTGGGAAGCCACATGCCAGACTCGGGGGTGCATTTAAGGGCAGCGGTTTGTGGGCCTGCCCCATAGACCAGTAACATACTCAATGGGCTGGGCACAGGCATGAAATACTGGGAACTCTGAGTGCACAGGACGCAACAGGCCCAGGATGCTGAGAGGCTTTTGTAGAATATTTAGACATGCTCCATTGCTGTCACAGGATGCAGTACGTACAGTATACAGAGTAACTTCCATATGGCATACTAGGTGTGAAGCAGGAAATGTGTCAGACCGGGGGCTTCTATTTTCAAAAGCAAGCAACATCCTTGAGGTCAGTATTCTAAAGGTTGATTCTAAAGTGGCTGGTTTGAAATCAGTTTCTTCTATGCTAGATCCCTGTCCTTTCCAACTTGTTAAAAATTTGAAAGATGTTACTTTTGATATAATAAAAATGATGCTAAATAGATCTTTGAGTGAGGGTGAAGTTCCAGAGATCTGGAAACAGGCCACCATAAGACCCATTAAAAAGGATGTTAATTTAATTTGCCATCTTATGAGTTGGCAAATTGCCACCCAATATCAAACTTACGCACCAAAGCTAAGGTTTTGGAGAAAACTATGTTGAAACATTAGGTGCACGATAGTCAGATGTTAGACATGTATCAAGATGGTTGCCAGAGAAATCACTCTATGGAATACTTATTGCTCTGCCTTTTGGATACGTTATTGGGATGTTTGGATTGAGGCACCTCAGGTATCCTGATCCAATTAGACTTATCAGCAGCCTTCGAGACCGTCCACCATGAGATTTTATTAGAAAGCCTGTGTGCTCATGGCATAGGTGGTACGGTTTTGAAGTGGTTCCATGCGTATCTGACTAATACACAGCAAAGAGTTCAGATGGGTCAAACATACTCTGCATGGCATAAGATGCAGTGGGGGGAGCAACAGGATTCAGCACTATTTTCAGTGCTTTTTAACATTCATTTAGCTCCGATTAGAGCTCTTTTTTCTTCATTGAATGTCAAATAGTTTATATATGCTGTCATTTTTTTTGTCATGCGGTGTAAGTGGTGAAATTCAGAGGCTCGATTGCAAGACGTAGGCCTGGATTTTCTAAGGTCACAGACCTTAGAGAATCCGGCGGTAATGGGGGGTGGACCTGTGCTGTCGGCTTTCGCACCCAATAGCGCCATCGTAAAAGGTGGTGCTATTGAGCGCGCTACTGGCAGCAAAAAGGATCCTTACCTTTTCGCCTTACCTTTTCACCATCAGCGATATTTTCACGGCGTCCGTCCCGGTGCCGCCCCGACTCCTACCCTTCCGGTGCCGACGTTGCCCAGAACCCGCCCGATCTAGGTATTGCACGCAAAAAGGGACTTTTCGCATGTGATACGCTACAAAAATGACCCCCTTAGTAAGTTGCAGGCATGGTTAACAGAGCATTGTTTAGTTTTAAACATGCAAAAAACTAAAATTTTGTGGATATGTAAATATTTCAATATAAAGAACCAGGGAAAGATGTGGCTTTCTAAAGATCTAGTCGTTCCAGTCCACACTGAGTTTAAAAGTTTGGGAGTGCTTTTGGACTCTCAAGTTTCACATATTATAAAAATAGCTTTTTAGAAACTTAAAATGGGGCATCCATTGAAAAATCTTCTACCTTTGGCTTTTTTTCGTATGGTTATGCAAGCCTTGGCTTTCAGTTATCTTGATTATTGTGGTGTACTGCATGTTGGGCTTCCAGAAAAGTTGATGCGTGTCCTGCAGTTGGCACAAAATGCAGGGTTATCTAGGAGAGAACATGTAACCCCAGTATTGAAGAACCTGCATTGGCTCCCAGTTAAATGTTTTAGATTGGCGACTATTGTTTTTAGGCTACTAAAGAATCCCTCTTCTTGTGTATTAAGGGACTATATTGAATTATATACCCCTGAGAGATCTCTTTTTTTTTTTAATTCTTTATTTATCGTTTTCATAAATTATTACAAGTAAAGGAATATTTAAGACATAATTGACAACATATTCCAATTCTTCTTAACAGGTAATAAATCTTGCATTTCTAATTTACAGAATATGTAAAAGAAACACAATATTGAAGAATCATCATATTCCCCTTGCAATTATACATAAGGAAAATGGGAGATCCAATATTTATAAACAGGACATATTTCAATTACATAATCAAAAACATAATCAGAAGAATAGAGGGAGGAAAACCCCTGAGAGATCTCTGAGGTCAGAGAGTACTCATTTGTTGGCTATTCCCCCAGTTAAAAATTTAGTGGGGCTTAAATGAGGGCAAGAGCATTTTCTTCAGCAACAGTTGCTGAATGGAACAAGTTGCCAGTTGTACTTCGGCAGGAACAGGATGTAAAGGTGTTGAGAAAGGGATTGAAGAGGTTGTTTTTTGAGCTATTTGGGTGAAGTAGCTTGCTGCAAATTTTATGATTTTGTACATGAATATTTTATGTTTTAAATATGATCGTTATATGTTTGTTTATTTTATGCTGTATGTAATGTTTTTAATGTATTATTCTATTGTGGATGTTCAATTGTAAACCGCGCTTAATGTATTCTTTGGAAGCAGCGGAATATAAGTACTTCTAAATAAATAACTGAAAAGTTATCCATCTAAATGGCTACCTGGTGATGTTCATCACCGTATGCGGTTACGTTATCCAGCTAGAATTCAGCTGCATAAGTTGGGGGCGTTCCAGGTTTGGGTGGGAGGTTCTTTTGGTGGTTATGCAGCTGGAGTTAGCCAGTTAACCCATGGTGCTAACTCTGGTCGGGCCATAGGGCTCTCCTAGCCACTTAGACATATCCAGCTAACTTTAGGATAGCCGGATATATATGTCCATGTCCCATGTTTTACTGGAATTCTACATTGTTTTATTTGCCTTTAATGTACTGCTGTACTTATTTATGTAAGTTTATCTGCTGAAATATGTGGATTAGTGGAATACAAAATTTAAAAAGTTTTATGTAAGATATGGATTGGATTCTATTTTAATGGCTGGATTATGTTGTGCTTTTAAGAAATATTGTATAGATTGATGTTGTACTGTACATAATATTCTGTACTTAGGGCCAGGGACACAAAAACACTTAGACTCAGTAAAAGGTATAAAGTAAATTTACCCCTCTAATCCGTTGATGCATCCTAGGGAATTGCTGATTTTGTAAATTTGTTAATTTTTATTCTCAGTTTTTTTTAACACAGTTCCTATCAATTTCTCTCTCCCCTAGCACTTCACTACCTTTCTCCTTCCCGCAACTTCTGTGCTTACTGTCACCTGACCCCCATCCTCCCCTGTTTCCTTCACTGCTCCACCTCCTCCCTCCCTGTTATTTGTAATTTCCTCTTCCTCCTTTACAATGTTGATTGTGAACCGGCATGATATGTCCTATGAATGTTGGTATATTTTAAAAGCATTTAAATAAATAAATAAATAAATAAATAAGTGTTCTTGGGAGATGCTGGATACTGGGTGCCCTTTGACTTACAAACTGACCAGCATCTCCTTGAATACAGGAAGTGACCCTTCTTTTATAGTTAAACATACAGTATTGTCGAAGTTTCTAGAATTACGTGACTGCCCAAAGACTCATTTACAGAGACACATCATGCTGTTGACATGACAACCTATCCCTGAACTGCCCTGACAAGTTTTCCCAGATGTAGCCGATTTGCCCCCACTCTCCAGATAATCCTTGTGTTCTGTTAATGATCTTGTCCAGTGAGATTTCAACAGAATAGTGCCTGAAGCTCCTGCCGTTGGGTTCTTCGTTGTGACCCATTGAATAGCCCTCCCTTGTTGGTGCCAGTATGTCTACCTGCTCAGGGACATTTTGCAAGTCATGCTCAGAAAGGCACTCAGAGTTCATTCAGCTCTGACAGGCCACAGAACAGCAGAAGCGTTTGGGTATTTTCCTTCTCAATATTGGTTGTCTGATCAGGCATATTCTTCAGTACACTGCTGTGAACACTGGAGTGGCAAAGTAGTGGTATAGAAAGTTTGTAAATACAAATACAAAAATATATTAAGTGGCCCAACTGCGCCACTACATATACCCCGCTAGTCAACCGAGCTGCACAGTGGCTGAAAATGGACCCCCCTGTGCCTTTCACCTCTGCCTTTTACCCTCCCTCATCCTTTTTTCCTCCACCTCTCCTGACCTGAACAGTGACAGCAGCACAGGCAGTGGAGGTCTCTGAGCATGTGCAGCGCTGCCTGCCCCTGCATCTTGCCTCCTTTTGAACAGGAAGCCAGCAGATGGAAGGGAGGAGGTGGGCTGCAGGGACAGGCAGTGCTGCACATACTCAGAGATCCTGCGGCCCCGTTGCTGTCACAGCTGTGTGCACATTCGAACAGCGCTGGTAGGTTGAGAAAAGGGAGCCCTAAGCAATTGGGCCTCTTTAAATTGGCTTCCCCAAGTCTCCCTCATCTGGTGACAGGTGGGAGTCAGACTCTGAAAATGGGAGACTATCACCACATATGGGAGACTTGGCAGGTCTGCCTGGTACTGAGTTTAAATCTCCTTTTTTCAGCTTATTGTCTCTTTGAAGCTACTCCCCTCCCTTCAGATAGTCCCCATTCAGCAGATTCCTCCCACTAAATATCTCTCTGGCCAGTCCTCCACTCTAAACCCCTTCCAGATGATCTCACCCTCTAAATCCCCCCAGTCAATTGCCCATCCTAATCCTTCCAGCCGATCCCTACTTGTAAACAGTTGATGGCTCCCTCCAAACTTCCTCCTCTAGCCAATTTTCCACTCTCAAGCTATCTCCTCCCCTTTCTCATACTCACCCAGCTGGTCCTCCCCCTCTTAAACTCATCCACCCACACGTCAACTTTAAACATTGGTTCTACGAGCCACATTTTGATTTTAAACTAAAGGTTTCAGCTCTAGATGTACTTCCCAGTTTTCTCTTCCTCAGTAGTTCCAGCAAGTCACTTCCCCTTCCAAATCATTGGCCATGTTGCCAAGGCTAATTCATCTGCAGCACAGGCGGATAGTCTCCTCTCTTCCCCACTCTTCTTATTCTGGGGGGAGGTAGAGGCTGATGTCCTTTCATAGCCCTAGGTTGATCTCCTCCCTTCTGCTACGTATCGGGTTGTTTTCGTGTGCCCTTGGGCCTCAGCCCGACCCCAGACGGATCCAGGACCGAACCGAGGGTTGACGGTGTGTTCCGGCATGGCGTGACTACGGTCTTACCCTCTGCCGGGCCTGCAAGCTCCCAATGCCAACAACAAGATGATGTTGGTAGGGGAATGGTCCTCTGACCGTTCTGAGCCCTTTCGGACCTGCCACTTGGATCGGCATGGAGCAGCAGGCCGGCCTGAGGATGAGGGCAGACTGAAACCTTGACACGCAGACATGACACCAAGGTTGGCGGCTCCAGCCGCTAATCCAGGCCGGGGGTTGCGGCCTCTGGCCGCGAAGATGTCATGGACATTGGGGGCGGCTCCAGCCGCGAAGAGGGACATGAGGTGCGGCTTCTGGGCCACGAAGGAAATCAAGTCCGCGGCTCCAGCCGCGAGAAAGGCAAGACACAAGGGCGGCCTCCGGGCCGCGTAAAGGAGGAAAGTCCGCGGCTCCAGCCGCACCGGAAGGCCTGACGTCGGCGGCGACCAGCTGCGTCGGGAACAGCATGGAGGGAAGGTGAGTGCCTGCTCACAGGGATTAGCTCCGCGGGCAGGGTTCATAACACCTTCTCTTGACTTCAGTTTCTTTTCAGCACTGGGCCCCAGTTCTCTTTGCCCAGTGGGCTGGGACCTCAGGCAAGTGCGCAGGATCATTCCATAGGGAAGGAGGATAAACGTCTGGGGCCCTAGGCTCATGGGGTTGGGGACCCACACACATACACAGTCTCTCATTTCCTTCAATCTCCCTTGGCTCACAGTACTCATGCTTGGGATATCCTTGACTGAGGGCACCTTTACCTCTGAAAAAACGTGCTGGACACTCTGGATGATGGTTCAACCGAACTTTATTGCAACCAAAAATACTAAAAATCACAGCAAAAGTTCTCCAGTTAAACTTCACACAAAAATAGAGTCCAAAGTACCTCTTTATCAATTTTAAATGCTGAGTCAGTGTCCCTTCGGATGGCAAATACTAGGACACACCCAACCTTCTAGTTGGTAGGAGGAGAGCAACCCCGATGAAGGTGAGGACTGGGATCTCCTATCTCTTTCTTTGATGGTAAAACTTAGACTTCTGATAGTAGAATGTTCCAAAAAATGTTAAAAATCCAAAAATATTTCTCCCTTCCTCAGTGGGCAAGAACTGGTGGCAAAAATACTTCTCTCTGCTTTTCTCTGTCAGGCCACTGCTGTCACTTCTTAGCTGGGCAAAAAGGAGTCACAGCACCTTCCTGACTTCCCTACACCTATCTCCTCAGGCAGGAGCAGAATCCCAGAAAGCAAAACTCTCAGGAAAAAAAACCTCTCTTCTCTTCCACTCTGCGCAGCCACACTCCTTCCAGACTGGGCAAGGAAAAACGCCTCTTCCCTGGAACCAGGCTGGGTGCCCAGTAAAAGGAATGCTCCCACCACCCTCTCTGCTTCTTTACACTGCAACTCAAAAAGCCAGAGCTGCTATCAGGCTGCGGACCCAACAATGAGAAGCTCTCCCAAAACCACAACTAAAAAAAAACCAAAAAACCCAGAAGATCAAATACCTGCAGCCATACTGACCCTGGTGCAGAGCTGTTCTTTATAGGAAACTGCTGACCAACCCAGGCAAGCCTCTGATGGTCTGCAAACTCTTGCTCTCTAAATCTCAGCTAGGGAGCTAGCGCAAATTTTAGTGAGGGTCATAGAGCAGGCTTCCCAAACCTGTCCTGGAGATGCCACAGCCAGTCAGTTTTTCAGGATATCAGCAATGAATGTACACGAGATAAATTTGCATGTACTGAGTTTCCATGACATGCAAATTTATCTCATGCATATTCATGGAGGATACCCTGGTAACCTGACTGACAGGTGTAGTGAGTGGTAGGATTGGGGTGTTTGCTTTGTGTGGTCATGTGCTGGAATATCAGCTGGATTTGTAGAGTATGGATTTAGGTATGTAGAGTGTGCTACTGAAACTTTACCCATAACTATCTTTGGTCATTTAAAATGTGCATCTGAAACTGATATGAAGGCATTTTAAATCTGCTGTGAAGAAAACTGCATTAGAACTTGTTTGTATTTCTGTTCTTCATGGCATGTTTTTTCACACAGATTTAATATAGATTAGTATGTGTGTGAGTGTGCTGGAAAATAACCTGATTCCAATGATGGGTAAAGCCTGACACCTTATGCTTTTATCAATAGATTTCACTCTGGATGTACATTTTGTATAGATAGAGACTAAACAACCAGTTTGTCCTTTTCCATTTAATGTCATATTTTGCTGTAGCAGTTGGAAAGATCTGTACCTCATTTATTATCAGTTTGTCTGTATCAGAAAAAAGAAAATAAAATCTCATCTGTGTTTCATTTTCCTCTCAGATTTTTCTTCAGTGCTCACACTTGGGAACTATATTACACATCTTCCATGGGCTTAAACGGTGTGCCGCGCACAGTTTTGAAAGTTTGGTTATGAATGTTTTGGGTTTTTTTACCCACACACAGGGAAACACAAATCAAAAATTGCCACAACAAAATGCTGCCACTGGTAAATCCTAGCAAATGTCGCCGACAAAATCAGCAAGCCGGTCTCTGGACCGTTGTCATCTTCATGGACAAGAAGTCTCTCAGCGTCTTCAAACAGTCCAGTGATGATATATATAGACCACAATGTTTATTGTTAAAGAGCTCCTGAGGA
Source organism: Rhinatrema bivittatum (assembly GCF_901001135.1). Taxonomy (NCBI): domain Eukaryota; kingdom Metazoa; phylum Chordata; class Amphibia; order Gymnophiona; family Rhinatrematidae; genus Rhinatrema; species Rhinatrema bivittatum. The sequence continues at coordinate 267,700,266 of NC_042621.1, forward strand.
ACTTTTCTGCAACACATCGGCCGTTGTTGGGCTTTTTTTGAATACCATTTAAGATTGTTGTCTAAGGATTTTTATGTGCTATTTCAGAAAACATTTTCTCTGTAAAATTTTGTTGATAGTCCCCATGCAATAGTCCGAGTGGCCTGTGCAACGCAGGGCACACTGACCAGCTTACTAATTTTGTAGATGACATTTGCTAGGATCTACCAGTGGTAGGATTTTGTTGTGGCAGTTTTTGATTTGTGTTTCCCCGTGTGTGTGTGTGTGTGTGTGTGTGTGTGTGTGTGTGTGTGTGTGTATCTTTTCATGGGTTTCAAGGCTCTTTTTTTTAATTTTTAATGTACAGTTTCTTAAATTCAGGCTCAGTGGTTTACTCAGAATGTTGAAAGCAGATCAAGGAGCTACCTTGTTTAACAGAATGGTTCAGTACCAGATCTTAGTCGTTTGGGATCACATGCAATACCTAAATTACAGTAACAGCAAATTGTGGGGGCTGGCCCTGTGGCTTACTGGCCAGAGGGACTTGGATGCCTTCCCTGGCTCATGGCCTCCATTACTTAGAGGGGGATGCGAGGGATGCCATTGCACAATGGGGACTCCTCCTTTTTGGGTTTAGGGCCCCCTAATTGCAAGTTTCTGGAAGAAACCTTGAGGCACGGCCCTCGTCCGAGGATTGTCACTGCAATGAATAGGCTAAAGTAGGTTGGGGGAGGGGATACAAAATAGGGTTAGGAAAGAAAAAGCGCCCTGCATAGTTGCAGATGAAGGCTCATGGTGGTACTTCCCAACCCTGGTTCTGGCTGAGCCACAAGCCCAGAGAAGCAGGAGAAACGCACTGGGTCTAAGAAATTCACATATCGGGTCCTGGTCTGTGGATGAAGGCAGGAAAGAAGGCAGTCCTGCTATAGCTGTGACATTATTTAACATTTCCAAAAAGGTAGATAGCTTTGAATTTTTAGAAAGATTTATGGGGCTGTTTAAATGTATACATAAGAACATAAGAACATAAGAACATGCCATTCTGGGTCAGACCAAGGGTCCATCAAGGGTCCATCAAGCCCAACAGTGGCCCAACAGTGGCCAATCCAGGCCATAAGAACCTGGCAAGTACCCAAACTTATTTTATGTACTTGTTTGTTTTTATTGAATTTTGAATGTTCTAATTGTACACCGCTGTGATTAATTTTAGTGGATTATAAAAATAAACAAACAACCAGTGGCCTGGGCTGACCGTCTGCATAATAGAGGCCACTGAGGGAATATGGTTCAAAAGACCAATAAATGGATAATTTTATTGGCTTGGAAAAAGGAATCTGTTAGATCCACCTAACAATCTGTTTCCCTTTAGGTTCAGCTTCAGTTTGTAAAACTTTCTCTTGGAGTTCACCCATCCTCCAATTCAGTTGACTTCTAGTATAGGACACTATTTGGTTTTCTTATGCTCTCTCTCACTCTCTCTATGGGTATAGGTGAGATATAGAGTACCAGCAGATGGATAGCTATAAATATACCACTCTTTTATAGACCGCTGATATATAATGCTTGCATCAACAGAAGTTGTTGTTGAATGTTTGCCATTTTGTACTCCTATTGCTCCCCAGGGTCTCTGTTTTACCAGCTGGAGTCAAGGTCTGGACAATCAAGCCGTGAGCAGACAAAGTAAAATGCATTTGTTGACCAGCAAATGTCCCAAATCCCAATTTCAGTAATTCTTTAATGATGGCTATCTGGCTTTTCCTGTAAACAAAGCCCTTCTGTGCAAAGTGCTATATTGATTTAAAATAATATAGAAATTTACAGCACACAGGAGGTGCGACACAATCATTTTCATAGATTCAATATACCAAGAACAACAGAGACTGTAACGAGATGGAACTCATTTTTACTTAAATGTTAAATATTTAAGTGCAACTGGTCCCCCCCCCAGTTTGGTGCTTTATCCATCACTAAAGGGTGGTATTGGTCCGGGTTCAGTCCAGACGGGGAGGAAGAATAATCTCCTGGGGCCCCTGGTTTGTCTATCCAGTCTTTGCTCTCAGTGTTCACAGTGAAGGTAGAAGACTTCCAACAGGTGCCAAACAGTTCAGAGAAGGAGCGATGAAGGCAATAATAGCAACAAAGGTGTATACATGGATTCACAGTAATGTCCAGCCTTACACTTCAACCACTAATAAGGGTAGGAAAATGAGGAAAAAATACTCTCTGGAGTCCAAGAATGATGTCCAAATAAAATAGTCTTTACTGTAACTTAAAAAAGATAATCCAGGCCACAATACCAAAAATCAAGAATAGCATAAAAAATGTAATAGCAATGAAGATTATTGTCAATTTGTCCATCTTAGGTGTTAACTTCCCTCTTACAATGTGGGAAAACTGGAATGGGTATTCCAGCATAAAGTCAATCACCAAATAGAAGAAAATTCCCAAGCACAAAAACTGCAGGACAACTGTCCCCACATACAAAACAATCCAACTTCAATTGGTCCAAGTTTTAACTTTTCTTCAAATTAGCAAAAATGTATTTATTTGCTTGTTACATTTATTATCTGCAATATCCAACTTTGTTGGCTCTTACTGTCTCAATGAAGTATAGCCCTTTGAGTCTTTATATCAAAAAGTATCAAGATCTTTTTACTCTTGCTTCTTCAGGTTATTCAGGCAATCAGATCCTTGCCCCAGTCCTCTAGGATACTGTCAAACTGGTCAAGTCAAAGTCCAAAATATCTTTAAAAGTCCTTCAATATTAAAACGCAAAGGTACATCCAAATGGTGCCCCAATCTCCTCTCTCCTCGTAGATCCTGAGGAGACCCAAAGCAGTGGGCTACAAACCAGGAGACCAGGGTTTGAGTCCTGCTGTTGCTCCTTGTGGCCTTGGGCAAGTCACTTTACCCTCCATTGTCTCAGGTACAAAACTTAGGCCTGGATTTAACAAAATGTGATAAGTACTGCATGTGATAGCAAAAGGGGTGTGTTTTATGCTAATATACAGTTTATTGCAATTTGTGCTAATTACCTATGCAAAGAGCTAAATTAGCTTAACATTTTCAGACTTTGCAATAAGTGCCATACCTGTTGTATTTCCTGCATGCAACCACTGAGAGAGAGAGAGAGAGAGAGAGACTAGCCATAATGTCCTTGCCCTAGATAGGTATTTGTATCCCTATGGGAGGCCCACCTAGTAACTCGAGATGAGGTTTAGGTATTAGTGTAGGGGGTTAGAGGCCACTTTGACATTCAACGACAGAACAGTGGTCTCTTGTGAAGATTTGATGACCTTCGGAGTGAGAAACTCATTCCAAGATGATATTTGTGCAAGGTTCTCTCAACCTAGCTTGATGGACTCAGCTGGTGCTCCAGGAGCTTTAAACATACTAAAACAGGCCTTTCCGGAGACATCACAAAATGCACTAACTCTATCACACAGCTTAAAACTACTGAAAAAGGTGTAGTTAAAATCAGCATTAAGTCTGTGCAATAGCACTTGCAGACTGGTAAGCCCACTCCTGCCCCTAACTCCTCCTCTTTTTCAGATTTGCATCGCACCATACGATATGGTGCTATCGCATGCGAAAACGCCTTACCGCATTTTGATAAATGACCCCCTTAGATTGTAAGCCCTCTGGGGATAGAGAAATACCTACAGTACCTGAATGTAAACCGATGTGATATCTCAGATTGAATGTCGGTTTATAAAAATAAATAAATAAATAGTGTAAAACCTGAAGCAATCACTTACTTTCCTTTCCACTACTTCATTCAATCCACTGCTTCCTTGCGATTCTGAAGAAATCTCTATCTCCAGACCTCAACCCTCTCTTAGCTCCTGGGAAATATATACCCACGATGCCATACCCCAAAAAGGTGGGAGGAATCACAAATATATAAACCCCCTCCTACAGCTACTAAATATTCCAATTGCAAGGGAAATATTAGTGAATGTTTGGACCCCCATCACACTGGTAATAACTTCTAACACATAGGACACAAACTATCAGAGCATATAGAGCGATATTTATTTGTTTGTTTTCAGGTTCTTATATGCCACCCATATCGGGTTCCATGCTGGGCGGTTTACAATATCGAAATAAAAGCAAGCAATACACAAAAATAGCAACAGTTTGTCCATACAAGACAAGGCAATAAAATATAGCAAAACAGAGAAAACCAGCAATAAGAATTGGACACGGGGAGTAGGCAAAAGTTTAAGTGAAAGCCAGCTGGAAGCAGTGGGCCTTCAGCTGCTTCCTGAATGTATGGTAATCAGCAGTGTTTCTGAGGGACCCGGGTAGAGCATTCCACAGAGGGGCCCGCAGTAGAAAAGGCCCTGGCACAAATGGTAAGGCTTAATAGTGGGGACTACTAACAGTCCCTTATCTGCAGATCTTAATGGGCGATGGGAAAGACGCTGCACTAGTTTATTATTAGCCAGATAACAAGGACCCTTGGCGTGAAGAGCTTTGAAAAACCAAACTGATAACTTTGAACTGTACCCGGTACTTTACTGTCAAGGCATTTCATTTAGAGGCCCAGTGAAGTTGCTTGAGTACGGAAGAGATGTGCTCTCCGATAGGATGAGAGACAATCAGACGTGCTGCAGCGTTTTGTACTAACTGAATTGCCCCAATCGTGTCTTGAGGCAGCCCAATGTAAAAGAAAGTAACAGTGGTCCAAGGTGTTCAGGATGAGTGCCTGAACTACTGTTCTGAAATCGGCCATGGGTAAGAGGTGTTTCAAAGGACGGAGGGATCAAAGCTTGAAAAAGCGCTGACCTGATGATGGCTTTGGATTGGGGCTTAAAGCAAAAGGTGGGGGTCTAATAGGACCTGTGTTGTTTTCAATGTACGTGTGCTGTTTCAGGATGCGCTGTTTTATTTCGTTTTCTGTGTGTGCTAAATTTCACAGAGTTCAGTCTCGACATGTTCTTCCTCCATCGCCTTCCCATCCCTTCTCCCACCAGCAGGAGACCTAAGAGAGAAGCTTCTTTTACTTGCTGTTACCTCCTCTGCCGCCATCATGACATGGGAGAAGAACCAGTGGAGAGAGAAAGAGGGAGAGACACACACAACAGCTGCTTCTCTCTCTCTCTCTCTACCTCACTGGTGCCTTTCGAAGATTTAGATTCAGGAAACTTTATTGTCATCACAGTTTGTAGATGTGTTTCCAAAGTAATGCATAGGGATGATTAATTTTATAATAGTGTAAGTGTTTAGTCCCAAGAGTACACAATCACATTTATAACCTCAGGGGCTGCTCTGGCTACCCGACTCTTTCCCAGCTTGACTCTTGATCCCTGGGTGGGGGAGGGGGGTGTGAATCTTTCTGTAGGGGGAGCCTCTCGTCTACGGCCCAGGCAATGAAAGAAACTTTAGTGTGTCCCTTGTGTGTATTTGTAGCTGTGACATCCCCTGGAGTGAGATGCTATGAATAAACAGACAGGACCAGGTGCTGGGTGTTAAATAATAATTTACTGACTGGCTTAAGGCAAATAAAAATCCATCTTTAAATACTTACTTATTTATTATTTATTTAAATGTTTTATATACCATCATTCCATGTGAGAATCACTAGTTCATAACGGTTTACAGGAAAAACATTCATAAATAAAATTAGTGTTACAATGTGGATAGACATTCATGTGCAGTTGCAGATGATGTCTTTACAGATAGAGTGTTTCACAGTGGGTAGGTGTCCTTTTCTTTCAGCACACTGGTTGAGCTTCCCATGGTGATGTAAACTGTGCACTCAAAGCTCTTCCAGCGGCTTATCCGGGATTCCTAAGTCAAGGATCCCCTACTAGCATAGTAAAATCCTACCTTACAGTCCAGCGACTTCCTGAACACCCAGCCTTGTGTCTTGGTCCCAAATTAGTGGAGATTTGGATGGGGGGTCTCCTCGCTCTTCCTTGACTCTATTAAGCGGATCTGAAAGGGTGACTCCTCAGTTTGAAAAGTCTTTGGGTGGTGCCTGCTGATCCAGCCAGGCTCCCAGTGAAGAGGGGTGGCTTAAAACCTCTTCACAACAAAAAGTGTATTTTCCTTCTTGAAACCACAGGATATATTTTCGTCATGAAAAAATCTCACTCAGAAAGATCTGTCACCGGTCTTGCTATATAGGGAGTAGAGTGGTGTGCACGGGTCTTTAATCCTCTGGCCTGAGAGCCTTTTTGCCTCAAAGGGAAATCTGGCAAAAATCTATCTTACTGACCTACGTACTTAGGGATCCTCTGGCAGGTTGTGCACAGAGGCCAAAAAGGGGATTGGCCTCTGTGGAGGACTAGTGTTTTTGAAAGACTTGAGTCTAATTTTAAATTGCACACATAAAAAAATAAAAAAAGAATTTTGAGCAAGAGCTTGCCACCGTTTTCCATGTATGAATGAGCTGTTCGAGTGGCCTTTGCAATGCAGGGCGTGCTGTCTGGCTTGCTGATGTGCAAACATGTTACTAATTAGTATTTATTTCATCTCACCAAAGACTGTTCTTGCATATAAGTATTGGCATTGTGTTTTCCCTGATTACATTTGGGTTAGTGCTGAGTCATTGCCAACAACACACAGCTTTCTGACTACCTGGAAGACCACAAGATCCTACACCCTTCGCAATATGGTTTCTGGAAATCACGCAATACGGAAACCCTCCTCATCTCACTAACAGACCATATTATTATGGGGTTAGATAAAGGACATTCCTTTTTACTAGTCTTGTTAGACATTTCGGCGGCTTTCGACACCGTCAATCACACCATCCTGTTGGATCGTCTAGCAGATATCAGCATCTCGGGATCTGCGTACAACTGGTTCAAGTCCTTCCTCAGTAATAGGACTTACAAAGTCAAAATCAATAATAAAGAGTCTCCCCTAACAAAATCTAATCTTGGCGTACCACAAGGATCTTCTTTATCCCCAACCCTCTTCAACATATACCTCCTCCCCCTCTGCCAAATGTTAACAGATCTCAATCTAATTCATTATCTGTACGCAGACGACGTACAGATTCTAATCCCCATAACAGATTCAATAGCAAAAGCGCTCACCCATTGGAATAACTGCCTACTTTCCATCACCAATCTACTCAATAGCTTAAACTTGGTCCTTAACGCTTCTAAGACAGAGCTTCTCCTCATCTCCTCAAATGATAATATCCATCAACAAACATCATTCAACGCTCACATCACATGTAAACAGGTGAGAGATCTTGGGGTGATTCTAGACAACCGACTAAACCTCAGGAAAATGGTCAACACAACAACGAAAGATTGCTTTTACAGATTACAGGTCCTAAAACGACTTAAACCTCTCTTATTCTTCCACGATTTCAGGACAGTCCTCCAAGCGTTACTGTTCTCCAAAATAGACTACTGCAGCGCCCTGCTACTAGGACTTCCCAAATCCTCTACTAAACCGCTGCAGATGATTCAAAATGCGGCAGCAAGATTGTTAACCAGTACCAGCCGCCACGATCACATATCACCCATTCTCAGGAATCTACATTGGTTACCAGTAAATTACAGAATTCTTTACAAATCAATCACCTTAATCCATAAAACTATCCATCATCAACTTCAACTTGACCTGGAAATACCTCTTAAACTCTATTCTTCTATCAGACCAACTAGAGACATGTACAAAGGCACTCTGAATGTTCCCCCCACTAAAGCCTCACGCCTCGCTATGACCAAAGACAGAGCCTTTTCAATAGCAGGCCCATCGATCTGGAACAGTATCCCATCAAACCTCAGACTGGAGCCATGCCTTTTAACTTTCAGAAAAGGACTTAAGACCTGGCTCTTTCAACAAGCCTTCCCTGAACCAGACAATCAATAGTTGGCCTTCATTGTTACTCGGTCTGGCACTCCATTTTTCAATGAAGGAATAAATGGACTCTGAGTCATTAAGGTTAAAACACCGTCTAAGTTTTTAACTTGTACTTTCTATGGTAAAATTTCTTTTACCGGCCTATCTTCCTTCCAGCTTGTTGCAAGCTTCCAAGTTCTCTCCCCTTGTTGATTGTAATTTTTGACTTATTCCTACTTATTGTTATCTTTCGTTTACGTGGATTTGTTACTCTTGTTGTTTTTCCCTTTTGTTAATCTGTAAACCGATCCGATATGGTAATTTACTATGAAGGTCGGTATAAAAAACTGTTAAATAAAATAAATAAATAACATGGCTGCCAGCAGGACCTCCAAGCCATAAGAGCTTGGAGGACTCAGGTAGCATGGAACAGAGCTCACTGAGGGCTCCTGCTGGCAGGAGGGTAGAACTGAAGCCAGTGTCCATACAATGGACACTTTTGGAGGTTTGAGGGTAGAGAATGGGGATTTGGCCCATGATTATAAGCAGGGGATGGGAGGGGGGGGGGGGGGGAATCTGAGCATTGCTGACTGCTACGTTTCTTTAGCCTGGAGAGTGGAAGGGAAAAGGGATTAGGCACAACTCAACTACCTGCTTTTTTACCTTGCAGATGGGAGGGAGGGGGGATGGGGTAACACTGGCCTGCTAGTTTCTTTTTTCAATATTTAAAAGCCTGGTAAGCAGCAACGTTACCCAGATAAATTTATCTGGTAACTTTACCTGGATATTCAGCAGCACTTATCCAGGAACTGTATGAGTGCCGCTGAACATATTCGGATAAAGTTATCCAGAGAAAGTTATCTGGGTAACTTTGTTGCTCATCCGGCTGATTAATAAGGACTCTAAGTAGATAACTGAGGCAGTGGGAGATAAAGGTCACAGCTCATTGATCTAACCACTGGGCCAATCTTTCCCTCCCCTCCCACCTTAATTTTAAATGGGAATCATTTACATTTATATTTTCATTGCTCAGTAAGAGAGATACTGTGAACTTGCAAAATTACTGAGAATTGCAGCTCCACTTTTTTTTTTTGGTCGTTACTTATGGTGCTGTCATTATGAGGCTATATATTCATCATAGTTTTCTCATGTAACATAATTGGACTACATTTGCCTATTTTTGTTATACACTTACCAAAATGGTGCTATGCTAAGAATGCACAAGGTTGGCATTGCCCCTTCAAAGTGTAATAAGTAAATTACTGAATTTCTGGGCATAACATTTCCTGAATAAAGTATTCTGATGCATGCCCTTTGCAAGTAATTTGTGGTCATGCCATTATCAGACTTTTTTGTGATTATCCAGAAAGAGAATCATAGAAATTTTCCTGAGGTGGTTCAGCAGAGATGACAATCATTTGGCATTCATCTATTGAGAGTGCTTGTGCGGGACAGAATATAGACAGCACTGGGTCTGCTGCAACTTTTTGTGATTTCTAAAAAGCTATAATGAATCTTGGAGTTAAATGGCTATCATCATATGTGACTTGTAGAAATTATACCAAAAGAAAGAAAGAGAAAATAAATTGGACTTTTTACCTCACACAACAGTTTCTCTAGTTCAAGGTCCTTCTCAGAAAACAGTAGTTGATAGGAGTAAATCATATTTTTGTAAAATACTGTCAAAGGCATTTCATTTAGAGGCCCAGTTAGTTAAGAGCATTCTTTTAGAAAGATAGTTTGAGAGCTCATATGATTTATTTATTAAACTTTTCAAATCATTTCTCTTCTGCTCCAGGCGATGTATGAAAACATCAGAAATATATAAAATTGTAAAACGTCATAGAAATAAAATATAATTGTAAAATAAATAAGGAAAATAAAACATAATCCAGGAAAATAAACTCTAAAAGCTGTATCCCAGAATCCATTACAATAAAACCAAAACTGAAAACCAGTCCATAGAATAGGACCTGAATCCTGAAGAACTCATCTGTATAGCTAAGAAGAGATTAGTTAAAGGCTTCTAGAAAAACAGACTTTCAAAAACCATCTAAATTAAAAAAAAAAAAATTTCTCCAATCTTCACTCCTTTGGAAAGGAATTTCAAAGAATGGAAACAGTGCATGTAAAGGTTTGAGATTTGATTCTGGTCAGCCTGAAATTTCTGTACCACAGACTACATTAAAAAAAAAATCACACACTGACCTCAAATAGTGACAAATAATAGATAATCTGAATCCTGACTGTACAAAGCCTTAAATCCAAGACAGATTATTTTAAAATGTATTCTGTACTGAATTGGAAGCCAATGAAGTTTGGTCAGAACTGGAGAAGGACGATCCCGAGCTCCAGAAACAGAAATCACACTTGTACCATCATTTTGGATCATCTGCACACCTTTCAGAGACTTTAGAGAGAGCTCCATAAATAATGAATTACAATAATCTATTGGAGCAATGACTAAAGATTGGACAACCATTTGAAACTATGAACCAGATAAATATGGTTTCAGTGAGAGTACAAGACACAACTTATACCAAACTTTTCTACAGAGTTTGATATGTGTTGAGATGGGATTCCAAGATTACCCCAAGCTTTTAGCCGGAATGTTTAAAGAATGGATAGATCCATCCAAAATAATCTGAGATTAACCCTGGCTTTGCTTACCACAAGCTTCTCTGTTTTGGAAGCATTCAGAGCCATCTTGCAAGATTTCATCCAGGAAGACACAGCTTTAAGACAGTCATTAATAAGGCCCACCAATTTGACCAAGTTATTATTAATGGGACTATAAATCTGAATAAGAACCCAAATACATCTGAATAAGAACCCAATAACATCTAATTTATTTATATTCTGCTTTTCAGACACTTCAGAGTGGATTGCGTGCAGGTACCATACGCATTTCTCTATTCCTAGAGGACTCAAAATTTATTTTTTTAATGTGAGGCAATGGAGGGTGAAATGATTTGCTCAAGGTCACAAGGAGCAGCACTAAGATTTGTACCTGATCTCCCTGGTTTATAGCCCACTGCTCTAACCACTAGGTTACTCCTCCACATCATGAAGACAGACATTAAAAAGTAGGGGGGATAGGATCACTCTCTGGGGTACCCCACAATGCAGAGGGTGGGAGGGAAGTTCTTCCTTTCTATAAAATAACCTGGTAATGATTCACCAAAAAAGATTTAAATCATTAGGCAATTTCAACTCTGACATCAAGCATTGTGAGCTTAGCCTATAAGATTGTATGGTCCATAGTGTCGAAGGCTGAGAAATTTATTTATTTCTTTGTTTTTTATATACCGACATTCAACTTAAGTCATCACATCGGTTTACATATAACAAATTAAAAAAGAAAAGGTTACATTGTGATAAATAGTAGAGAGTAGATAGATAAAAAATAGAGGGAGAATTAATTAAAGAGGAGGGGAAATAAATAAAGTATGATTTGCAAACATTAAATAGAGTGGTGATGATGATGATGATGATCCTTCTTATTATGATGGGTATGCTTTCTCAAAGAGCCATGCTTTTAATTTTTTTTTTTTAAGTTTGTGATGATGGCTCAATTCTTAGTTCAGTGGGGAGGGTGTTCCATAAAAGAGGCCCGGTCAATGAGAAAGCACGTTCTCTTGTTGAGTTGAGGCGGGTTAATTTTGGGGAGATAGTTGCAAGGAGTCCAACAAAATCAACAAAAAAACACTTTCATCCTTCTAATCCCAATCTTACATCATCTACCATGTTAACCCACACTGTTTCGGTGCTAAATTTAACTCTTAGAGCCAGAAACTGGGAAGGATCAAGAAAAATATTAGAGAAATGTATTCAGTAGACTCAAAACAACTCTCTCCAGCTATTTGGGGAAAATGGTAAATTTGTCACTGGTCTGTAATTATCAATTATCCATATAAGGAGTCACCATTCAGGACAAGGATCTAGGTGTCATTGTTGATAACACGTTGAAATCTTCTGCTCAGTGTGCAGCAGCATATATCAAATCAACACTGCACTAAGGGAGCAGTTAGTATCCAATTTGATTCCACATAAAACTAACTGTATTAATTGGTCATAAGTTACCTCTTATTGTTACTGGCTGTTAAAATTCTACTTTATTAATAATTCCAACAATATTTATAATTAAGAGACAAAGACCTCAAAACTGGTAAAAAAAAAAAAAAGGGTCTAGATGACCACTAATTTTGTAACCAGTATGTTCGATCACTGGTCTTTATGGTCTCCTGTTTTTTTGATTTTTTATAAAAACATAATTGCTTCCCACTTCTTTCGGGAAATAAATGTCAAAAGGTCTTTTGTTGCGGAGTATCCCGTCTGACAAAAATGCGCCGATATCACGGCAATGCAATGATAATTTGAAAATGCTGTTTTCCAGCCCAATTCTGTTTTAGCTGGATTACAATATTATGTCACAGCTTTACTACTCCGGCAACTTATGCTCTCATTATAAGCCCATAAACTTTGTATCTTTTGGCTTCCAAACAGAATGTGTTGTGGTTTCAGAAACTGTTTAAAACTGAAACCTGCCCGACATCATAAAAAACAGCACTTGCCTTAAACTCGTTGCAGTTTTTCCATTTTTTCAACAAGTCTGTGCTACATGTAACTGCCAAAAGCACTTATCTGAAACTTGTTACGATTATTCAAAGGCCGAGAGAGGAACAACCCGCCCTGAGGAAGCATTAGGCGAAACGTTAGGGTTGGCGGTGATGTGCGGCACAGACTTGTCGGGCAGGATTCATTTTTGTCAGACAGGATACTCCGCAACAAAAGACCTTTTGACATTTATTTCCCCAAAGAAGTGGGAAACAATTATGTTTTTATAAAAAATCAAAAAAACAGGAGACAATAAAGACCAGTGATTGAACTTACTGGTTACAAAATTAGTGGTCATCTAGACCCTTTTTTTACCAGTTCTGAGGTCTTTGTCTCTTAATTATAAATATTGTTGGAATTATTAATAAAGTAGAATTTTAACAGCCAGTGTGCAGCAGCAGCCAAGAAAGCAAATAGAATGTTAGCTATTACTAGGAAAGGAATGAAAAATGAAACAGAAAATATCATAATGCCTCTATATCAGTCCAAAAGGGGAAAGCTGACAGTCACTCAACAGTGCATGGTTCAGAGGAATGTATCTTTGAAGGATACTAATGAAACAGGAGAGTTACGACATCCCAACAGAGAGATTCCAAAAAAAGAAAACGTAGTCCATGCGCCTATAAGTAAAGAGTCACCTGAGCTAAAGAATTCCAAATTATCCCTATCAACTGATAAGCAGATTGTTATTACAAACAAAAAATGCTAGAAGTCTTAAGAAGTAAGATGGGAGAGTTAGAGTGTATAGCAGTGAATGATGACATAGACATAATTGGCATCTGAGAGACCTGGTGGAAGGTCAATGGGACAATGGGACAGTGCTATATCAGGGTACAAATTATATTGCAATGATAAGAAGGATCAATTTGGTGAAGGTGTGGCATTTTATGTCTGGGAGGGTATAGAGTCCAACAGGATAAAGATCATGCAATAGACTAACGGGTAAATTTTTAAAAAGTTGCGTGCGGGGAAAATGGGGGTTATGCAAGTGGCCGGGCCTTGTGTGCGCTGCGTACATCTTCAAAGGGACCCAGTCACACACATAACCCTCGTTACGTGCCGAAGTGCCAGGCCCAGATAAAGGGGCGGTCTAAGGGGGCAGGGAAGGGCGGGGCTGTAGGTGGCCTGTACAGTGCCCATTTGCCGCTGTACAGGGGAAGGGAAGCTGGCACGCGCAAGTTGCTACTGCTCTGTTGGAGCAGTAAGCAACAAAACAAAAAAATATAACGGTAGGAGAAAGGGTTTAGTGGTTGGGGAGGAGAGGAGAGGGGAAGGGGAAGGGGAAGGGAGGTTAGGGTAGGGGGTAGGGAACTGAGGAAGCCCGGGATGCATTAAGTAACAAAATATTTTCTCTTATTAGTTTTAAATGTACAACTCAGTAACTTCATTGAACGTCCCTAGTCTTGTACTTTTTGAAAAAATAATCAATCAATTCATGTTTACTCGTTCCATTCACAATTATTTTATACACCTATATCATATCTCCCTTCAGCCGTCTTTTCTCCATCCCCTATATCGTATTGGTCTCTCTTTTCTAATTCTGCTATATCTTTTTTGAAATGTGGTGACCATAACTGCACACAGTAATCAAGGTGTAGTCATAAGAACATAAGAAATTGTTGTACTGGGTCAGACCAAGGGCCCATCAAGCTCAGCATCCTGTTTCCAACAGTGGCCAATGCACGCTACAAGTACCTGGCAAGTACCCAAACACTAAGCAGATCCCATGCTACTGATGCCAGTAATAGCAGATGCTATTCTCTAAGTCAACTTGATTAATAGCAGTTATTGGACTTCTCCTCCAAGAACTTATCCAAACCTTTTTTAAACCCAGCTACACTAACTGCACTAACTATATCCTCTGGCAACAAATTCCAAAGCTTAAATGTACATTGAATGAAAAATAATTTTTTCTGATTAGTTTTAAATGTGCTATTTGCTAACTTCATAGAGTGCTCCCTAGTCCTTCTATTATCCGAAAGAGTAAATGACCGATTCACATCTACCCGTTCTAGACCTCTCATGATTTTAAAGACCTCTATCATATCGCCCCTCGCCATCTCTTCTCCAAGCTGTATAGCCCTAACCTCTTCAACCTTTTCTCATAGGGGAGCTGTTCCATCACCTTTATCATTTTGGTCGCCCTTCTCTGAAACTTCTCCACTGCAACTATATCTTTTTTGAGCTGCAGTGACCAGAATTGTACACAGTACTCAAGGTGCGGTCTCATCATGGAGCGATACAGAGGCATTATGACATTTTCTGTTTTATTCATCCCTTTCTAATAATTCCTAACATTCTGTTTGCTTTTTGGACTGCCGTAGCACACTGAGCAATTTTGATTACCTCACTCATCACATTCCTTTCCAGATCATTTATAAATATATTTAAAAGCACCAGTCCAAATACGGCACTCCATGGTTTACCCTTTTCCACTGAGAAAATTCACCATTTAATCCTATTCTCTGTTTCCTCTCTTTTAACCAGTTTGTAATCCATGAAAATTACATCACCTCCTAATCCCATGACATTTTAGTTTTCTTAGAAGCCTCTCAGGAGGACTTTGTAAAACGCCTTCTGAAAATCCAAATACACTACATCTACTGGTTCACCTTTATCCACATTTTTATTAACCCCTTCAAAAAAATGAAGCATATTTGTGAGGCAAGACTTGCCTTGGGTAAATCCATGCTGACTGTGTTTCCATTAAACATGTCTTTCTATATGCTCTGTGATTTTGATATTTAGAATAGTTTCCACTGTTTTTCCCAGCAGTGAATTCAGGTTCAGTGTTCTATAGTTTCCCTCATCACCCCTTTATTTATTTATTTAAGGGTTTCTTATATACCGAGGCACGTTTGCAAAACATCACCTCGGTTCACAGTGTAACATAACTTAGCAACAAGCTTTACAATAATATTGGGGTTACATTGGTCACCCTCCAGTCTTCAGGTACAATGGATGATTTTAATGATAGGTTACAAATTTTAACTAATAGATCTGAAATCTTCAGAACCCTGGGATGCATACCATCCAGTCCAGGTGATTTGCTACTCTTTTTTTATTTATTTTATTTAAGGTGTTTTGTATACCGTCATTCGGTTTCGCCATCCTAACGGTTTACATACATCGGTTTACATAGACATGCGTTAATTGTAGAGAAATTATTTACATCGTTTAGATCTAAAAGTTCATTTTGATAACTTATTACATATACCGAACTCTTGCATACTTCAACGTGTTACTTTTTGCAGGAAGGTTTCTTACACGCTGTTGTTACTTGGTTGGTGATTTCTCCTTTTTTGCATTGTGTTGCGCTTTTTGTATTGTGTGCTGTTTGTTTGAGTGATTCTGCTTATGCTCTTGTGAATAGCCAGGTTTTTAATTCTTTTTTGAAAATTTTAATGCTTGGTTGTGTTCTTAATCCAGTTGGTAGTGAATTCCATAGTTTTGGGCTGGCGATGGATATGGCTCTTTCACTTGTTGATTTTAGTCGCGTGATTCTTGCATGAGGGATTTTTAGAAGGCCTTTGTTCTTTGATTGTAAGTTTCGTTTTGGATTGTGAGTTACAATGTATTTGCTTAGCCAGTTGCTTTGTTGTCCCATGACAATTTTATGCAGTGTTGTCATTACTTTGTATACTATTCGGTATTTTATCAGAAGCCAGTGTAAAGAGATTAGTATTGGTGTGATGTGCCCCTGTGTTTTTGCTCCAGTCAGAATTTTTGCAGCTGCGTTCTGCAATATTTGACGTGGACGTATAATAGAGATTGGTAGACCAAGAAGAAGGGTGTTGCAGTAGTCTAGGTTAGAGAAAATGAGTAGTTGTAGAACTGTTCTAAAATGATCTTGCACGAGGAAAGGTTTAAGACATCTGAGTGTCAGTAATTTGTGGTATCCTTCTTTAATCCTGTTGGTTATGTGTGTTTTGAATGATAGTTCCTTGTCAATGGTGATACCTAGATTTCTTGTATCGATGACCGGTGTTATTACAGTCTTTTGGGTATCTGTTATGAGTGGTTTCATGAGGGCGTTGTTGTTCCTTTTGTCTAGAATGACTATTTCCATTTTGTCTATGTTTATTATTAGTTTCATTTCGTTTAGTTGCTTTTTTATTTCTGTAAGGTAGATAGAAGTTCTGTCGTATGTATCTTGTAGAGTTTTCTGTATAGGGACCAGTATTTGAATATCATCAGCGTATAAGAAATATGTCAGTCCAAGGTGTTCAAGTGCGTCTCAACCGTCTTGCAGTCAGAAGACAGTTGAGATGCCGATCCAGATGAGAATGATGTGTTAAAATTTCTGGTCAAATGCCCCTGAGGAAGCACTACGTGTGTGAAACACGGCTGTGTTGGGCGCTTGAAAATTCCTGGACTGGGATAATTTTATAAAAAACTTATAAAGAAAAACTTAGAAAAAAAGCATTTTGAATAAATTTGATTGAAGGTGAATGATAGAGAAGACCGGTTGGTTTTGATTGAAACACAGCGACAGGCTTGCTGACTTCATGGAGGCTATTTGAAAAATTGATTGTTGTGTTCCCATTTTTTGATTGCTATATTATTGCTTGGGTAACCTTGACGACTCTATTGACTATTGTGGTAATTGAAATCTCCCATTATTACTGCACTGCCAAATTGGTTAGCTTCCCTGATTTCTCTTAGCTTTTCATCATCTGTCTGACCATTTTGGCCAGGTGGACAGTAGTATACTCCTATCACTATACTCTTACCCAACACATATGGGATTTATACCCAAATAGATTCTACTGAGCATTTAGGGGTAGATTTAATACATGCGCGCACGCTTTCCGGCACACACATGGATGCGCCGATTTTATAACATGCGCTTGCTGGCGGGTGCATGTTATAAAATCGGCAGGCTATGCACATGTGCATACGGCGCGTGCAAGGGGGGGTGGAATTAAGCAATTTTCACACTGATTAAGCTCTGGAATTCATTGTCAGAAGATGTGGTGAAAGTTGCTTTTGTAGCTGTGTTTAAGAAAGGTTTGGACAAGTTCCTTGAGGAAAAGTCCATTAATCATTATTAAGATAGAGTTACAGAAATGCACTGCTTATTGGGATAAGCAGCATGGAATCTATCTACACCTTTGGATCCTACCAGATACTTGTGACCTAGATTGGCCACTGCTAGAAACAGGGCACTGGGCTTGATGGACCATTGGTCTGACCAAGTATAGAAAATCTTATGTTATTATGTAACTTGGGGGGGTCATTTATCAAAGGCTTATTGCACGCGATACGGCCGGATCGTGTGCGATAAGCCTCTATTGCTTGCAAAAAGGGTCTTTTCGCATGCGATAGAATGCAAATTAGGGGGAGGGGATAGAGTCGGTGGTGTCTTCACTGCCAGCAATAACGTTACTAACATTATCGTCGGCAGTAGCACACCGAATAGCACCACCTTTCACGGTGGCACTATTCGATACGAAAACCAGCAGCCAGCGCACCACCGTGGTGCAAAGGCTGCAGGCTTTCACAGGCCCGCCCCCCCCCCCCCCCCTCCGTCCCCTGTTTTCGCAAAATCCATCATTCTGCGAGGAATGATGAATCCAGGCCTTGGTTATAATCAAAAGTAATGTAGTTTATTCTGCAGGGGTTTAAATGTAGTCTGTTTAAAGGACTCAGGAAGAGAGGCCTCCCTCAATTGTGTATTAATGATAGTTGTCAATGTGTCAATAAAGATGTTCCCTGCTAACTTAATTAGTGTTGATAGGAGTCCAACATACAAGTTGAAGGTTATGCCATATTCAGAAAGGCTACTACCTCAATGTTATTATCTGGTTTAAACTCTGACCAGAAATATGGTACAGAAGAGAACCTCTCACTTTCATTAATCAAAAATATTTCACAGATTCTTCCACAGATCGAGATGAATGTTAAGTATTCTGGGCTTAGTCATGCATTGTTCTGACCCAGTGTGGCATTTCTTGTGTTTTCTGTTCTTTTGAACGCTGTGAAGTTCAGGAATTGCTTTGAATTTACATAAAAGCCATCATCACTGCCAAGATCATTAATCAGCAGCTCAGGCTTTACTTCTGTATCATTGGTGTCTAAACCTTCAGGCCATGCATCCAAAGGAAATCCCCATAAGACATAGAAGTGGGGCAGAAGCTGAATGTAATTAATATAAAAATAAAATGCGGAACAGATTGTATTTTGTTGATCTTTAAAAAACAAAACAAAACTTAATGAAATGATCGCCTATGCTTGCGGCATCTTCTGAAAATATAATTTAATATCATTTACTGTAAAACCTGTTTAAAGTAAACTATACTCAGCACTTCAAAACTATTCTGATGGAACTCCTCCCTAAAACTCCTTCTATCTATTTTTTTTTTTTTTTTTTTATTATATAGGTCAGGGCTGGTGCTGGTCTTGACCTTATTCTCCCACCCTCACCCCTACTCCCCTGCTCCCTGGTCTGGTACAAGTTTTTACAATTTTAAATCTCCACGGCTCTCCCCCTTTCCCTCCACCCCCCCCCCCCCCCCCCCCCCCATCCTTACCCTCCTGTCCTTCTTGTACCTCAATTTTAACTTAATCTTCAGCCCAGAATACAGTAGCGATCTACCACTTCTGCTGTTGCTAAGCAGCTATGATGGAAGTTCTCAGGCACATCTGAAATTAGCCTAACAAGTCATCTGGCTAACTCCAAATATCAGAGTTAGCCGGATAAGTTATTTGACTAACTCAACCCCACCCTGGAATGCCCCCAACACACCTCTTAGCTATTTGGCTAAATCCTAGCTGGATAATGACTTATCTGGCTAACTTTTATTAAATTTATTTATTTATATTTATTTAAATTCTTTTAATATACCAATGCTCAAGACCAGGTCTTATCGTACCGGTTTACAATAAACTAGGGGGAACCAGTTAACAGAGCAAACAAAAGTTACATTATAACATTATAACATTATAACTTTTACCTGGATAAACAAGGAAAATATTCAAAGCTATCTATTTAGAATGATAACAAGTGAGTTATCCATCTAAATGTCTTTGAATATTGAACTTAGGATAATCACAATGAGCAGGCATGAGATTCTTTTTCATGCAATGGAGATAATGCATGCAAATGCATCTCATGAATATTATTTATTTATTTTATTTAAATTCTTTTAATATACTGATGCTCAATACAAGTCTTATCGTACCGGTTTACAATAGAACTAGGGGGAAAAAACCACATTAACAACTATAGAGAAGACAAAGTTACAATAAACAGGGAGCATAAACTTGGGCGTTAGGAGAGAGGAAGAAGAAGTTCAAACGAATACAACTGGAGAGTAATATAGTTAAGCAGCGAACAGTATATTGTGTATTAATGTTGAGCAGTGAACAGTTGAGCAGCGAACGAATATTCAGTGTGGATCTCTTGAAAACCTAACTGGGTTGTTGCACTCGTGGATTGGAGTTGTCTACCTCTGATGTAAAGTATAAAAAAGTTTATAAACTAGAAGGATAGGTAATATGACAGAATGACCTTGAAATCCCATACCATAGCCTTCAGTTGCCATAATTGACTTTGGGACAACATATATATATATAATTCACTTTTAGTGAATACTAAAAAATAATTGCTGTCCATTTCCTGAGAGACAACAGTCACTTGGCAGTAAATGAATGTGGTATTTTTTCACAATTCAAGAAAATCAAGGACTTTAATGTCATGAGGTGCAGGGCTGGATTCGAGGTACACCACCTGAGGAGCCATACAGGATAACAAGGAGGAACTTGGGCCAGTCTTCCACCTAGCCAGTCCCCTCCCCCGCAGGTGGAGCCCTTGGGTTATGGGGGCCATTAGGGTTTGGATGGGGCAGCAGTACATCACTGTGAGTCTGGTTTAGGCAAGGTTTTGCAGGCTGGTCAAGATGAATCTGTGGATAGGCTGGACCAGGCGAGGCTATGGCAGTTGGGTAATCTGGAACAAGGTTTGGACAGCTACACAAACTGGAAGCTTAGACATGGAATGCAGGCTGGGCTTTGACAAGGGTTGGTACCGACAAGTCGAGGCAAGGCTTGGTATAGGGTAGGACAGGACACAGGAGCTGAACACAGGACAAGGATTGGAGCTGCATAAAGACAGGGATGAGACCAGAATATACATAGGCTGGGACAAGATAAGACACTGACAAGATAGAGAGTGAGCACCAGGAACAGGACTGGGCAGGGCATAGCAAGACCTAACAGGACAGGACCAGAGAAGAACAAAGCAATACAACATGGATCAAGAAACATTAAAGAATGAAGGCAGCAAAGCAGGAGGCCCAAAGGCCACTATGGTATAGGCCTGAAAGCCTCTAGGTACAAAGAGAGGCCTGGACAGGCCACAAGGCAGGATAAAAGGATGGAGCAGGCCCAGAGACCCCAAAGCAAGGAATAGGCATAGATTAGGCCACAGAGTAAGGTACTAGGAGTAAGAAAGCTGAAGGCCACAAGGCAAGAGGTAGGCCTAGATAGGCCACAAGACAAGGAGCAAGAAGGCCCAGAGGCCACAATGGAAGAGGTAGGTCTAGATAAGCCGCAAAGCAAGGAGCAAGAAGGCCTGGTGGCCACAAGGCAAGAGTAGCAATGGCCAGGTAACTCCATGAGAAGGCAAGGATCGAATGGCAGAGCTAGATTACATAGGGCTGGAGTTTGGGTGTGGTGCAAGCACTGAGAGGAACCTAGTGGAGCGGAGGATACAAGACAGGCTGAGTTGGGAGACCATTGAAAAGATGACTTGGATAGCTCAGAATGGAGCTCATTAGAGATCTCTACTGGTGTCATGGTAGGCAGACTCAGGGCACAGCGAACCTGTGAAACAGGCAAAACCTAACATTTCAATGCTAGAGCTATCAAGCTGTTAACTGAAAGTCGGTGCTTAGATTTGAGATGGGGGAGTAATCTTAAAAGGACAGATTTATTGTAATAATGTTTTTTCCCTGAGTATAAATGACCAACAGAAATTAATTCAGTTTATAAAATAGTAATAAATGGTAGTGATAATTTCAAGGGTGAATGAATGAAGATACAAAGGAAGAAAATGTGAATTCCAAACAGTGCTTGAAATATGAAAAAAAAACCCAGGAATGTGACAAATGGAGAAAGGGAGTGGATTCTACTTGATCTGAACCTGTAGAGGAAAGGAAGAGAAATGGGACAGAGCAAGGGAGATATGGTATCATTGGAACATAGCTGTCCAGGATACTACAAACATTCAGGCCGATACAGTACAGTGCGCTCCGGCGGGCAAGGCTTAGGTGACTGTCATAGCAGGAGAGCAGTCCAAGGGTCAGGACAGGCAGCGGTCAGACGGTGTCGGTATGCAGGCAAGGGTCGAGGCAGGCAGCGATCAGGCAGAGTCGGTGTCAAGGCAAAGGTCACAGCAATGAGCGATCAGTTGGAGGGGCAAGGAGAAGATAGGTCAGGAGCGAAACGGGGAACAGAGACGAGGCAGGAACAGGGTAAGAACTGGAAAAAAAAAAACCCCAAGGAGGGAGGTAGACAGATACTGGAGCAAGGCAGGGAGCAAGGTATGAAGGTACTGGAACAAGGCACGGAGCAGGGCAGGGATGATGGCAGGAACAGGAATAAGGCACGGAGCAAGGCAGGAACGAATAGCAACAAACAGCAGCAAAAGCAGGAGGACCTGTTGCAGAGGTGTCTGGCTGCAGTACCGCTGAGGTTTAAATGTCCTGTTCTTGGCAACTTCATCCTGGTGTGCCGCAGGGCCTTCCCGCCTCGGGCCCTTTAAATGATGGCCATGCACGCGCCTGCGCACCCCGGTGCAGCAGGCGCATCGGCATGGCAGTGCAGCCTGGAAGAGCCGGGAGGTAAGCGGATGCCGACTGCGGCCAGCAAAGCATTACATTTGATGGAAGATGATATAAATAAAGCATAGAGATGAACAGATGCTTGCAAAATCATTTGCAGAATATGGAGATCCTTTTGGAGGATTGGCAAGAAGAGAACTGCAATATAGTTAAGTTTTAAGAGACTTATGGTTTGGAATAACAGTTTTTCTGCCGGACAGTGGTTGAACAAACAGTGTGAGGGCAGGGGTGGTAGAATGAACAAATGCATGTGGAAGAATAAAGTGGGATCAAAAGCAACCATGAATTTCCATACTAAAGTGCCAAGCGGGAGACAGGAGAGGCAATTATTCAAAGGCACAAACAGAGTCAAGAGAGGGCATGGAATGTAAAGTATAAAGCTGCAGGAGACTGGCCCTACTACAATGCACATCGCTCTTCCAGGTCGAGTCTTCATCATTAAGGAGGGTATAATGCCTCATTTGGCCAAAAACTATTACCATTTTCCTATTTTTCCTGTATCCGGGACTTTTCAGCAGGATTTTAAGATATTTTCTCTCCCTCTTAAGAATGTTCTTATTTTGGTCTGTGCCCATAAACTGTTCAGATGGACCTGTGGCTTCTGCTGAAGCCACTTCTGATGTGCTAATCCTACAGGGTTTGGAAGAGAACAGGGTCATGATACCATAAGATCTTCCTTCTGAAAGAGCAGCCTGGACTGTGCGAGAGAGTGAGATAGGAGTTATGGCAAGTCATAAGGAGCGCGTGGAGTAAGTCATCCTTGCCTGCATACCGACACCGTCTGACCGCTGCCTGTCCCGACCCTTGGACTGCTCTCCTGCTGTGACAGTCACCTAAGCCTTGCCCGCCGGAGCGCACTGTACTGTATCGGCCTGAATGTTTGTAGTATCCTGGACAGCTATGTTTTGCTGCTGAAAAGAGGGAGGGCAGTTACCCAGGGAAGGAAGCTCTCTGAAAATTGCCCATGCCACACGAGTACTTTAACTCATGAAAAAGGTTGGTGGGCTCGGAGGTAGAGTTAGGTCAGGGAAGGAAACAGCATGTGTAGTTTTCCATTTTCAATACTATGTGCATTTTGTTTTTGAGGAAAAAGAATACACAGAAAAAAAGAGATTCAGACCTCCGGGGGTACTTTGTCCCCAGGCAGTATTCAAAGGGAAAGTGTATGCGTCCGTCCTGCTTGAGAATTAGTTGCAAAGTCTGTGAGGAAAAGATCCGCAGGCTCTGCACCTACCTGCATAGTTTTGAAAATTGCCCTCTGGGTGCGGGGGAAGTCTTTTACATAAAATAAGAATGATGAAAAGTTTGGTCCTGTGAGTGATCATTTTGTTTGACTGACTCTTCCAATTAAACCACCTTACTTTTGATCTGTTTATGGTCCTGTACATTCTGAGCATTCAAATTAGATTCCTATGTGAATGATACATAAAAAGAGGACAGAAATATCCTCACATGTTTCTTTTCAGTAGAATGGGCAAACTTCCTCCAACCCAGATGAAATGCATTTTCTGGTCTGTGATTATTTGACTGTGTATTATTTGGACAGTAAATGTAAACTTTGAATAGTTTCAAATCTGTTTGTTTTATTTTTAATCTGGTATTATTTGGATTTGTTCAACTTATGCAATTGCTGTGTTAGTTCGCTTGGATACTAAAACATAAAAGTCAATCAACAAGTTTTGTGTGATACTTTTTTACTGAACAAATTAGAAGTTAGTCCAATAAAAAGGTATCACCTGAAACATGCTTGTTCATTTTTATTTCTTTGAATTTGATTGAATTTCTGTAAATTGCAGATTCTGAGAGGCTTTTGTACGACTCGGTAGCACTAGTGCCAATGGTTTTGCTCCACTGAGTGCTAATGCACAAAGAGGTGAATCTTAAAAGCCGAGTGCATGCCAAAAATCGCAAGATGTGCATGCATGTTCACCCAGTTGTAAAAGCCATCTAAATGTATGCACGTTTCCCGATATGCAAATATCTCATTTAGAACAAAAAAGGGGTGCAGGGTGGTGCAGGGTGGAAGCGGAAGTTAACTTCTGCCATGGAGGAGGTGTAAGTTTAAAAGAAAACAAAAAACAGGCATCTGTGAGGGGTTTGAGGGGTCTGAGGTAACTGGGGGATGTGCAGGCTATAGAACCAGGGGGGTTCTGAGGACCTAGCTCTAGACTGGACGAACTGGTGGATAAACTGCTGAAACTGGTCATGGCATGGATGCGAGTTTGTTAGAAAATTCCCCCACTTGCTGAACTCAAAAACCTGATTTTGCATGGCTGTGCGTGCTCACTTGTAAAATCAGGTGCACACATACACACGCCAGGGCTATTTTATAACATATATGTGTATGTATGGGTGCTTATATTATAAAACTGCCTCCTTTAAGGGAAGGACCCTCCTTTCACTCCTAACACCCCTAAGGAACTCCCCTTAGCAGAACGTTCCTTTCTAAACAAATTAATGGGACCTAGGTCAGCCCTAAATTTCAAAAGAAAAAGTGACTTGCTTGTGGTGCTTGTTATTCCTTCGTTATTAGGAAGGATTCTGTGAGCATGGTGCTTTTGGCTAACCACTGACCCACATGGGGACCTGGGAACTCTCCGGATTTCCCTCAGGGAACTTGCATCAATTGCTGGGTCTCAGTGGAAACTCTGAAAAGCTCAGGGCCTCTCTGTTTACTGCTCCAGAGCAGCCACTCTCTTCCAGTTAACCTGCAGGGAGGGGGAAGGTACGCCTGGAGCATAGGCATCGCAGGCAGCCTGCGGGGAGAAACTGCAGCTGTGATTCCAGGACTTGGAACTGAGGGTAGAGTAAGGGTGCAAGAGTTTGTGAGATGTGATTTATAGGAGGTGAGAGCAAATATAGTGGTGGTGGACAGGAAGGGAAAGGGTGCTGGGGTCAAAGAGAGAGAAAGTGGCAGAGAGAGAGAAAGTGTGGATTAGCAGGGAGGGGTGGAACAGAGAAGGTTGATGGGATGAGGGTGAAAGGGGGTGGACTCAGGAGTAATCTAAGGAAATATATTTGGTTTTACAAAGTGGGACGCATGGAACAGCCTCCCTGAGGAGGTGATGGAGGCAAGGCCGGTATATGAATTCAAGGAAGAATGGGACAAACAAAGGGGATCTCTCAGGGAGTGGTAGGGATTGTAAAGCTGAGCAATTGTGTGGATGAGCAGAGAAGACAGGCAGTCGCATTTCTCTGTTTCTGTAATACTGTCATATACCTCATTAGCAGGGGTGGGGGGAGGAGGGGTGTAAGAGGAAGGAATGAACAGCAGTTTCAGGGTGAATTTAGATGATCAAACCTCTTGATAGCATTCGCACCAACGATTGCCACTGGGGAGGCAGCACAAGTTATTTTAACCATAACCCCAGTGTTATGGTTAAAATAACTTCTGGTAAGCTGCCATTTTCTTCTGCGAAGGGAGTCGTGTGTTGTACAGTGCAGAGAAGCAGGCCCTCTTCGAGGCTCAGAGAGGCCCGGGCACAAAATAAAAAGCTTTTCAGGCCTCTTTTGAGCCCGAGGCCCAGACCAAATGGCCCTCTGATTGACCCTGCAGAGAAACAAGAAGCAGGTACTAAGAAGAAAGTAGCTTAAAGCACAACAAATTTATCCTAGCAATGGGGAGGGCAATATTCAAATCCATTTACCCTCGCTCATTACAGCTAAATGTACACACAGGCTCCATACTGTAACCTTGCAATATATATGTGACACGAGTTTCTTACTGTACTTTATTACTCCAGGGTTCACCAAATTCACACTTTGCAAGTTTAAGGCTGTAGAGACCTGCAGTTCAACTCTTAGCCCAGCACCAATAATGAAACTACACACCTCGTTAGTGTGTAACAGCAATAAACTTCACTGAATGATTAGCAAACGATCAAGCTGCTCCCTCCAGAAACACATGAATACACTAAAGGCATAAAACTCTGCTCAAAGGTTTCAAACTGGTATTAAATCAGCAGCTAGCTCCAGTCTTTGTACAGCTAACAAAGTCCCAGCTTGTGCCCCTCTGGGGAGCCTTTTGAATGCTGAAGAGTGGGAGATGACATCAGCATTTCTCCTGCTGCTAACGGCTGATTCCTCCGTACAGCAGCTTCCAGCCAAGGGATCTCCGGCAAATCAAATGGCTCTAAATCCTTCGCAGCATGGATCCTTAACTATAAACAGACAATTTCTTTAGTTTCAGAGCAGGGAACTTCCTCCATCTTGGCTGAGGAAACAGTGATCTGCCTGCACTTGTTCCTTTCATATGCACATCTCTTTTTGTTATCACAAAATCAACATTTAAATGTAATTTTTTTTTCCAAGGGCAAATACATTGCTTGTAGTAATTCAGCTATTAAAGGTAGTTTGCACATTTATAAATCCTAACAACTTGTACTATTATACAGGAAAAATAAGGATGAAACTCCATTACAAGGCTCCTGAATAAACATAGTTAACTCCAGCACAATTCACATGAATGCAGATATAAATGGTTGCTTTCCTTAATTATAAACAGACAAATTCTTTAGTTTCAGGGCAGAGCAAGGAACTTCCTCTGGCTTGGTGGAGGAAACAGTGATCTGCCTGCACATGCCCCCTACCGTCTACGGCTCTGCAGTGTGTTTGCAGCCCTTAAAGAGACAGCGCCCATTTGGCAGTCCTTCAGTGTCACAAGTGATAATTTAGATATTGTCATTGTCTTCTTACTAAAGGTGGGTTACAATAGCACAGGTGCTTTTAGTGGGGTTGAGAGGAGGCATACCAGGGGGCCCATGTTTTGGGCGAGATTGGCAAATATTGCGTTTCAGTTGTATTCTAGAATCTACCCTGCCACAAAGAGCAGGCGCAAAAGTCTGCAGGTATGTTGCACCCACAGTTTTCAGAGGTGAAGTGCAAGACGATTTGAAGATTACCCCCTCAAAAGAAATAAGGACAGAAAATCCATCATCCACACACCCAGCTCGTATATTTGAGCTTCTGACCCCTAGATCTCCCTGTCTTGGGGGTCAGTTAGATTGAAGAACTGCTTTATTGTTTTTGTAAATTTTTTTGTAATTTGGAAGAGAAAATTGAAAAAAAAATCAAAAACCTATGGCATCTAGGAATAGTACAAGGCCGAGAAAGTTCAAATTTTAAAAAGGGAAACATTTGACTAACCTTCAGAATGTTTATTTATAATTTTATATAAGGGTTTAAGAAATACCATACTGGGTCAGACCAAAAGTCCATCGGGCCCAGCATCCTGTTTCTGACAGTGGCCAATGCAGGTCACAAGTACCCAGTAGCTTCAGTCCTTCATGCTCATAGCCAGGGACAAGCAGAGGCTTTCCCAAGTCCTTGGTTTATAGATTTTTTCCTCCAGGAACTTATATAAACCCTTTTTAAATCCAACTGCTTTTAACTGTTTCACCATCTCATCTGGCAACAAATTCCAGTTTAATTGTGTGAAGAGTGAAATAATAGTTTCTCCAACTTGTTTTAAATGTGCTACCTATTAGCTTCATGGAGTGCCCCTTAGTCCTTGTACTATCTGAAAGAGGAACTAACCATTCCCTGTTTACCCCTTCCACCCCACTCAGGATTTTATAGTCCTTTATCATATCTCCTCTCACCCGTCTCTTCTCCAGGCTGAAGAGCCCTAACCTGTTTAGCCTATCCTCATAGGGGAGACGTTCTATCCCTTTTATCATTTTGGTTGCCCTTCTTTGAACCTTTTCTAATTCTGCTATATCTTTTTTGAAGTGGGGTGACCAAAACTGCACACAGTAATCAAGGGGTAGTCGCACTGTGGACCGATATAGAGGCATTATAATATTCTCTGTTTCATTTTCCATTCCTTTCCTAGTAATACCTAACATTCTATTTGTTTTTGTTTTGTGACTGCCTTTGGCATATTATGCCAGGGATTTCAACATGTTATCCACAATGATTCCAAGATCCTTTTCCTGGGTGGTGACACTAAATATGGGAATCATTAATCAATGAATAACATCCTATTCCCAACTAAATTACCAAATGATCTCAACACTTTTGTTAATACATATATTCAAAAACATTTATTTTTTTTAACAAGTATACAAACTTTATGTTATATTCCACTTATCCCCACATACCATATACACATTATATAATTGTTACATATCAAGTATCATTATAACACTGTCACAAACTACTCAATAATAAAACTTTGTGTTATATTGCACTTATCCCCACATACCATGTACACATTATATAATTGTTACATATCATGTAACATTTTAACACTTTCACAATCTTCTCAATAATAATTCAGACTTGTAACTTTTTTCAAACATATTTTTAGCTTCCTCAAATATATTCTCCCCCCCCCCCCCCCCCTGGACATGCCAATTCCCAACACCCTATAATAATAATAAATACACATTCACACCACATACATAGATACCCTCTAAAAACACTCAACCCATAAAAAAGTACAAATACTCGCTCTGTTTTTAATTATATAATCCTTATTTTCTACTCCATCCCACCGCTTAATCGTTGCTTATTCACTTGTTGAAATAATGTAGATCCCTTGTTCACTTTTTGAAGCAGTATAGATCCCGACAAGGTTCCTTGTTTCACCCGATTAGGGTTTCCTCAGGGGAAAATATAACCACCTCTTATATTGCTGTCTAAAACTCCGTTCAAACCCGAGCATTTGCTCCAAAAACATCACCTGCATGTCCAGAAACTCCCATTACACACCATTTCTTAATACTCACGATTCTCAAATGTCTTCGAATACCAACCAACTTCAGATCCCAGACTTTAATAGTTCTCACTCTACTACAGGCCCCGATTAGTCCACTTCTCACTAACACGCTCACAACAGCTAGAGCAGTGGAGTTATGCTCCTCGCATATTGGAGATGAATCACCGAAAAATCCTTACACTGACCAACCGATCAAACACTGCTGACCCTCATCCGTCGGGTGAAACAAGAAACCTTGTCGGGATCTATACTACTTCAACAAGTGAACAAGGGGTCTACATTATTTCAACAAGTGAATAAGCAACGATTAAGCGGTGGGATGGAGTAGAACATAAGGATTATATAATTAAAAACAGAGCGAGCATTTGCACCTTTTTATGGGTTGAGTGTTTTTAGAGGGTATGTATGTATGTGGTGTGAATGTGTATTTATTATTATTATAGGGTGTTGGGAATTGGCATGTCCGGGGGGTGGGGGGGGGGGGAGAATATATTTGAGCAAGCTAAAAATATGTTTGAAAAAAGTTACAAGTCTGAATTATTATTGAGAAGATTGTGAAAGTGTTAAAATGATACATGATATGTAACAATTATATAATTAGTACATGGTATGTGGGGATAAGTGCAATATAACACAAAGTTTTATTATTGAGTAGTTTGTGACAGTGTTATAATGATACTTGATATGTAACAATTATATAATGTGTATATGGTATGTGGGGATAAGTGGAATATAACATAAAGTTTGTATACTTGTTAAATAAAATAAATGTTTTTGAATATATGTATTAACGAAAGTGTTGAGATCATTTGGTAATTTAGTTGGGAATAGGATGTTATTCATTGATTAATGATTCCCATAGTGGTATTGAGAGTTAGAATTGGGGAGATCAGATAGATGCTCTCTTTGTTGTGTGACACCTAATATGGGTCATCATATACATATAGTTTAAATTATTCTCCTATATGCATTATTTTGCTCTTGGCCATATTAAATTTCATCTGCCTTTTAGATGCCCAATCCCCCAGTCTTGCAAGATCTTGCAATTCTCACAATTGGCTTGTGATCTAACAATTTGGAATAATTTTGTGTCATCTGCGAATTTGATCACTTCACTCTTCACTCCCTTCTCCAGATCATTTATAAATATATTAAAAACACCAGTCCCAGTACAAATCCTTGGGACATTGTACTATTTACCTTTCTCCACTGGGAAATGACCATTCAATCCTACTGTGTTTCCTATTATTTAGCCAGTTACCAATCCACAATGGGACGTTGCCT
This sequence comes from Rhinatrema bivittatum, assembly GCF_901001135.1. Taxonomy (NCBI): domain Eukaryota; kingdom Metazoa; phylum Chordata; class Amphibia; order Gymnophiona; family Rhinatrematidae; genus Rhinatrema; species Rhinatrema bivittatum. Next base: position 267,730,524 of record NC_042621.1, read on the forward strand.
CTTGTCTGTTGCGGTTTTGAATGCCAATGCTTCTGATGTAATCCACCTAGAATAACTTTTGTTATGTCAGTGGAATATACATTTTTTAAAATAAAATTAATTGTAAGGGCACCGTAAAATCTACCCCTTACTAGCAGTATTTTCATTTTAGTGGAATGGCAATTGTGTCCTCAACAGGTCTCTTCCAGACCCTGCCCTTATGTGTGAGGTCAGTATACTCTAGGTATGTTAGTGTATTGTTCCACTACCCATTGGGAGGGGTTCGAGATCTAACAAAGCCCCTGTGCCCATGTGACACTGGGGGAATTGAGAATCAGCCTTAGCACATGGCCAAGGGAGCTGGTGACGTCTCTTCGCGGAGGGCACTTGGGGTGGATCTGACCCACCACAGGGACAGTGCCTGAAGAAGTGATATTCTTTTGGGGCAAGGGGGTGCCTGAAAGGAGAAATAAGTTCAAGACCCTAGGAGGGTGAAGTCCTGGGTCTCCAGAGAGTCCAGAAGAGAAATATTGTGTGAAGAAACTGCATCTGAGGACCCCCAGAAAGAAGGGGGTCTCTTCAAAGACAGAATGTAGTAGAGAGGATTGTGTTGGGAGGTTCCAGAGAGAAACAACCTGCCCCAGGAAAGACCCCAGGAGCGCTGACTGACTAAATTCAGCAGCCAGGGACTCCATTAAGAGACAAGAGAGAAACTGAGAGGCTCTAAAGACCCAAACGGTCAGGATATTGAAGAGGCACAGGCCCTCAAGGCCCATCTGTGGCTACGCCCCTAGCCTACCAGTGTTGTTCTAGAGGTAGATGGCTTGTTGGTACAGGAACATCTTCAACATTTTATACATTTTTGGCCTGCTGTGTGATGGGTAGAATGAGCATTCCCTGCAGCTGAAATACCTGTAATAATAAGGTTAGGGTCCCCAGTCTGCCTTTCAGCACAGATCACAAGAGTGCTCCTGCTTTGCATTAAAACACACCTTTTAGCCTTCACCATTACAGCTCACCAGACAGAATGCAGTCATGCATCTGGCTTGTTTTTCTCTGTCTTAGCTGCTGCGTGACTCACTGTAGAGGCTACCCTTGCAACACTCTAGTTAAGGTTTAGAAAATGTGAAGGAAAATAAATTGACAAATACAATATTTACTGCTAATTGTCCATCATGGTATGGTGTGGAGAAAATCTGTGATCTCTTACTTTGGAGCACATACACTTTTTTTTCCTGTAATACCTCAGAGAGTAACTGTGATACGACTGATTCTGGGCCTGCAGCAGCTACCATTTTCCTCCCCCACCTTATTTTAAAATTAAATTAAATGTCATTGTGTAGTCAATCTTTCCCCATCTCTGAATATTGTCGCTTTTCTAAGTACAACAATTAAGTGATGAATTTCTTATAACTGTAGAGTTATCTCAGTCCTGTAGAGATTAAGATGATCTTTCTCTCCTCTGCCCATGTGAAGAATCATTTTATATGGCATGCTGGAGGTGAGAGAGAGAGAGAGAGAAGGAAGACAACTTTATTGATCAAGCTGCTCTCGAAGTGCATTATCAATAATTCAGAGAGGTGCAATCAGTATTTGATGGCAAGAGCTAGAATGTTACAGACAACAGTAAAATAAAACCAAACTTGATGGGAGGAGAAGAAGAAAGTGGGTGAGAAAGAGAGAAGAAAATGGAGTAAGGTGGAGATGGAGATAGATCTGTGAGCATAGTGATGGATCAGATTGACATTAAATGATTTGAAAATGAAATTGGCAGAGTAATCAGTGATCATTCACAGAGGACAACTTTTCTACAATCCCTTACCTTTAGTTAATAGAATGTATTGGAAGAAATTTGTCTAAACATCTAATGAAACCCCCCACCCCCATGTGATAATCGACATAATACATCCCCAGTTTATTGTGCAATTTATGCAAGAGTCAATTCTTTTCAGTGTAATAACCTTTTTTCAATACATTCTCTTTTTAATCACTGCCTTGAGTAACCTTTGTATGGATTTCAGCCACCGCCAAGCAACCTGAAGAGTCTCTGGCACACAATAGTCTGCATATGTACAACTGGGTGGGACTGGAACTGGTAACTATCTGTCCCCAAAACCAGTACATTTTGATTATTTGGCCTAGCCATGGCTAGATGGTACTCTTCTTCTGCTACCTATATAATGAGAATGGATGACTTTCACCCATTTGGCTGGATTTGGATTTATATTATTACTCACTCTTCCCATATCCATCTTCAAGGTGAATTACAAATGGCAGGTGATAGGTCCCTGCACCAGAAGACTTACAATGTAAGTTTGCACTTGAGGCAATGGAGAGTGAAGGGGAGCATCAAGTGAGAGAAGCCAAATTCAAACCTTGGCTTCCCTGGTTTTCGGCCCACTGCTCTAACCACTAGACCATGCCAACATCCATGTAGAGTCATAATCTGCTTCAGTGGGGGATACAAATGTCTTTTTCAAGGTTTTCTTCTTGTGTAAGCTTGCCCTTTAAATGTATATCTTTCTCAGGACTAAAGTTTACTACTTATTTTGCAGTATTTCTTAGTCGGGGCTACCACTTCCCTCTGCAGAACCCAGGGAGGGAGTTCTTGCTGAGGGGGAAAGGGAAATCCTTATTAGCCCAGGTGATGGAGTGTTTCTCCTTAAGCGTGTACCTTTCTCTGGTATTGTATTCTCTTCAGGGGCAGACAAGCTGGACACAGACTGGGTGTTCAAATGCTGATTATTTCTAAAACATCAACCACTGTCCCACAGGCTTTCAACAAATGAAACTGTACATTTGAACTATTTACATCGTCTTTCTGCTGGAATGTTTGTGTCCATCTCTCTGGCTCCTGGGAAGGAGCTTGCCACTGTTTCCTCGTCTGTTTAAAACAGCCTAGTGAGATGGGGAATCCTAGGGAGGGGGACCCCAAGCCACAAAAAGATCATACTTGAGTCCAAAGATCTGTCTGTGCACACCGCCTGTGTCCTGGGCCCTTGGGGGTGGAGATCCAGTTGGGAGTCTAGATCTTGATGTTTCAATCATGTTCTCTCTCCATTCTGTGTGACTTCTCTGGGAGACAAGTCTGATGTTTCCAGTCTTGAACAAAGTTCTTTGTCTCCTTACTCCAAGTTGTGAAAAGGGGTGGGGAAAAAACCTCCACACTAACAAAAGGGGGAAAATTCAATCCAAATGTCTCCAAGTCCAATAATCCCACGCTGGGTAGTGCTGTTATTGGTCTTGTTTCCTCTAGCTCAGAGGTCTCCAGCCCCTACTGTCCGGACTGGGGGGGGGGGGGGTTGCCCCTCTTCAAAGGGTGCAGAGTGTTCCCTAGACTGAGAAGAAAGTTATCCAGAACCTCACCAAAATCTGATTAAAAGTCTTAAAAAAATCTCTTTCTCTTCCAAAAATGAGGCAGATCCTCTCAGAAAGGGAGTGTACTGATGGGAGATCTCCTCTGAACGCAGGAAAAATACCAAGTTGGGTTAGTAGGCTGCAACTCAGCAGGGTGAAAGGAAAAAAATAGCTCCTAATGCTTCAAGAGCCAACTCAAAATGGCCACACTATCTAACTCTCTAGCTCCACCTTATGCCCTTGGGATAGCCAATCACAGCAAGCCCATTGGAAAGACTGAAAAAGGAATGGAAAATCCCACTATGCTGTTACTGGTCCTGAGGATAAGGAATCTAGGGCCATCTGGTGGCTATCTGAAGGGTCAGCCACAGCTATAACCAGCATTTCTCCTCATAGAAAGTTCCTTTGAATATTGTCCCACACACCCCTCCCCCCTCTATAGGATGGTAAAGTCAGCACTCGTCCTTTTCCCAGTGATCAATAGGAGAAAGGGGCGGTGCTAAGAGCAGGGCTGGAGCTGAAACAGGGCCTGACTGGGAAAGTGTGTGCCACAAGTTCATTTTTTAACTCTCTGTGTGTACTTTCCTGACAGGGAGTTCACACTTGCAAAATCTGCGTGTACTTCGGTACCAATGGTGCCTCTCAGGGAAGTAATTTTTAAAGGGAAACTCTACTGGGAATTTCCCTTTAGCTTCCATTCCTTCCCACAGGCCTGTTGCAACCTCCTTGCATTCTCTCAAAACTGTCCTCCATAGCCATTTATCAGTGGTGGCTATAAATATGCCCATTCTTCAATAACGTGTTATTTTGCTAGTTTTTACCTGCATAGAAAGGAGTGAGAGAGGAAAGTATGCGCACAGATCGTATTTTCAAATCAATGCATGCCCTTTCCAATGTAAAGCAGGTGCCAGCATCTCCCGCTACCTTGTGCCCCTGGCAGTTTTCAAAATGAAAGCACCCTCGTGCTTGCCCTTTGAGAACTGGCGCGCAGTTCGTGGGTAAAAAAAAAGAAAAAGTAGCAAGTGCCAGTGGGCTTTGCATAAGTGCGGGCAGTTTGAAAATTACTCCCCCCCCCAATGCGGATCTGGGAATTCTGACTTCGTTGGCTGCACCGCACAAGCGATGCCACCAGCATCCCTGGCAGGGGTAGGCAGAGTGAAAGGGTTCTCTTCCGGTGAAAGTCCGCTGACTCCCCTCAATTAACAGTTCACACGGCACGGCAAATACAGCACAGCGCGAAGAAGGGTAAGAGGCGTACAGTTATGTGCGGTTCTCTCCCGACCGCCTTCCTGTTTCATGAACAGTCCTTTATGCTGTAATTTTCATCATTCCTTCGCCCTGCACCCATTGGTCCTTTGTCTGTCACTAGGACTTTCCAGGGGGTTATCAGGCTGATATTAAGCTGCATTTCCAAACTGGTGTTTGAAATTAGGGGGGAGGGAAGTAGCAGCTGGTGATCGGCCACGTTTTCTGGGTGGCCATGGCAAAGCAGACTCCGCGGGAGCCTTCTAGCTTCCCAGTGTTGGTGCCTCTGGCCGGCTTCCAAGCGCAGTACCAACTTCAGCTAACAGCTCTATACTTCTAAATAGCAAACTGATCACATGGCTGGCACCTGAACGTTCAAAAAGAGAGTTTCCCTGCAAAATTCTCTTGCAAGCCTGCAGTTACAAAGTACTCATAGGCCTGTAAGCAACGCAAGGCCTTTAAAGGGGCAAGCTGATTGTTTAAGGTAAATTCCCCACTGAGAGAGGGCGCTATTTTCAAAACATATTTTTTACTCGTGGAAAAACATCTAAAAATTGCCCTCTTAAAAATTACCCCTTTATTACCCTACTTTGATTAATTGTAACTAGTGACTGTAGTACAGTCTCTTATGTTTAAATAAGGAAAAGATACAGAGAATATTGCTGGCCTTCTGACTCACTCTGGACACACCATGGCTAAATAATAAAGATCAATTCCTATAGTCCCAGCATTATGGAGAAGGCAGGTGTTGAGAAAAACAGAATTGATACCCAAGACAACATCTCATTATGACAAACTGCAAGATATTTTTTGCTGCTCTTGGTGTCTGTGTGAGAGGGATGGAAGGGAGGAAGACAAATGGACTGGCTCATAAGATGTTATGATAGAGCCAACTTCTATAGAAAGAGAGCAATCATCAGTCAAAGGTAATGGATTAAAAGTAGCACATGCCCAAGTGATAATTACTGACATGGCACTGTTGAGAACAAACTAAACCCTGTGTTATTATCTTTTAAGGAGACTTTTCCTTCCCTTGATTAGTAGCAGAATAGCTGAGAGAAAATTATAGGTATTTATGACAGATTACACAGTATACCAAATAAATGCCATAGTCCAGTAGATCAATAGGTTACCAAGGCTTTTAGAATTGGCAGAGTGAGAAAATCATTCTAGCCCAGTGGTTCTCAACCCGGTCCTCAGGACACATCTAGCCAGTCAGGTTTTCAGGATATTCGTAATGAATATGCATGAGCTATATTTGCATGCAGTGCCGCCATTGTATGCAGATCTATGCCATACTTATGTGGATATTCTATAAATATCTGATTGGCTAGGTATGTCCCAAGGACTGAGTTCAAAACCCTTGACCTAGTCTGTGATAATGTTAATAGTGAATTACCTTTATCAAGCTGGTCCTGGAGTATCTCTCCTATCCCATCTTGTTTTCAGATAGATTTGCATTCAATACAGGCAGCACATGCAAATCTGTCTTGTGCACATTCATTTTGGACATGCTGAAAATCAGACTGGCCTTGAGGTACTCCAGGATCAACTTAAACACTGCTGTAGCAAATGGCCAGTCACCTGGCAGCATTTCCAAGTAATGTTAATTGATTCTTCTGAAATAAGGAAAAAACCTGTTGTACAGAAAGTCCTTTCAGTCAATCAATAAAGGTAGATTTAAATTTTGACTCCAGTTCTGTTATTTTTGCATTTTCTGAAAACGTTACCATATACTATAGTAAGACGTGATCACAGTTCATTTTACAAACGTTTGGTTACCTTTATGGTGCTGATGAGTAGGCATAGAGGGGTCAATTTTCAGCTGCTCTGCAGCTTGGCTTGTTAGCCGAATAAACATATCCGGTTAACTAGCAGGATATATTCAGTGGAACAGTCCGGACGCTGAATTTACCTGGCTATCTTAAAGTTAGCCGGTTTCGTCTAACCGGCGGCTAACTTTAGGACAGCTGAATGGCTTGACCAGAGTTAGCCGCATAAGTAAAGTAGCTAACAGACTCGCCACTTTACTTATGCGGCTAACTCTGTTCCTCCTCAGAACACCTCTTGCCTGCCCCTGGAATGCCCCCTTCTTATCCGGCTAAATTCTAGCCAGATTCATTAAGGCTTTCCTCCCATTTTGTGTCTATGGGAGAAAAGCCTTAATGAATCTGGACCTTAGACGGATAACTATTATGTGACAATTTGTCATTATTCCTTCCAGCATTCGTGTGAAATGAAGATAGAAAGTGAATTTAAAGGATTTTGTCTCTCTGGAAGCAGAGAGGAAGCATATTCCACTGATTTAAAACTTCATTACTGTAATTCACCAAGGAGAGAGCGCATGTTTATCTTCATTCTGCAAATTGCTGATTGCTGTAGCAATAAAGATTAGGCAGAAGGTTAAAGGGACACAGTTAGCCAATTTTGGCAGCTAACTAATCTGGGTGGAGGTGGAGGAAGTGGGAGGGGTTGCTAATGTTTATCTGAATGCAGAATTCAGATATGTGCATATTTTAGTAATAATGTGTTTTTGTATATGAAAGTCAAAATTTAAATGTGAGGTGGGTTCATACTAGGGACAACCAGGTCAATAGGCTTATATTTTAGGATCACAGCAAAACAAAGAGTGTTAAAAGCCTGCCAGTTTGTCTGCACTGTCTTGAAATAGCACATGCTTTAGCTGTGGCTTTAATTTCCTTCAGCTTGTAGAAAAAAAAAAAGATTCCACACCAGTGATATGCACAGAAAAAAATGTTGATTCAGTTCCTTATTTCAGTTTGGTTGCCATTCATTTCCATTCCATTCCCAAGTTCATTTGTTTCCATTAAAGTGACTTGGGAAGCAATGAATCCTACTCTGGATACTTAACCTTGGGGATTTCTATCCAAGTTTAATGAAAGTTGCAGGCAGGCATCAGCAGTGGAGACAACAGCAC